>NC_134310.1:27511512-27851061 GCF_949628215.1 Phalacrocorax aristotelis
AGCTGTGCCACCTCCCCTCCCGGCTTCTTGTGCACCCAGCAGAGCATGGGAGGCTAGACATGTCCTTGACTAGTATAAGCGCTACCCAGCAACAGCCTAAACATCTGTGTGTTATCTCAACAGGTTTTTTTTCCATGCTAAGTCCAAAGCACAGCACTATACCAGCTGCAGTGAAGAAAATTAACTCTGTCCCAGCTGAAACCATGACACAGGCACTCCCTGATTTGTCTTATAACACAGCATAACAATGGCAGCCCACAAGTAACCATGGTTACTACACACAACAAGATCCCCCCAATTATTACTATCCAATCCCAGTTCATATCCCTCTTTTGCCGCCCTCTCCCAGTGTCGCTCTCGCTGCAATATTGCTTGCGATCTTGTCAAGGAGCTCATTTCTTTTCCCAATGGCACGGCTAGCATGAGGATCCATGTCAGCAGACCCTGCAAAGAGACAACTCAGAGAGGGATTATTCATTGTACATCCTTGCACAGTTCTGCTTTCACACACTTTGCAGGCACCCACTCTATGCACCCTTCATTCTCAACCGCGGCGTAGCCCCTCCCCAGGCATCTCAGTTTCCATCCTCTCTCCCATTGCTCACTGCCTGGGAACCTTACTCGTACCTGCGGATAGCGCTCGCCTGCTTGAGCTTTGCCAAAGTGCTTCTCCACTGCTGTAACTTGCTCCTGCCCGTGTATAAAATGATTAAGCAAATATAGTGCATGCATTAAAATAGTTTGCTGAGCTGCTACGGGTATAGCTCCCTTATACCCCTCCCCCTCCCCAAGCTGCATTATCTTTGCTTTCAAGGTGCGATGAGCGCGTTCAACTATTGCCTGCCCTGTGCTATTGTAAGCAATGCCATGTTTTAATACAATATTCCAAGCTTTACACCATTCCTCGGTACTTCGAGCCCGAAAGCATGGTCCATTGTCTGTTTTTATCTCGGTGGGCTTTCCAAGCCACGCCATCACCGTGGTCCAATGCGCAGCCAACTGCGTTGCGGTCTGCTTCCGATGTTGAGTAGCCATGATGACCCCACTATATGTATCAATTGTAATTGCCAGGTGCTGTCCGGGGGCCAACTGTGGACAGTCAGTAAAGTCAGTCTGCCAGATAGCATTTGCTTCCAGTCCTCGAGGGTTGACTCCTGCCTCCCACAGTGGCGAGTGCTGACAGTAAGGACAGGTGGCTACTACTTCTCTTGCTGCTCTTATTGAGATGCCACACTCCTTTGCCAAGGCTTTAGCACCCAGGTGCAGTTGTTCATGCAGTTTCTTCGCCTCCGTCAATGTCCAGACTCCCACAGCTACCTCATCAGCCATGCGATTCCCCTCAATCAGTGGTCCAGGCCCCGTCTGATGACTGCGAATGTGAATTACTGTCACAGTTGCTCCTCGCTGCGATAAAGCAACCTCTAGCATCAAGGCAATTTCCGTGTGTGGTACACCCTCTTGTTTCATGGACGTGACTAATTTATACACATATAAAGAGGCCGTGCACACATTTATATGCCGATCTATATCCTTTTGCAGGGCCATCTCTAGCACTTTCGCTTCTAGCCACTGCACACTTTTACCCTGCTCCTCATACGTCTGGCGCATCCAACTATTCTCTTCTTTCCACACTACCGCCGCTCTGTTCGTCTTCGAGGAAGCGTCTGTGAAATATGTTGGTCCTGGGTGAGGGGTATCCAAAACTCTACTATCCACACTCAAATCCACCACTTTGGCTGTCTCGGCCCACCTCTGTACCGTGCCTGTGACGATTTTCCCTGGGTACGAGTATACCGCCAATTGTATATCCTCTTCACTCTCTACCACCTTCCGCCATTTCTCCCCATTCCACGGCACTGTCAGCTTATCTGGCTCCTTCCCAAAGATTCCCTTGCTTTCCCTTCGCAGACGCCAAATCATTCCCCCGGCTACCTTGACTTTTGTGGAGAACGCATCCTTGGGAACCTTCTGATATACCCATCGCAGTGGTTTTTCTTCCCCCACCCATATTTGATATAGCAATCCTAATCCTCCACCGGCGGTCAGAATCCAACCTGAGATTAATTCCTCCTGAGGGTCCCACTGCCATACTCCTTCCTTTTGCATTCGACGTTCTATCATCTGCAACTGCTGGACTGCCTCGGCGTCTAAACTCCTGGGCTCCCACGGGTCGGTCCCTTTCAGCAACGCATAGAAAGGTTGCATCTCCTCACCGGTGACGTGCACGAACGTCCGCAACCACTACAGTGCTCCTACCAGCTTCTGTACAGCATGTAAATTTTTAACCTTAGGTGTAATTTTAATAGACTGAGCTTGTATGCAATCCCCTTCTATTCTAGCACCCAGAAATCCACACACTGGTCCTCGCTATACCTTTGCCTCAGCTACCTTGAGGCCCTGTCCCTCAAGGCCCCTTTGGGTGTCTGAAAAGACTTGTTCACATAACACCTCGGTGGGCGCAGCTATGAGGACATCATCCATGTAGTGGATCATGTAGAGTCTCTCCTGATACTGTCGCCTTACTTGCTGCAATGCAGAAGCCACATACCTCTGGCAGATCGCTGGAGAGTTTTTCATCCCCTGCGGAAGTACTGTCCACTGCCATCTACTACCTGGTTCTGCGCGGTTCACCGCGGGCAGAGTAAAGGCAAATCTCTTTCTATCATCTGGATGTAGCGGAATACTGAAGAAGCAGTCTTTGATATCTAAAACAATGACTCGCCATCCTTTCGGGACAGCACTCAGATCTGGTAGGCCGGGTTGGAGAGGCCCCATGTCCTCCATTTGCTGATTTACTGATTTACTTCTCGGTTTGTGCTCCATAATGGGCTAAATGAAGTCCAATATTTAGATCCTTCTTTGATTTATCCTTGATTTATATGGTAAATAGAAAGCAGCTGTCTATTTAAGCATCTAATTCTTGAAACTCCTAGGCCCCTCAAGCATCATCTGGAAATAATGTAGCTTGTAAAACAAAGCTAAGAAGAAAAAGCAATGTTTGTTTTATGTGGGATCAATGACTTCAGTTGAGGTCCTTCTAATTTGGCCATTATGAGGGTTATTAACAAGCAGTATGTTTTTTAATTATCTAAAGAACTGGTTTAATGCATGTGCTGGTTTTGGCTGAGAAGGGGCTAATTCTCCTCACTGTGGGGGTCGGCTAACTTTCCAGCTTCCCAGGCTCTGCTGCATGGCGGGGGGGGTGGGCTGGGAGGGGCAGGGCCATGGTGGGGGCGGCTGACCCCGACTGGCCAATGGCAGGTTCATTCCATACCATGTGACACCATGACCAGTATATTAAGGGGGGGGGCAGGTGGCAGCTTGAGGGCGGCACGGTGTCGGGTCGGCGGGCGGCTTCGTCGCGTGCAGTTTGTTTCGGCAGTTCGCCCCGCCCCCTCTCCCCTCCCTTCCCCCCTCCCCCCTGGGGCTTTGCGCCTCTCGTTGTTCTCCTTTACATTGCATTTCTGTTGTTGTTTCTTTTAATTTTAATTATTAAACTGTTCTTATCCCAACCCACGAGCGTTACCCTTCTGATTCTCTCCCCCATCTACCGGTGGGGAGTGAGCGAGCAACTGTGTGGGGCTGAGCTGCCGCTAAACCACGACAGTCTTTTTGGCGCCCAACGTGGGGCTCAAGGGTTGGAGATAACAGCTGCTGGTCACAGCACCATGTTGTCCTTTTTGCAGTTGGTGTTAAAGATCAGTGTTGGTTTGTTGAGTCTGCTGTGTTCTGCTGTGATTAGTAATGTTTTGCCTACGAGATTTGTTATACAAACACTCGTTTTCAGCTTTATCTGGTATTTGGGGTTTTTGCTGAAACCGTTACTGTACTTCGGATACCACCTTGTTGAGGTGATTAGCAATTATACCTCCTCCTCGGAGAGATTTTATATGGAGGAAATACAGAATAGTACCTTTGCAACTTTGTTCTATGATGTCTGTGCCTTTGTTACAACAACGTTTTTGTATCTTGAACATCCTTGGGTGGTTAAGGTGCACTTATTGTTAGTTTTTGGGCATGTTGTTTTGGTTTTGACTAAGCAACTTAAGAGTATCACCCATAGTTACAGCAGTTACAGCAGTGCCTCTGGCAGAAAGCACATGGGGAGACCCGAGGTTGACCCCTGTGGTTTTGGAGTCAGGGATACAGAGGGTCCGAAGCCCGCTATACTCCAACTGAAAAAGAGATATTGGCAGTATATGAAGAGGTTCGAGCTGCTTCAGAAGTGGTTGGTACTGAGGCACAGCTGCTCCTGGCACCCCAACTGCCAGTGCTGGGCTGGATGTTCAAAGGAAACCTCCCCTCTACACACCATGCAACTGATGCTACGTGGAGTAAATGGGTTGCACTGATCACCCAGCGGGCTCGAGTAGGAAACCCCAGTCACACAGGAATCTTGGAAGTGATTATGGACTGGCCAGAAGGCAAAGATTTTGGATTATCACCAGAGGAGGAGGTGACACATGCTGAAGAAGCCCCACTGTATAACAAATTGCCAGAAAATGAGAAGTAATAATGCTCTGTTCACTGATGGGTCCTGTCGCCTTGTGGGAAAGCACCGGAGATGGAAGGCTGCTGTATGGAGTCCTACACGACAAGTAGCAGAAACTGCTGAAGGAGAAGGTGAATTGAGCCAGTTTGCAGAGGTAAAGGCCATCCAGCTGGCCTTAGACATTGCCGAAGGGGAAAAGTGGCCAGTGCTCTATCTCTCTACTGACTCCTGGATGGTGGCAAATGCCCTGTGGGGCTGGTTACAGCAGTGGAAGCAAAGCAACTGGCAGCGCAGAGGCAAACCCATCTGGGCTGCCACATTGTGGCAAGATATTGCTGCCCAGGTAGAGAACCTGGTTGTGAAAGTACGTCATGTAGATGTTCACGTCCCCAGGAGTCGGGCCACTGAAGAACATCGGAACAACCAGCAGGTAGATCAGGCTGCCAAGATTGAAGTGGCTGAGGTGGATCTGGACTGGCAGCATAAGGGTGAACTATTTCTAGCTCGGTGGGCCCATGACACCTCAGGCCATCAAGGGAGAGATGCAACATACAGGTGGGCTCGTGATCGAGGGGTGGACTTGACCATGGATATTATTGCACAGGTCATCCACGAATGTGCCACATGCGCTGCAATCAAGCAAGCGAAGCGGGTAAAACCTCTTTGGTATGGGGGACGATGGCTGAAATATAAATATGGGGAGGCCTGGCAAATTGACTATATCACACTCCCACAGACCCGCCAAGGCAAGCGCCATGTTCTCACCATGGTAGAAGCAACCACCGGCTGGCTGGAAACATATTCTGTCCCCCACGCCACCGCCCGGAACACTATCCTAGGTTTTGAAAAACAAGTCCTGTGGCGACATGGCACCCCAGAGAGAATTGAGTCAGAGAATGGAACTCATTTCCGAAACAACCTCATAGACACCTGGGCCAAAGAGCACGGCATTGAGTGGGTGTATCACATCCCCTATCACATACCAGCCTCTGGGAAAATTGAACGGTACAGTGGACTGTTAAAAACTACACTGAGAGCAATGGGGGGTGGGACATTCAAGCACTGGGATACACATTTAGCAAAAGCCACGTGGTTAGTCAACACAAGGGGATCTGGCCCTGCCCAGTCAGAAATCCTACATACTGTGGAAGGGGATAGAGTCCCTGTAGTGCACACAAAAAGTATGCTGGGCAAAACAGTCTGGGTTCTTCCTGCCTCCGGCAAAGGCAAACCCATTCGTAGGATTGCTTTTGCTCGAGGACCTGGGTGCACTTGGTGGGTGATGCGGGAGGATGGAGAAATCTGATGTGTGCCTCAAGGGGATTTGATTTTGGGCCAAAACAGTCAATGAACTGAATGACACAATGCGAGCTGCTATATAATACTGTGTGTCACCTCTGTGTTGTATCAATGATATCAGAGTACGAGCCTCCCAACCCATGGAAGATCAACTATGAAACAAGCCGTGCAGCAGTGATGGAACGATGACTGACTCGGTATGCAGCAACCCAACGCCACACACACCATCTCTCCCACCCTGAAAGCCTGATACGGCAGATGGAGCCCAGAGTCATGGACTGGGTGAACTCAATGGACATTTTAATGGGCATTTTACAGGGAAGGTCCATGAACTAAGGGACTGATGTCTGTGTATTATGTTAAAGGATGGGAAGGGGAGGGGTGGTGGTTGGTACGGTTGTATTGCATCATATGGGACCTGGGCATGGCATAAATTGTATGGAATAAGGGGTGGAGAATGTGCTGGTTTTGGCTGAGAAGGGGTTAATTCTCCTCACTGTGGGGGTCGGCTACCTTTCCAGCTTCCCGCGCTCTGCCACATGGCGGGGGGCACTGGGAGGGGCAGGGCCGTGGTGGGGGCGGCTGACCCCGACTGGCCAATGGCAGGTTCATTCCATACCATGTGACACCATGACCAATATATTGAGGGGGGGCAGTTGCAGCGTGGGGGCGGCTGCGGCGTTGGGTCGGCGGGTGGCGAGCGGCTGCGGCACGTGTGGTTTGTTCCGGCGGTTCGTTCCCCCTCTCCCCTCCCTTCCCCCCTCCCCCCTGGGGCTTTGCGCCTCTCGTTGTTCTCCTTTACATTGCATTTCTGTTGTTGTTTCTTTTAATTTTAATTATTAAACCGTTCTTATCCCAACCCACGAGCGTTACCCTTCTGATTCTCTCCCCATCTACTGGTGGGGGAGTGAGCGTGTGACTGTGTGGGGCTGGGCTGCCGGCTAAACCATGACAATGCAGAACTCTGCCACCAGACAAAAGTGTTTCCCTATAAATGTGTGCTATCGTGAAGAAATAGGAAGTCTTCCCTTCCTTCATCTAATTACTTTAGTAATGATGCAGAAATGAAATTAAACTCACTTCCAAATCAACTGGTCAGCCATGATAGAGTTCGTATGATGCAATTAGCATTGTTTAGCTGGTAGTCTGTAAAAATACTGCTTAGTAGTAACTGCTCTGAACACACAAAATGTGTGCAAGTTGTTTAGCTGTAGAACTGAATACACCATTGGCAGAATGGAAAATTTTTACCAAATTAAATCAAGAGTCCTAATTGAGATATTGTCCATATTCGACAAATACTGGGAGGGGAAGCTAAGGTAGTTTATTTTGTCATAATGTTTCTTCAAAACTGAGAAGCAACCTACTTTTCACCAAAAGCGCTGCCTAGATCTCTTCAATACTCTTTCTCATCCATATTTTCTTGCATTTTTTATGTCACTAACTTGGTAAGATTTTTTTATTCCATTAGCCATGTGTTGTTAATATTCTAAAAAACTTAATTTTTGTGTGTGAATTTTTAGATCCTTTTGTTGTCTACTGTAATAAACTCAAAATATTATTATACCAGAACATTTTTTTAGGATGTTGTTTACTGAAGGTAGTATATGGTAAACCAATTTAATATTTTAATGTTTTTGTATGGTATGTGGATTCTAGCAACTGAAGTTGCATTTAATAGGAGAATCACCTTGTTTTGCACTAAATTACCTTCTTTTTGATTACTCTGAGTTGATGGCTCATGAGCAGAAGTGACATTTGCAATATCAGGTTATTCTTGGGTATGCCTGTCTCCACCCTACTATCGAGCCAGAGGCCTATAAATACATTTTCTAAATATTAGTCATACCCTCTTTCAGATTAATTGTATTTTAGTTTAAAGACTATTACTCCTACCTAGACCCCTATTTTTATATCATAAAAAATAGCAATTTCAGGATAGACTGAAATAACCAACCTAACCCAAATCTAAAGCAAGCTTTTGTTTTGAGTGATAGCCAAATTCTGTAGTTCTGGCTGAATTCTTAATCACTTCTTTCCTTTAAATGAATTGGACACTTTCCTGAAAAAGTGCTGCATAAATTATCCTTAAGCAGAAAGAACAAACTATCCTAAAATTCTTTGATAAAGATGTTGGTGAAGTTCAGTCTATTTAAGCTTCTGTATATTAGTATGAAGGACTAATAGTTATTTGCAGTTTGTCTTTGCATTATTGTGTTTTTGATAATATAATTGTGGTTGATGGATTTTTGGATAAATATTTTGAAGAACATCAAAAAGATGTTGTTCTTTCATTGTTCAGGAGGTCCACAAAAGTGTCATTGGTGTCTGGTATTGGTGTTCTATAGATGGCATTAAGCCTTATTTCACTTCAAAATTCTCAATATTTTGGAAAATAAGGGTGAAAATTACTACTTTTTTTAAAGAACGTTTAGTGTGGCAGCAGCATCTTATGGTCATCTGATTGAAAAATCTTTCAGATTTATGAGCTGTGAGAACAAATTGGAAGAAGTGGGAAGAACTCTGTCATTAGGAATACAAACACCTAGTAAAGTATTTTTAAAAGCCCATTATTTTTGTCATTACACACATTTGAGGAAAGCCTAATTTTTTACTTATTTTCCTCCTTTAATAGTTATATAGGTTTAGGGTGTTGTCATTTTTTTTGCAGTAAAGGGTATAAATGATGGCATTTGTTTACATTTCTGTACTCAAAAAGACATATTTTTTATAAGACCACTTAAAGGAGTGTCCTTAAAAGAGGAGATGATTAATCTAAAGAAGTTGTGAGAGCTTGTTTCAGAAATGTATGAGCACTATCTCAGGGTCCCTTCATGCCTCCCCAAATTAAAGAGTGGAATTTTGCATGCTGGATTTTCTGCTGTGCATCTACCTGTGTTGCATTTGAGAGAGCTGGATGTCTGATGCAATACTGGGATTTTAGAAGGACCTGAGGTGTGATCCAGCAAAAGCTGTAGATAGAATATGTAATCTATTAAGAGAAAGCCTTCACAAGCCTCTCTGTAAATACTGTTTATTGCTGCCTTGTAAGCCAACAGTTGCTCAATTCAAACTAATGACAAATTTTGAAGTGCTTGAATGAAAAAAAGTAACAGTACTGATCTTCCAAAGCATCTTTCTTTGCTAATTTGGTCTTTAGACACTTTTCTTGCTGCCTCCTTCACAGGAGTGGGTTGTTCAGAGCTTTTCAGAAGTTGATTGCTCTGGATGGTTGGGCTTTGTCAAACCTCCATAGCCAAGCAGAAAAACCCAATGCAGTAGCTCTCCAAAGAGTAGGATTTATTTTTGTAACTGCTATGTATTTCAACAATGTAGTAAAACAAACTTTTTGTGTACCTAAAGCAAGGTTTTGATTGAAAAATGTAGTGCTTAAAAACCAGAAGTATGTTACAAACATATCGGTACTTTTTTTTTAAACATGCAGCCATATAAAGTAAAGGAAATGGATGTAGAAGGAAGTCTGTTCAGACCCTTTTAGGCCATCACAGGATATCTGTGATGCAGAATTGGAAAGACAACCAGAGAAAATAAGAGAAATGAAGGTAAATCAAGACTTAGTGATTTTGAAAAAGATGATAAGAGGAAGATGGCATGCTTCAGACTGTGGATAAAATCATGCATGAAATTGTTCACCTGTCAAATTGCTGCTCAAATCTGTATGAACTGAAACATGAAGTTAAAACAGGACCATTTTTGACCTGTATAGAGCCACATTTATTCCAGTTGCATCCAAGTTACAGAAGGACGGTCCCATCAACTTACAGTTTATCTTCTTGGAGAGGTATTATCCCCCTGAACAACATATCGCGCTGTCTCACCGAGGGCAATTCTCATGCCAATGGCTGTTGTTAATATTACCTATAATGTCATGCAAGTTAACTGCTGTTAATTGGCAGTGTGGGTGGCCGGGGACCGAATGATGGGATGAAGGAAGGGAGAATATTTTAAAGGGAATGAGTCAAATAAGATTGAAAGACAGTCTTGGTATGAAGTGAAAAAGAAAAAGGTTTGGAGAAAGAAAATAATTGATATAGGCAGAAATTCAAAACCAAAAGTTCCCTGCCAGGGCTGGTTCCTCTCCTGCTGCTCATAGGAAGGATCACATGGAGTTCTCTGTGAAATAACTTTGTGGGAAACCTGTCAAAACCTGTGAAGAGTCTATTTAGAAGAAATAGAATTTTAGAAGAATCTCTGGTTTTCATGTTTATTGAATTCTGTAAAGTCACCCTTTTTTTTTTTAATGGGTGTAATTGGAAAGATGAACCTCTATTTCCCTTTCATGTAACCAGCGATTCCTCTGAAGTTTCATTTCTTTGCAGTTTAGGAACTAAGCGAGATAGAGGAGTACATTGCACATTTTGTATGCCAAATCGGTTTTTGTAAATAGAGATTATTCCACAGAATTGGTTAATTACAGGAACAATAACCCAGAAATTGGACAAAAAGTATCAGTTCTTAACATGCTATAAGTTAGATACAAACATGATGGCTAAAAGTCTTAACACACATTGGGATAAAGGGAAGCCTCTGTTTTCAGGCTGATGTCTGGTTTTTGAGGGTTTAACCCTGCAGCTTTCATTTTAAAGCAACAGCAGGAAGGGTTTTGGATTAACACATAAATACTCTTTTTTTTTTTCTTTCTTGATTTATACCAGCATAAAATTTTCTAATGGTTTTCAAGAGGGAAAGAAATTAAACAAAAACAAAAAATAAACCAAGAAGCTGATAGTCATATTCTACATCTGTTTTCTGCCAGTGACAGACCAAACATAAATCTATTTCAGGGGAGTGCCTTTTAGAACATTCATAATGAGAAAAGACTCTGATATATTACTGTTATTTACTCCTGCTATATTCTTATCCCCAGCACTGTTGGGAGATGTCTGTGATTGCCTACGCTGCTCCGAAACAAGGTTGAGAAGAGTAAGATTTTTTTTTATTGCCCTTCAGATATGTTACTGGCATGTGGTGAAGGTTTTCCAGAACTGCTCTTGTTCATATTTAGGCTCGAGCCCAAGTGGAGTGAGCTGTGGCCTGCTACTGAAGTGTATGACATCTTCTTCAAAGACACTGTGTTCTGCTGCATTTTTATTGCTATCAGGCTGATACAGCATGTACAGAGGCTGTTTCACTCCAGCATTTGAGTGAGTGCTAGCCCAAACTCTTGATCTTAAAGAAACTGTTTACTAATAACAAAAAACAACCCTCCTATTCTAGAGAAAAGAAGATGGATTGTAACATTACAGGTTAGATTTAATTTTTTCATTGCAATAGGAATCAAAATCTTAACTATATCTCTTCCCTCCAGGTAAACTGAAAAGAGAATGGATGTTGCTGTTTCTAAAGGCAGGTCTTTAAGCTACTCACTGGCAACTTATCTGTGGCACTTGCAGAGGGAAAAAAAATTATCTGAACAAGTAATGACAACTTTTCCCATTCCCACACTAATCTCTTAGATTTTGATAAATCGAGACGATAGGAAGAGTCATGTCGCATTCCCATGGGAAAAAGCTTCACTGAGTTTTTCTGAAATATAAAATTATTTTTCCACAATAAATTAGCCATCATACCTTGTGGCGGGCTTTGTTAATTAGAGTTCATTAGAAAACTTAGCTTAATTTATAGGTAAACAATCTTAATTGCTTACAGGTTTTTCATGAGGAAGAGTTGACGGACTCCAGGATGGATGTACAATATACACAAGAGTTTCTCTGTCTTCCAAACACGGTGATCTCTCATCTTGCCCATATCTGTCACTGCTGCACTTTAGGAACCAGACTACACAAAAATAAGTTTTATCCCAAGATAGGTGAGACTTCATAAATATTTTGGCAAATTTTATTTGTTTGCATAATGTAGGTTTTTTCCATATTTCTATCAAGAGTGGTTTTCTTCAGCATTTGAAAAAATGTCATCTGTTGCTTCTAGTTCATTTTGGAATGGGTACCTGTGTATAGAGGCTTCTAGAATTATTTTTCTGTGAGTTTTGGGTTTTCCAAATCTCAGTTAAAGGTTGTTTGTTTTGGTTTTTTTTTTGGTGTTCAGACTACAGCTGCTCTGTGCTTCCAGACCATTCAGCAGGAAGCAAAGCAGTGGTCATCAGCTTCTGTGTTTATCAAAATTGATGCAGTGCCCAGGGGAATACACTTGAAAAATAAGTCAGAATGTAGTAAAAACAACATTTAATCTAAAAGTTACTCTATTTATTTGGTTTGCCTGCTATCAGCTCTCAGAGGGATGTTTCTCATCTCCTACCTATTTGCATTTTATTCAGAGCAGTTCTTGAAATTTGGTTGCGGTGGTTTTTCAGTCCCATCTTAATAGAATAAATGATACCACTACTGGAAGTGACTAGTTTTGAAGAGGAGGTAAGGTAGGAGGAAAACAAATAAAACCACTCTCTTATGCTTTATTATATTTTAAAATGGCTTACCTATAGATCCTTGAGACTGCAAACCACTTCAAAGATCAATAATGCAGTTTTTCCTTTTAATATGATAGGTTTCTCATATCTTTGTTTGTCTATCCCTTTTAATTTTCAAAATATTTATCACCACTGAAAGAATTAATAGAGTATGTATGTCAAGTGGTCTCACAGAGAGTTGTATTTCTGAATTACTTTTCTAATCATGCTGCTATATCTTAATATATCAGAAGAAATAAAAGCACTCTCCATGATTTATCTTCAGCTCTGGGGTAAAATGATGGCTGTAAAGCAGCATATTCCTGCTAACAACAATTTGGGAATCTTGTACTGTAATCCCTTCTCAAGTGTCTATTATCTGGGACCTGACATTTTTTATCATGCACTGTTAGTATTTAAGGAGCTACAACATGCAAAGAATACTGCATCACCAGCAAAAGTTTACTGTGTGCACACTATCACCTTCTGTATGAACGGCAACCAGCTAAATCAACCATTATTATAATTATTATTAAACATGGCTAATATTGTTGGGAGGCCATCTACAGTTTTATTTTATGGAGATTTTCTTTTAATGTCTTATTTAACTCAGTTTACCTTTGCAGTGATTTTTCTCGTTTGAGCAAAGCAAGAATCATACAGTGCTGAGGCACAGGAGGAATGCCAGGTGGTCTCAGCAGTAACACCACTTCCCTTGCCTCCTCAACATTCCCCAAATGGTACTGATGTGAAATGTCTGCTCTGTGAACTCCTTCTGACTTTCTTATGCCTCCCACAGACATTTCAATAGCAGTTTTCACCCTAAGGGCAGAGTCTTTTGGCTGCTGTGTGGAGAGTAGCACTGACTTTTCCCACTGACAGCTCATGTGCCATCAGGACCAGAAGATCTTCTGCTTGGATAGTATGGAAATTATGGAAACTTGATGCAGTCCACGTTGATTTTTGAGGACTTGGATTCCACAGTTTCGGTTGTGATGTTTCTTCTCTTAAGTAAGGTCAAAATTATTCAGAGCAGTGCTTTCAGTGGAAGACAACTGTCATAATTCCAAGACAATGATGGTTTTCAAATGTCATGGCAAAGATGCTGAGCCACAGTATCTAATCAGTGAGGAACCAGTGGAGAACTTCTGAATTCAGCAGTTGGCAGCTTTAGGGAGGGATTCAGTTAGTTTTGATACTTTCTCAATTAAAATTGCTTAGACACTGAAGATAGGTCTGCAAAATCTGTAGCACTGAGTGATTTTCTTGAATGACAGCAGTAGGTTCATTGGAAATATGCTCTTATATGTATATATATTTTTGCAACGAGTGTCATAACTGTTACTGCCAAATATAATACCAAGGGTGAAGAAAATAGTCGATAATATAGTCAGAGATGATGCTGGAGCTACAAGGAACTGGTGGATAAATTACATTCCTGTAACTGTGGTGTACTGTATGGAGGAAAGTTTGGGAAGTGTGAAAGGAAAATGTGAAGAAAACTGGTTTAAAATTGCTAATTGGTCTTTTTTCTGTCTTTTTGCAAGATGTAATGTTTTTCCATCTTATTTTTCTTCATGATAGAAATAAGGACTTTTATACTTAGGTTAAACATTGCATAGGATACAAAGGATAAGAACCCGTTCCAAACAATCATTAAAGATATGATAAGGATTCTTAAATCTGGACTTACATACATACTAAAGCAGAAACATTGGAGTGTGTGTTAGCAACTGTACCCTCCTGCAAAAAGTGTTAAGCTTGTTCCTTTTTGAAGGATCACTTGCTTCAAAGAGGTTCATCAGAAGCCATCTTTAAGGAATAGACTTTTAGGTCTAGAGATTTCAATAAGTAGGATTTACATACTAAATGCAAAAATGTGACACTTTGTGTTATATAAGAACTTCCATGCAATTTAAAAAAAAAAAATCAGGAAGTGTCAAAGTTTCAGTTCATGTAGCAGTAATTATTGTATAACACCTCCAAACAGTTTTTCTGGTGACATTTTACAGATAAGCTGCATGTGTAGCGCTAGAATCAGAAACTTTCTCTCTTGAGTAACATCTTTAAAGTCCTTGATCTCTACTCAAGGTCGACAGGTTCTGTTCATTAAAGCCTGTATCATGGTGATCTAGTTATCTTTGTATGGTGGAGCTGGGGTTGCATATAGAACTTCTCCTTTCCTGTTCTACCAGTCCAACTAAACAAAATCTTCCCATACCTCTAGGGACTACTGCTTAGTGTCAAGGAGAAATGGAGAATTCTCCATTTCCTTTCAAGAGCAAGAAAAGTTCATTATTATTTCAAGCATGATTTGAGAAAAATACAGATTTACAGTTTTAACTTTAACTTTCTTAGCATGAAAGTTGTCATTTTCCTAGCAACAGTTGCCTCCCAGGATTTCTGGGACCTTAGAAAATGATCAGGTTTAGTTCAGCTAAAGAGTATTTGCATTTTGTTCTCACAGTTCCATGTGGTTTGGAAATACTGTGTTCCTGCATGGACAGTGCTGGAGCTTCTTGGTGGGTGTCGTGGGACGCTTACTCCTAATGGCTGAGATATGGTCTGTACTGGTGAGGAGTAGGACATATCTTCTTTGAATTGCTGGAACTCCCGGGACAGTTTCTCAACAGCAGAGACGAGCAAGGAAGAGAGATTTGCTTCGTACTCCCAGACTTTATCAATCAAGTCCGCCACCGTTGCTGCCTTGTCATCTTCCCAGGACATTACTGCCAATGAGATCCCACGCGTGGATGGTGCGCTCCATACAAACTTGCGCCACATGGATCCTGTGCATTGGGCTTCATCTGGATCTTTGGATGACTGTTGATTGTCCAGGTCACCATAAATCACCTCAAGCATGGCTAGTTCCCTCAGATACTGGATACCTTTCTCCATGGGCATCCATTTTCCTAGGCGAAATACAATATCTTCTTTGAAGGGATACCTCTCTCTCACCGCAGACAGGAGCCGCCTCCAGAGGCTGAGGGCTTGTGTTCCTTTTCCAATTGCTTTATCAATGCCTCCTTCCCTAGAGAGGGATCCCAGTTGTTTGGCTTCCTTCCCCTCTAATTCCAAACTACTGGCCCCATTATCCCAGCATCGGAGCAGCCAGGTGACAATGTGCTCACCTGAATGACGCCCAAAATCTTTCCATATATCCCACAACTCACTCAAGGATAGGGATCGGGTAGTTTCCATTTCCTGTACACATTCTTCCTCTTCCTCCTCCTCTTCTTGTGATGGCCCTGATTCTTCATCATCTCTTTCTAAACGAGTTGATTTTCTCTTCCAAGTTTTCTTCTTGAGTATAGGGACGACTGATACTGGCGTGGGTTGGTCCAATGATTTAGTTGCAACGCTTGTTACTGAGGTTGGAGTAGCTGCAGTGGTTGTCGTTTTCCTTGTCTCTGTCTTTTTAGATCCAGAGACCTTCTCTTCCCCTTGGGGGTACTGAATAGTGTTAAATAGGGCTCAATAGTCATCAGCCAGACCCCAGCACATGGCAGTGATTTGTATCTCTCTGGAATTGCCAGGGTGACAACATACTTCCTCCAAATATTCTACTAATTTTTCAGGATTCTGCACTTGTTCAGGGGTGAAGCCCCACGACACTGGGGGTGCCCACCGTCTTAGGCATTTGCCCATACTATCCCACATACCCTGCCACGCATAGCTATCAAGCCTTGGGGCAGATCTCTGGATAATGTTTTTAAATTTCTTATTAACCTTAGACAGAAGTGAAACCATCTGCCAAAGCAATACCAACAGATATATCTTAACTACCCAAGGATGTTCAAGATACTGAAAAGATGTTGTAACGAAGGAGGAGACATTATATAAGATGGTAGCTAATGTGCCATTCTGTATTTCCTCCATAAAAAACCTCTCAGAGGAGGAGGTATAATTGCTAATTGCCTCCATGAGGTGGTAGCCGAAGTACAGTAATGGCTTCCATGCAAAACCTAAATAACCGATAATGGTCAAGGCCAGTGCTTTCATAACAAATCTCCAAGGCAAAACATCTCTAATCACCGCAGAGCACAGCAAACTACAAAAACCAACAGCAATTTTTAACATGTACTTTACAATCAGCATGGTAGAGACTGGACAAACTAATATTGAGAACAGATGAATCAATGCTGTGACCAGCAACTGTTCTTATCTCAAACCCTTCCTGCCCCACGTTGGGCGCCAAAAAGGACTGTCATGGTTCAGCCTCAGTCGGCAACTGCACACCATGCAGCCGCTCGCTCACTCCCCCCACCCCTGTGGGATGGGGGAGAGAATCGGAAGAGCAAAAGCAGAAAAAAAATAACTTGTGGGTTGAGATAAGCACAGTTTAATAATTACAATAAAATAATAATTATAATAATGATTATGATAATGACAATAATTATAATATAATAAAATGGAAAAGGAAAAAAAGGAAAAAAACAGAAACACAAATGATACAACCACTCACCACCCATCAACCGACGCTGCCTGTCCCAGAGCCGCGATTGCTGCCTCCCTCTCCTGGCCAGCTCCTCCCAGTTAACATACTGGGCATGATGTTACATGATATGGAATATCCCTTTGGTCAGTTTGAATCCGCTCCCTTAGCTGTGCCCCCTCCCCTCCTGGCTTCTTGTGCACCCAGCAGAGCATGGGAAGCTAGAAATGTCCTTGACTAGTACAAGCGCTACCCAGCAACAGCCAAAACATCTGTGTGTTATCTCAACATTGTTTTCATGCTAAGTCCAAAGCACAGCACTATGCCAACTGCAGTGAATAAAATTAACTCTATCCCAGCTAAAATCATGCCAGTGGGCTTAGACTGGCCTCTGAAGCTTGACCTTGAGTAAATGCCTTCCATAGTCATTTACTTTTCCTAAGCCAGTTGGGTTGAAAATAATTTTATTTCATCTGTATAGTTGATTTGTCATTTTGCCATCCTTGGAAATCACTGGGGAAGGAGACTTGTCACCCCTTTGCTTTCCTTGGTGGAGTTCAGCACTTGAACTAGATGGGAGGTTCCCAAGAATGGAGTTTCGAAAAGCCAGGATGCTGGGATGAAATGCCGAAGAGGGGGACTATCTGAAGTCCTTTTCTCTGGAACTGAATGCCTTCTGCAGTCATGATACTGAATCCCAGTCTCACTGAAATGCCAAAGTCTGCATCTCTCCTACACTTAGGTGCCTCTCTGTCCTTTTGGGTCCAGATGACTGCTCATTGATTCCTTTTAAAGCAGAGGAGCCCTACTTATAGCTTAAGAGCCGTAGCATTCCCCTGGGAAGTGAGATAGCTTTGGGTCACATCTCCCTAAAAACCAGACTGTCAAGTGGAGTCAATGTCTGTCCCTCCTGAAGTTTTGCCATGCTGCCAGAAGAGATCCTCTCTAGAAAAAGATAATATACTTCATTGTTCATACAGCGAAGGAGTGACTCTGCTAAAACTGTTTGCCAGTTAACTTCTCATGCCACTATTAAACTCACACAGGGATGTGCAGTGCAATAATTAAACAAGCTAGATTTCCCAGTTGTAAAATCCTCAATAAACAGGTAGAATGTGCACAGTGCAAAGAGAGTGAAGCATCACCAAGAACCAGTAAAACACTGAGGGAATTTAGGCCAATGTCTAGAAATTTTTGAGTCATTTGGGAACCTGACTTTGTAGGGTAATAGGGATGAGTTAAAGTATTTCAATGTGAAGTGTTTTAGGACTGGAATTTCAAAGATAGCAAGGGCATGGATGGAAGAAGAGATGAAGGCGAAGGTGTGACCAGGAGATGAGTTGTGGATTAGTGGAGGTTGGCCAAATAATAAACATGGTACAGTGAAGTCACATGAGAAGTACCAATAGAGTATCTGCACCTTCACTTGGATATATACATGTCCTCAGAAACAGCTTTATATTTTCTTGGTCAGTGGCTATTGAAGTCAAACCCTGTGGCAAACAGGTTTTTGGAGTATTGAAGCAGTTGGGTTTGCTGCCTTGGCAGGTATCATTTGGCATGTTTCCCCTTGGAACAGACTGCTCCCAGGCTGTTTTCTGTGGGACAGGACACATCACCATGGCATTTCCTCTAGCGTAGCCTTGTTGCAGGCTGTCCTGGAGGTTTGCGTTGTGATACGGGCTGAAAGTGTTGTGTTTCGCTTGGGAAATGTTGTGTTATCATGTGGGCTGGCTTGACAAAATGGTGAGACATTGCTGAAAACCAGCTCTTACAGCTTACTGAGTTATTCAGGAAGGCAATGATAGCGAGCGTCAGGATGGTAGGTTTATTTAGTAAAACATCTGGCAACAAACTTTGTTCTGGTGTGACAGCTCTACTTTAATTTATAAGCAGTGATCAGAGATGCCTGCAATTTTCACTTAATACCTGCTTTCCCACAATTCAACATTATGGCCAAAAGTTATATGGGTTTGACATAGGACAGTCAAAGAGTATATGCCAGTAAAATAGCTGAAGATAAGATTTCTGTCACCGAAGGCTTGGCTCTGAAGTTCATTTGCGCATTGAGTGTAAGAGCAGCTTTCTTGTGCGCTGCCTTCTTCCCCCTCCACTCTTCCAATCCTTTGGAAGAGTGAGTTTATTTAGTTGAAGGTTTTATTTTTCTGCTGAAAACGCAGGAAATTCAGACAGCTCTCTTGGAAGCTCCCCAAAGCTAATACAAACAAAATACACATGCTTCTCTTAAAGTAACTAAAAAAATAAATTATTTGAAACTACTTAACTGTACAAATTCCCCTGCAAAAAGGAAATTATAATTGTGGATGCTGCTAAATTATGTTATCAAGGTGAAATTCCCTGGAGTGTCAAGTTGTCTATTCCATACAAGAGAGTACATCACCCTGGAGTTTATAATAGCTGTGTTACAGGCAGGCATGGAAGAGCTAACTACTCAATGTCCAAAGCCATAATCATGTGGAGTATTTCTGAGCATGTATAAAGCTAGCTGAAAAAAATGTAATTGAAAATGAACTGAAGCTGTCTGTTCAGCTAGACTTTTTGTGGATGCAGCTGATGGATCTGGAACAATTTACCAAATTTTTCCTCCTTGTTTCTCCGTGGTAAAAAGAACAGTAGGAGCTGTCTGTTTGGGGTTAATTTGGCATTCTTAGTCTTTTTGATATGTGTTAAGTATATGGTGTCTGTATCCTTTTGGTTTCCATTGCTGACAAAATTGCCTTTGAAGTCATATCTGCATCACGAAGGAAATAGTTGATTACTCAAGATTTTATGTTTCATGTTTACAAATTCTGTTGGTGTGTGGAAGGAACTCGCTGAAAATATTATATGTGAAGAATTATAATGAGGCATCACAGTTAAGGGCTCAGAATGGAGACAGGCTGTAATTAAGGTTACCTGTAACCTTCACGCTCACCTTTCCTCCATCTATTCCCTTATCCATATGGTAGCCTTCAGCCTCACATCTAAGGATGGGTGGTTCCCACCGCATGGATGCAGCAACACAAACATGACGCAGCCCTGCCTGGTACACAGAGTGCTGAACCTGCTGCTTGCTTCACCTTCCTCTGACTCTTCCTCAACGCTACCTGGCTGGGAGAGGACTGGACCTGCAAACAGAGGCAAAGGGAGCAAATGACCTTGAGGGGGCAGTCAGAGCTAGCTGGGAAAGTGGAAAGTCAGAGGTGGTTTTGCTGCTTTCAGTTGTGGAGTCGTTAGGAAGGAAACTATTAAAGCATCTCAAGCTAAAGCTCCTTTAGGTAGCTTCTTTACAGCTTTTGCATACTGTATGCACTCCTCACTCCGCTGGAAAGGGGTCTGCACTGTCAGTAATTGTGAACTAAAGCCACTGAGTTTCAATGTAAAGAAATTTGCGCTTTTAAAACTTCAAATGACAATGCATCCTATTACTGGCAGCAAGATACCACTTGCTAAAAGCTATTCATTGTCGTGAGCAATAAGTTCAGATTTGTGTTTGGATGTGTTTTTTTGTCAGCCTGCATTTCCATCATGTCTTCCTTTTGCTATTATAGGTGACATTACCACTTTATTTCATCAGGTTTTTTTGTTTTAAGGCTTCACAACAGTGTGCCTTTCCTGGTTGGTTTGGGTTTTTTTTAACCCTATTTACATTGTGCAGTTGTAGCATATTGCATTACCCATCCCTGCTTGGATTTTGTTTTTTTAGGCAGATAAGCTTCTTCCTGCTCAGATTGTGCTAACTGTATAACTGCCTTTTTGATAGCATTCCTCGTCGTGCCATTTCAACAGGCAGAAACCTCTGGCAGTTATTTAGCTGAAAGTATCAGTTGGCTGAAAAATTGCTGCAATGTGAAGGCATGGTGAGAACACGGGGCTTTTTTAGTAAGCAGTAGTGTCCTGGATGTATGCACATATTGTTGTATACTGCATGGCATCATTCATATGGATCCCATCACGAAGGAAAAGGTGTGCTTTTAGATCTCTGATTTTTAAAAAAGTTGCAAAGTAGACCTGGTTAGGCTTACAATTACCTGTTGCTTTGGATTGTGGATTACTGTACATCCAGGTAAAAAGGAGAAAAAAAATTGTTGCATTTAAGTGAATTCCAGCTCACAATAAATAATTATATAATCATATTATAATACAATGTGTGGACATGATCTGAGACTTAAGTTTGTGCACTAGTGCTTTTTAGAATCACAGAATAGAGTCACAGAATGGTTTGGGTTGGAAGGGACCTTTAGAGGTCATCTAGTCCAACCCCCCTGCAGTGAGCAGGGACATCTTCATCTAGATCAGGTTGCTCAGAGCCCCGTCCAGCCTGTAAGAACCATGAGGTGGTTACCTAGGATTACCCGCAGTAATGGAAGTGCTGTGCCTACATTCCTCCCTTTTGGAGGCATGATTTCAGTCTCAAAAAGTTGGCACCTGCCTGGGGTTTAGTGTTTAGGCTGCCTGATTTCTCTGGTATTTTTATAAGCCATGTACTTTTCAATTGTTTTTACACATTGTGGATTAATCACTGGGGGTGACTTAGAAATTAAACTTATGTTTTCAGAAAAGGTACAGCATGGAAGAAGCTTGCAGGGTAGGGTGCAGCTGTCAGGTGAGAAATCCATTCCATCCCTAGGCTCGTAAACTTAGATGTCAGCAATGCCAGGAGAACTTGGTGTACTGACTCTAAGAGGAGTTGTCTGGAGGGTGGAACAGTGTGGAAACACTGTGGCCAGGCTCTGTGACCATGGAGCTGGTACACCGCACATTTGGGAATAAATGGGAACTCACGGTACCATGGAGCTGGTACACTGCATATTTGTCACCCTGAGCCAACAGTCTATCATGCTTTTGTCAAAATGCTGTCCTTTTTATCATTATAATACCAAAACATACCTCCATCCCAAAAGCTACCTGCCTCTAAGGTGCAACCACCCCTCACTGGGCAAAGCAAGGAAATTTTACACCAATCATAATGAAGGTATGTATGACTAGAGTCACTCGAGCTCCACCTGAAAGGTAAAAAACAGTATAAATTAGGTTAAGAGAAAAGGGGTGTTGGGGAAGATACCATCGCGTACCACTCTGACTTCTGGGACCAGTTGATGGGCTGAGCCTCTCTTCCCCCGCCACTGGGACGCCTTTGGGTAAGATTTGAGCACTTGTTTATACCAAGTGTTTCCCCGGGAAAACTTAGAAACCTCTCTATAGCTTCACTTTAAATCTCCAAGGCATTAGAGTTGCTTTATATCTGCTTAACACACTTGTAGCCTAGCAGTGTTACTAATTTTCCTAGTATTTGTGTGCGTCTTGTAACCAGCAATTCTATCACCGGTAATCCAAAGAACCTGTGTATCTGTTGCTTTAATAAATTGCACTATTCATTAATCTAGCTGTGATCGTTCTCATTGAATATGACCGGCCTGGGAAGCTGCCAAATTAGTTACTAACAACAAATACTCTGATGGGTGGTTACATCTACCATCCTTAGAAAATAAACCTCTGACCAAGTCTGAGACTAAGACTGGACTTAGCCACACCTAGACTCCTCTTGGAGAAGTTTAGAAAGCAAGGGGGTCCTGTCTGAACCTCGTGACTCAATGGTAGGGTGTCCCCCTAGCCCCTCCTCAGACTACTACTATTAACGCAACACACATCAGTGTCTTTCCGGCAGTAAATACTGCATTCTCTGGAAGTCTTTGCCCAGGAGGATGTCATGCTAATTATTAATTATATTGCGGTAAGGAAAGCAAGAGTATTCCAGGATAGTCAGAGATGAGAACATCCAGCACTGCCCGTAGTTTGCCTTGGCTTTGCAAATTTGTGTGTTCCTTCTTAGTGTTTATCAAACTCAACTTATTTTTCTCCAGATAATGTTCTCATTCCTGTGCTTGTCGCATTTTCCTCTACATCCTCTCAGCTTGTTTTCATTTTGCTGGCATTATCACTTGTTTGTTCCTTTTTCTTTTAAGAAAAGAGACCCAGACTACCCAGAACTGTACCTGGGACTCTTGTAGCTGTTGCTGCCTGGTTTGTTCCATGTGCAACTAGAACATGACCAAGCATCTGGCTTTTTGCCTTAGAAATTAAAATCTTTGCAAAAAAACTACCACATTTAATTCCTATCATAGAATCATACAGTCATAGAATGGCTTGGGTTGGAAGGGACCTTTAGAGGTCATCTAGTCCAACCCCCCTGCAGTGAGCAGGGACATCTTCATCTAGATCAGGTTGCTCAGAGCCCTGTCCAGCCTGTAAGAACCATGAGGTGGTTACCTAGGATTACCCGCAGTAATGGAAGTGCTGTGCCTACATTCCTCCCTTTTGGAGGCATGATTTCAGTCTCAAAAAGTTGGTACCAAGCTTTAGCTTCCAAGTTTCTTTTAATGATGGGTAGAATTATTTCTATGGGCATAAGCAAAAAAAAAAAAAAAGGACGGGGTGGACCGGTACTCATCAGTGTTGACAGAGGCATTATCTGAGCCCTGGCTTGTCAAGGAATACTGTAATAATTTAAAATTATTGAATTTGTCAATTATAAGGAATAAGAAAATGCCATTACTTTTAACTACTCATTTAAATGTACTATTTAATAGATTGAAATTTGTCTACCTGTCCTCTGGCTTTTCTTTTCATGTAGCAGCTGATCCAGTCAAAAAAATAATCTTATAAGGTTGCTGTGGATGATGTGGTAGTCCTTGTCTTGGACACACGTGTTCAGCATTTCAGCTGCATTCAGCTGGTCTGAAAGTTAATATGCAGGGCGATAAAGTTCTCTTCAACTGCGAAATGTTTTTGTAACCTTATTTATATCTGTCGTGACGCCATGTCTGGATGCAGAGGGGCCGTAGCTTGATACTGGCGATACAGAGCAACAAAAGCACACAGCATTTTATCAGCTCTTACAGCATTTCTCCATTGTCTTATCCAAATGCTGTCCTTGGCTTTCTGCTTGTTTTTTCCTGTTTTGAAAATATTTAATTAAGCCTTTACAAATGCTTTAATCGTTAATTATAGGAGCATACAGCTCTCCAGATAATATATATGCAATACTGGGATTCAGTCCCGCTTCTCTGTCTTTTATGGAGCTCATTCTTCTTATAAATTATTTTTTGGTATAGTCAGTTATGGGTGAAAATCTTCACTGTAGCTCCTGGATTTCTTCGTTTGGGTCCCAGATTCTTCACCTGCAACACCACTGCTGAAAAACAGATGGTTGGTTCTGTCCATCAGCTTCTAAAAACTTTAAATATAATTACCGAGCAATAACATCTGGTAACTTTGAATCATTTGAAGCTTACCAATGGCTGAGTCTGCCTTTTCTTGAAATAATATGTTTGTATATGGTTAGCAACACTTTCTGTTTAAACTAGCTGTATGTCCAGGTTTTAAGGTGAACATATTTTATTAAAAAGCATTTAGTCTTTGAAAAGCAATTGTGTGGCTTGTTACCTTTCTGGTAACTGGATAGATACCACTTGATCCTGAATCACAATGGTTCTGCAAAAGTAATGTATTCTATATTTTAGGATAGTGTCTCAGCCACTAGGTCATCCTGCTGCACTGGGGAGAGAATTATGCCGATGCTCAGAGCTTTTTAAAAGCCACCATAATATAGCATATTCTGAATTAAGTACAAGTTGATAGGCACGTACCACTCCACAGATAAGTTAGCCAGGTCTGGATTTTTCTTCAGATTCCAGCTGAAGCAATTATTTCAGGTTTTGTCTAGTATTTTGCATAATACACATTTCACAGCATCTAACTGGGATGCTATTTCATAGCACGCTAACTAGGAAACTACAGACAGAGGAACCACCTGTGTTTTGAATGTAAGGATTGTTTCTGTCATAGAAGAATGCAATCCCATTGAAAGACTTAAGTAGCTGTGGTGATCAGCTTTGTAAGGGTTTCTGCCAACATTGTTGGCTACACTACAACGGTAATTCAGGTGGCTGAGGCAAAGCTGTTAAAAAAGAGGAGAACCTCATGTTTGGAAAAAAAGGTAGTAACCTCCACAGTTGGTCAGACATCATTGCTGAAGGAGAAAATGTCATTGTAGTGTGTGCACCAAATATTGTTCTTCAAACAAGAATTTCAAAAGGCCATGGAAGAGCTGGAGGAGCCAGTTCCTTATCCACCAAACAGTCCACCCATCAAATCCATCTCTCTCCAATTTAGAGAGAAGGATGCTGTGGGGGACTGTGTCAAAGGCCTTACAGAAGTCCAGATAGATGACATCCGTAGCTCTTCCCTTGTCCACTGATGCAGTCACTCCATCACAGAAGGCCACTAGGTTGGTCAGGCAGGACTTGCCCTTGGCTGATCTTCCCTTACAGTGGGAGAGGCTTTATGCCCCTGGTCTCCATCCTGCAGTCCATCAGCTTGGGAGGGGTGAGGAGAGACGTTACCAGTGAAGACTGAGGCAAAAAAGTTGTTGAGCACCTCAGCCTTCTCCTCATCTGTTGATGCTAGGCCACCATTCTTGTTCATTGGGTGGGGTACGCTTTCTTTGACTTTCCTTTTCTGGTTGACATACCTGTAGAAGCCTTTCTTGTTATTCTTTGCATCCCTTGCCAAGTTCAGCTCCAGCCACACCTTGGCCTTTCCTGACGCCATCCCTACACAACTGGGCAGCATCCCTATATTCTTCCCAGGATACCTGTCGCTGCTTCCACTGCCTGTGCAGTTCCCTCTTCAGTTTGACCAGTATGTCTCAACTCAGCCATGTTAGTCTCTTCCCTTCTGTCATGGTTTTAGCTGGGATAGAGTTAATTTTCTTCACTGCAGCTGGTGCAGTGCTGTGCTTTGGACTTAGTATGAAAACAATGTTGATAGCACACGGATGTTTTAGTTGTTGCTGGGTAGTGCTTGTACTAGTCAAGGACTTTGCCAGCTTCCCATGCTCTGCTGGGTGCACAAGAAGCCAGGAGGGGAGGGGGCACAGCTAAGAGAGCGGATTCAAACTGGCCAAAGGGATATTCCATATCATATCATGTCATGCCCAGTATATTAATTGGGGGGAGCTGTCCAGGGGCAGGCAGGAATCGTGGCTCAGGGACTGGCAGCCTCAGTCGGTGGGTGGTGAGCGGTTGTATCGTTTGTGGTTTTCCTTTTTTTTCCCCCTTTTTTTTCTGGCTTCATTTCTCTCTCTCATTATTTTCCTTTAATTACATTATTATTAACATTATTATAATTACTATTTTAATTATTAAACTGTTCTTATCTCAACCCATGAGTTTTCTTGCTTTTGCTCTTCCGATTCTCTCCCCCATCTCACAGGGGTGAGGGGAGTGAGTGAGCGGCTGCGTGGTGTTTAGTTGCCAACTGGGGCTAAACCACAACACCACAAAAACATAGAAGTCTCTTAAAAACACGTTGAGATCAGAGGCTTTGACTTTCTAAAATAGGAAATGCCAGAATTCAGGTA
Organism: Phalacrocorax aristotelis; assembly: GCF_949628215.1. Lineage (NCBI taxonomy): Eukaryota > Metazoa > Chordata > Aves > Suliformes > Phalacrocoracidae > Phalacrocorax > Phalacrocorax aristotelis. The sequence goes on from NC_134310.1 coordinate 27,537,587, forward strand.
GTATCTGTGAGCATCATTCAGGTTTTTATTTGTATGCATTAAGATTGTATTTTATCCTTTTTATTACAAGCTGGATATTAAATTTTGCTTTTGGTGTGGTTTAGCAGAACTTGAGCTAACAAGGCAGCACTAGCAGGATGGATTCTCTGCGTGAGCCTGCCCTGGGTGAGGATAGGTTTCACCAGCTATTACTGACAACAGAGGAGTGTTGAAATGCAGGAAGACTTTTTTTTTCTTTCAAAGTTTGTGGGCAACTTTCTTCTTCCTCTATGAGCTATGTATCCTCTACCAGCAATTTGTCCCTATGCCAAAACTGTCAGCTTTACACCAAAGTCCTCACGCTCTTTGCACATACCATTTCTTGCTATTTTCCTCTGTAATTTCTGCTTCCTTCCTCCAGCTCCTTTGCTTATGAACTCAGCACATCTTCCTACTCCTGTTTTGTTTCAAGGATCAGAGATCACAGTGCTACAGCAGGTCCTTATCCATCAGAATGTGAAAACTACCTGCAATATCTGCCAGAGGTAGTGAAATTCTCCCCTCTATTCAAGTATGGAGATAATCATAAGGACAGCAGAGAAGGTTAAACCTGAATTCTCTCTTGACTGTTTTCCACACTTTTGTTGTTTAAAACAAGACAGAACAACAACAAAAAAAACCCTAACCCCAAACCACAACAATCCAAAAAGCAACTTCCAGCAATTATCATCTGTCTCACTTTATGCTTCAGTTTCTAGAGAAAATTGCTCTGTAATCCAGAAAATCTACCTGCTTAGAAGAAGGGCTAGAGTTTCAAAGATCACAAGAGAGCAACAACAAATTTGAATCTTACAGTAATCAAGCCATCAGCTGTTTTTGCTTTAACAGCAGCTGAGCTGGGAGGCATAATTAGGGTAATGGTTTCTGGTCCCAGTTGTGTCTCGCTACAGAACAAAGAGAGTTCAGCAGAGATTTTGGAACATAATACACTTTTTCCCCCCTAACTTGGGAGAATCAACAAAGATTACTTGATGTGCTAGAGGTTGGGATTCAGATACAAGTTGATACTAGCACTTTTCAGAGGAGAGATGTCCGAAGCCTATGAGATCTCAGGGAACCTACCAGCAGCATGTGCAGTGGGGTGGAAGCTATGGGTGGCTCTAGGCAAGGGGTAGCTGGGTGCTCACGTGTGTATGGTCTCTACCAAGGGGCTCTGACCATCTTGTGGTACTCTCAAAGGACTCTAAATAGGTGTTGAAACTTTGTCCCATACCCTTTTTGTATTGTTTTGCGTTTTGGATCCCCTATGTGACTGATGAGTCAGAGTTCTTCTGGGATGAGGGATGGAGTTTGCAAAGTATGCCCTTTTTGGATGAAAGGAGCTATAGAAATTGAGGTTTTTCTGATATCCCACATGGAGAACTGCTGGTGAGATGTCTGCTTTTGATGTGATCTACTGAGCTTGGAGAGGGATAAAAGTTAAGGCCTGACCAAACTGTGTTCTAGTTAACAAGGATCAGCTGGGTCACCAGAAAGGGGGGGGGAAGGAAATATGGTGAAAAACAGCTTGGCCTCACCAGGAAGATGCATGGAGAATGAGAGTATTGAAAGGGAGTTTAGAGGTGCTTGGGCCTGGAATCTGTGATGGGGAAGGTGTATGGGGGACTTTGGGTGGTTAATTTGTGGAGAAGAGGAGCTTTGTGGGCTTTTCTGCCCCCCCCCCCCCCCGCCAATTGCTGTGGTGTTGGATGCTACTAAGCCCCCAGGCAAGTCACGTAGACTCTTGTAGTTGTACTGAGGTATTTAATAGTTGTCTTAAAGCCTCCTGTCCAGGCGTTGTTGAAACTATAAGGATTTTTACTTTCTTTTTCAAGCCTTAAAGTAACTTCTAGCCCAAACTACAAAAAGTAGACTGGAGGGCATCAAAAATCCTGATGTGCAGAAGTACCAACAGATAGAAATTTAAGTATGTGTTGGTGCACAGTACTTAAAAATGTAAACTTATTTAGTTGTGTGTGTTAAATAATAAAATGATTTATCTGTTAAAAATGACTGCAGGAGGATGCTGATAATTGTGCTAATTTGGCATTAACAAAGTCTCCCTGGCTGTGACACAAGCAATAATATGATTATTCTTTAAGAAGTGCAGATACATTGATCCAGGGAATGAAGATGACAGCTTCGTGTGTAAATTGTTTCAAAGAACTCTTCTATTTATTTATGTGCTCTGACTTTTCATTCCAGGTGATCAGCTTTTTCAGCTCCCGATTAGAGCAAGCTGGACCTGAACTGTCAGTGGAGTGAGTTCTGGAAATCATCAAGCAAGGAGCTTTTGCTCTGCCCAAAGACAGGCTAAGAGTAAGTGCTTAAGACCTTGTCAGTTAAAATGTACTGTTCCAATCAATTACATATGTACCCTTTATATCCATAATGTCAAAACACTGCTCCTCCTATCAATAGCAGCAGATAATGGATTACATTGTGGATTGCCATATGTGTATGTTTTAATTTAAATTCCTAGTTTGTGCTAAATATTTGGGTGAGTTTTCTTGATTAGTTATTAAATTGAAGCACATGGAGGCTTTGCTGAGGCGGTTTTCTTCATCATATCTCAAAGATGCAGGCTCACCTCTCCATCCATTGTCAAGCTGTAACCAAACTTTGATCATTCTTTCTCTCTAGTGCTCTGCACCTCCATCTGGGTCTATATAAAATGCTACAAAGATAAACTTCTGGGGCTTTAGTTAAGAATTAACCAACCTACTGAAAATCAATTCAGGACCTGTAAGTCTGGTCAACATGATCATGAACTTTCTGTATAATCCTGAGCAGATCCCTCTGTTCTCTTCTGAGAATCTCTCAAATATCATGAGGGATTTACCAGCTTGAAAAGTTTTGTGAGGCTAAAATCTGTTAATGGCTGTGTGATGTTTAAATATTGCAATAATTAAATCTGTGTAAGTAGGTAAGTAAGTAAATGGGAGTTATGTGTTTTCACAACAAATTCTCTTCCCCATTATGCCGAGTGTATTTTAAATACTGTCTGCTTTCTGCAGAACTATTTTTGCTCCCACTCCATGATAAGAGAGTGGGAGCATCTTCTCAAGACCCATTTCTTCTGTGATAACTTTAGGAAAATATAATCTGATAAGGCACATTGAGTATGCATGGCCACTGGCGACGCCTGGTAATTTATTTATACCCTGGTAATTTTAAAACACCCAGTGGGAATTGTCTAGCTGGCTACATAGACTAATGTATTTCCTACAGTTCCCTGTGTCCCTGAGATGGCATGTATTTAGTCACTCAGACTGAATTACTTTGGGAGAGATTGGTCTAGAGTCTGAGTCCTGAGCCACGGTACAGGAATAGCCTAAATAACACCAGAGGAGTTGTTGGATCCAAATGGAGCCCTTCAGGTTGTGTCCTTGCTATACTGTGATGCTGTGAATACAGAGGAACACTGGACCTTTTGCTTTTTCTATGATAACTTATTCTCACATTAAAAGCTCTTATGTTAAGAGGTATGCTGGTTTTGGCTGGGATAGAGTTAATTCTCTTTACTGTAGCTGGTAAAGTGCCAATGGCACATTGATGCTTTAGCTGCTGTTAAGTAGCGGCTCAGTGTCGCTAAGTAGTCCCTGTAGTAGTTAGGGACCTTTCCAGCTTCCCATGCTCTGTGCACAAGAAGCTGGGAGGGGAGGGGCCACAGCCAAGACAGCTGACCCAAACTGGCCAATGGGATATTCCATACCATGTGATGCCATGACCAGTATATTAACTGGGGGAGTTGGTGTGCAGGGGGGGTGGTTGCAGCTCAGGGACTGGTGGTAGTGGGTTGTGAGTGGCTGTGTCATGTGCTGTTTTGGTTGTTTGTTCCCCCTTCCCCCTGCCCCAGAGTTTTGCCTCTCTTGTTATTTTCCTTTTCATTACATTATACTTGTTATTACTATTGTTTTATTTTAATTATTAAACTGTTCTTATCTCAACCCATGAGCTTTCTCACTTTTACCCTTCTGATTCTCTCCCCTATCCTGCCAGTGGGGGAGTGAGTGAGTGGCTGTGTAGGGCTGAGTTGCCGGCTGGGGTTAAATTACAGCAAGAGGCTACAGCGATTCCTTCTTGACATAGAGCCATCACTAAATAAATTTGCTGCTTACAAAAAAATGAAGGCTTTAACAGTTACTTAATGTGCCAGATTGATTTCCATGTTGGGCCACAATCTAAAGGAATATTGTTTCTGGAGTGAGATCCCATCAAGTTTAAATTTTCGATGTTACTGCTATACAGCATTCAAAAGGACATGTTTATATTGCCACTTAAATCAATGGATAAATGTCTTTTGTCAAATGCCAAGCTATGTAAGTCCTCACTAAGCAGTCGAGTACTTTGAATTTTAAGGATGCTTATAGTGTAACTTGCAGTGCCTACCCTTCCTCCAAAGGACTTGAGTTTGGGGGCAGGGTTACAAGTGAACAGGGGGCATGTAAATACAGACAGTCTGGCATGTAAGTGTTCTACACTGCTCACTTTAACCTAGTGGGTTGTATAATTTTTTTTCTAATTCATAGAATTATTAAGGTTGGAAAAGACCTCTAAAATCAAGTCCAACCATCAACCCAACACCACCATGCCTCCTGAACCATGTCCCCAAGTGCCATGTCTACATGTCTTTTTGAACACCTCCAGGGATGGTGACTCCACCACCTCTCTGGGGAGCCTGTTCCAAATGTCTGACCACTCTTGCAGTAAAGACATTTTTCCTAATATCCAATCTAACCCTCCTGGCGCAGCTTGCAGCCATTTCCTCTCGTTCTATTGCTAGTGACTTAGGAGAAGAGGCCAACCCCCACATAGTTGTAGAGAGTGATAAGGTCTCCCCTCAGCCTCCTCTTCTCCAGGCTAAGCAACCCCAGTTCCCTCAACCTCTCCTCATAAGACCTGCTCTCCGGACCCTTCATGAGCTTTGTTGCCCTTCTCTGGACATGCTCCAGCAACCCAGTGTCCCTCTTGTAGTGATGGGCCCAAAACTGCACACAGTATTCAAGGTGCAGCCTCACCAGTGCTGAGTACAGGGGGACAATCACTTCCCTACTCCTGCTGGCCACACTATTCCTGATACAAGCCAGGATGCTATTGGCCTTCTTGGCCACCTGGGCACGCTGCTGGCTCATGTTCAGCCGACTGTCAGCCAGCACCCCCAGGGCCTTCTCTGCCACACAGCTTTCCAGCCACTTTTCCCCAAGACTGTAGCATTGCATGGGGTTGTTGTGACCCAAGTGCAGGATCTGGCACTTGGCCTTGTTGAACCTCATATAGTTGGCCTCGGCCCATTGATCCAGCCTGTCCAGGTCCCTCTGCAGAGCCTTCCTACACTCAAACAGATCAACACTCCCACCCAGCTTGGTGTCACCTGCAAACTTACTGAGGGTGCACTCGATCCCCTCACCCAGATCATTAATAAAGATATTAAACAAGACTGGCCCAAAAACTGAGCCCTGGGGAACACTGCTCATGACTGGTTGCCAATGGGATTTAGCTCCATTCACCATGACTCTCTGGGCTTGGCCATCCAGCCAGTTTTTAACCCAGCAAAGAGTACACCCATCCAAGCCATGAGCTGCCAGCTTCTCTAGGAGGATACTGTGGGAGACAGTGTCAAAGGCTTTGCTAAAGTCCAGGTAGACAACATCCACAGCCTCATCCACCAGGTGGGTCACCTGGTCATAGGAGGAGTTCAGGCTGGTCAGGTCAGGCGGGACCTACCTTTCATGAAGCCATGCTGGCTGTGCCTGAGCCCCTGGTCATCCTGCACTTGCCTGGTGAGCTCGCTCAAGATGTATTGCTCCATAATCTTCCCCAGTACTGAGGTCAAGCTGATAGGCCTGTAGTTCCCTGGATTCTCCTTCTGGCCCTTCTTGTAGATGGGTGTCACATCAGCAAGCCTCCAGTTGTCTGGGACCGCCCCTGTTAACCAGGACTGCTGATAAATGATGGAGAGTGGCTTGGCAAGCTCTTCTGTGAGCTCCCTCAGTACCCTCGGGTGGATGCCATCCGGCCCCATAGACTTGTATCTCCTTTTGCTCCTTTTGCAGAACAACAGTTTGGCCAGAGCAGTTTACTTCTGCATGGAGAAAAATTGGTGACACTGACTTTGGTATCTGGAACGTCATGCATTAATTTGTAAATGCAAATAACACCCTTTCTTTGCACAGACAGTAACAATAAGCAGGATGCAATTTCTTCCTATAGAAATGGTCTTGTGAGTCTTCATGCTCTCTGTCCTTGTACTTCCCTCCTAGTAATCTCTCAGTTTCTCAGGTCTTCCCACTTCAGTCTCTGAGGCTTTCAGGGGAAGCTATTCTAAACCTCAACAAATTCATATTAAGATCAGACTAAAGATATAGTTACACAATAACTGGCAACTCTGAGGAATTTCAGTACCGAAGTAAAGGATAAATCTTTAATCCACATGTCTTTAATGACACTCTCTGGGCAGGTCTGGATGGGTGGGAGCAGCCCTACCACAGTTGCTTTGCCTGCACAACAGGTTCCGTGGCTGTTTGCATCACAAAGCTCACATCTGGGAGCTGGATGCTGTCTAGCTGCGTAGTCCAACTAATACTGCCTGCTGAAAGGGCACTTCTTCAACACAGACCGGCTTGTAATAAAAAGGATAAAATACAATCTTAATGCATACAAATAAAAACCTGAATGATGCTCACAGATACTACCTGAATTCTGGCATTTCCTGTTTTAGAAAGTCAAAGCCTCTGATCTCAACGTGTTTTTAAGAGACTTCTATGTTTTTGTGGTGTTGTGGTTTAGCCCCAGTTGGCAACTAAACACCACGCAGCCGCTCACTCACTCCCCTCACCCCTGTGAGATGGGGGAGAGAATCGGAAGAGCAAAAGCAAGAAAACTCATGGGTTGAGATAAGAACAGTTTAATAATTAAAATAGTAATTATAATAATGATAATAATAATGTAATTAAAGGAAAATAATGAGAGAGAGAAATGAAGCCAGAAAAAAAAAGGGGGAAAAAAAAGGAAAACCACAAACGATACAACCGCTCACCACCCGCTGACTGATGCTTCCAGTCCCTGAGCCACGATTCCTGCCTGCCCCTGGACAGCTCCCCCCAATTAATATACTGGGCGTGACATGATATGATATGGAATATCCCTTTGGCCAGTTTGAATCCGCTCTCTTAGCTGTGCCCCCTCCCCTCCTGGCTTCTTGTGCACCCAGCAGAGCATGGGAAGCTGGCAAAGTCCTTGACTAGTACAAGCACTACCCAGCAACAACTAAAACATCTGTGTGCTATCAACATTGTTTTCATACTAAGTCCAAAGCACAGCACTATGCCTGGGGGGGTGGAACATTTAAACACTTGAATACACATTTAGCAAAAGCCACCTGGTTAGTCAACACGAGGGGATCTGCCAATCGAGCTGGCCCTGCCCAGTCAGAACCCTTACGTACTGTGGAAGGGGATAAAGTCCCTGTAGTGCATGTAAAAAATATGCTGGGGAAAACAGTCTGGGTTCTTCCTGCCTCAGGCAAAGGCAAACCCATTCGTGGGATTGCTTTTGCTCGAGGACCTGGGTGCACTTGGTGGGTGATGCGGGAGGATGGAGGAGTCCGGTATGTACCTCAAGGGGATTTGATCTTAGGTGAAAACAGCCAATGAGCTGAATGGCATAATGCAAGCTGCTATATAATATTGTGTGTCATCTCTTCTGTGGTTGCTGTATGCCATATCAGTGATACCACAGTACAAATCTCCCAATTCATGGAAGATGATCTTTGATGAATCAAGCAAAGTGCAGCAGTGATGGAACGATGGCTGACTCGGTATGCAGCAACCCAACACCACACACACCATCTCTCCTGCCCTGAAAGTCTGATATGACAGATGGAGCCCAGAGTCATGGACTAAATGAACTCAATGGACGTCTTTATGGACATTTTACAGGGGTGGGCCATAGACTAAGGGAATGATGTCCGTGTATTATGTCAAAGGATGGGAAGGGTGGTGGTGGTGGTTGGTGAGGTTGTATTGGATAGTATGGGACCTTGTATGGTGTAAACAGTATGGAATAAGGGGTGGAGAATGTGCTGGTTTTGGCTGGGATAGAGTTAATTCTCTTTACTGCAGCTGGTAAAGTGCCAATGGCACATTGATGCTTTAGTTGCTGTTAAGTAGCAGCTCAGTGTCGCTAAGTAGTCCTTGTAGTAGTTAGGGACCTTTCCAGCTTCCCATGCTCTGCCACGTGGGCAAGAGGCCAGGAGGGGCGGGGCCACAGCCAAGACAGCTGACCCTGACTGGCCAGTGGTATATTCATTCCATACCATGTGATGCTATGACCAGTATATTAACTGGGAGGGTTGGTGCGTGGGGGGGGGCAGTTGCGGCTCGGGGACTGCTGGTGTTGGGTCGGCGGGCAGTGAGCAGCTGCATCATGTGTTGATTGTTTTGGTTGTTCGTTCCCCCTTCCCCCCACCCCGGGTTTCGTGCCTCTCTCATTGTTTTCCTTTTCATTGCATTATTTTTGTTGTTGTTGTTATTATTTTATTTTAATTATTAAACTGTTCTTATCTCAACCCATGAGCTTTACCCTTCTGATTCTCTCCCCCATCCCGCTGGGGGGTAGAGAGTGAGTGGCTGTGTGGGGCCGAGTTGACCGCTAAACCACAATAGCTGTCTTTTCTGAATTAGTCTTTTAAATTAAGTTTCCATAGCACATGGCAGACTGAGAAAAACAGTCATCAGATGATTTCTGCCCTCGTTGACAGATGAACTAGATAACGGGGTATAATCTTTTCCATTTTCATGACTTAACATATTTTCACTTCTGTGTGTATGTTTAAATCAAGGAATCAAAAGAAATCTGAGTACAGAATATAAATCCCAATCAAAATTACAGCTTTCACTGCATTGTTGGGTTACATGTAAACAGCATGAATGTTATAGATACCTTTTAATTAAATGCATAAATTAAAGAATTGTCTTGAATGTTTACAGTGACTACACCAAGAAGTGAGAATGAGGAAGAAATATACTTTGTCAGCTGATGGCTGCCTCAACTGCATTCCTATACTGAGTTTAATTTTGTCACAACCTTTGGTACAAGTTGCAGTGCTTCTCTCCAGTTGATTTACAGGCTGTTTGTTCCTGCTTAGGGTGATTAGTGATGTAGAAGGCTTTTTCCTGGACAAGCAATGTATATCAGCATCATTGCTGAGTACTCTGCTGTTAGGATTTAGAGAGTAGCTGGTTTAGGTCACCATGTCTTTCCTGTAGCTGTATTTGTTATGTAGTATCAGGTGATTGCATTGAATCTTGAATCCATGTTGATTTAGGCTAGGTTTATGGTTCCTAACATTGTAATGCTCAACCCACAATCTGTTAAGCTTGCAAACAAGGAGTGGATTTTTTTGACCATGTTTTCATGTTGACTCCTTACCCTAACAAACCCTACTATTCTCTCTTCTACTCAGCTTTTCTCCTTGCACTTAATGACTATACTATCACTCCAGGTAGGTGCTAAGTGTTTCCTGCCACCATGGGCTCTTGGAGCATGGAAAATGAGGAAAGATGGGGAGTCCTGCAGGTCATATGTTGCATTTACTTTTTGCATGCCAGCTAGGTAATTTATACTAGTTCTTTGTCACAAAAGATGTTTAAACTATGGAGAGAGCAAGCAACCTGTGACTTGTGAGCTGAGTTTGGCTTGAGGACAGACAGTATAGCAGCAGGGGTAAGAATTTCCCAGCTTGATAATGCCACAGCAGCATCCAGAAGCTCCAGGAGGAAGATTTCCCTTCCTTAGGTATCAAAAACCCCAGTAAAGATTGGTTTGTGTTTGGGTTTTTTTTATAGATAGGAAACCAGAGGCTTATATCGGATAGTTCACTGAAGGGAAGGTCTGCTAGATGGTATGAGCAACAGGCAGCTCCAAAATAGAGCAGGAAATCTTCTGTCTATTGAGTAGAGTGGGAGAAGAGCACAGCCCTTAAACTTATGCGTTGTCCTTAATGTGAGACCCATGAGATTTGAGTGGTGCCTGTAGCTCTGAGCTCAGAGCTCAGAGCCAGGCAGCAAAACTTTATTTGAATTCCTCATGCTTACCTGTCCGTCAGGTTTTGCCAAGCTCTGTCCTCCTGTGCTAAGACCAGCAAAGACTGATTGTTGTCACCAGGGTAAACAGTCTTGATGTGAATGCACAGGGAGGAAGGGGGCAGATGTGTTCGATAACAACGGGACATAATAGCATTTGTAAATAAATGACTTCTTAAAATTCCACCCTGAGGTGGGGAGGTCTCTAGAACTGATTCATGTCCTAAAGACACTCTTTAGCAGAATAGGAGGTCTTAATACAGTAAGGTCAGTGAAGGCAAACAAATCTGGAAATACTATATCTAAAGCATAGTAAAACAGAAAACACAAGTTATTTTAATGCATTATTGAAAGAGCAGCTCACTTGAGGCCCTTTTTCAGACTGAGGTGACCGTTTACATTAGAAAATAAACAGTTTCGCTATAGGAGAGTGCTACTTTTTAAACTGATGGCTTCAGGAGGACACCAAGCATACAGATCACTTTTTGGATGCAGTCAGCTCCTGACTCCCCATACTTAGCTAGTCAAGGAGATGCTGTTGCCCAGCATCAAGACTCATGAAGATGTCCTCCACCTTGAAGGAATCCTTGTCCTACTCATTAGTAGCTGTCCCTTTTTCCCTCCTACACACTACTTTCCTCTGTCATTGATAAAGGCTCGTTTCCAGTAGCTAATCTGAACATGCTGTCACAACCTTCATGTCCTTCATGAGTGGAATATAGAATAGAATGAACCTGAAAATCCATTTAAGAAAAGGCACCCTGGTTATATGTTGAGGTCAACTTAAACGCCCCTGGCTTGGGTATGTCTTCACAGGACTCTCAGTATTAGGGCAAATGGGGGGGGGAAGTGGTGAAGTCCACATCTGCAAAATAAAGAATGTAAACGTCCACATTTGGCACCGATTCCTTGGCTCGCAGTCACAGCAGAGATAAGGCTGTAGTCTGGCGCTGCGTGTTACAGCTGGAGAGGTTTTACTGTCATTTCACATTTCACTCCTCAGGACAAATAAATTGGATTTCCTGCATGTAGCAGGGCAACACTGCTCATCTCATGGCACGATTTGTCTGCTGAGGCTTGAAATACTTAAGAAGGGAGTACGTCTGTCAGGGTGTACGTTTTCCAGTTTGGGGAGATTAGGGAGCCAAAGGTCTGCAGGCTCAATAGGGGTGTTAGTCAGTATGTCCTGAACCTCAGGCAGATAAGGGGCTGCTTCCTAGGCTGCCCTGATCTGAGAGTTAACAGTTGGTGACAGCGAGTCTGTCTCTGTTCTTAAGTCATTGTTATAATTTTTTTTTTAATATTTACAGGCCTGGCTCTCTCAGATTAAAAAGTACAAAATCAAAAGGAGGTCTTCCTCCACAGGCACTCAGGATGGGGAAGGATGTTTGGGCTTGGCATGCCACCCTGCTGCTGTGCTGGGTGGGAGGGACCAGAGGAGTATGTCTGCTCAGGCTTCATCTTTGTGGCTACTGTTATGTAAAAGTCAAACCTCATAAAATGAACCGTGAGGAGCCCTCCATGTGAGGAAATGTGTTGTAAATGTCAGCCTCCGCGAGGCAAATTGAAGGTGTTAAGCTGAGCAGGGAGAGGGCTCTCATTTCCCTGGTTGATGTGCAAAGCCAAAGTCTAGGCAGTGTTTTGGACCCCTGTACAGTGATAACGGAGAGGAGCTTGGTCCCAGTTGTCCAAAGTTATGTTCTTTTTGGCTTGGTGGGATGTTTTGGATGCTGCTGCAGCATTACACCAGTTTCTAGTGAAAGCATGTCTGGGACCTCATCACTGGAAAAATATGCAAACTGAATCACTCTGCTCTTCTGCCACCTTTTGTGTTGGGGAAATATGTTCTATGCAACTAAATGAGAAAACAAATAACTGCGACATTGCAGTAACTCCGATTTTTGGTTGAAAGAAGCAGGTGGGTGAAAACAGTGTTTTGACCCCTTGATCCTTGGCCTCCATGCTCCAACTGGATGATCCCAAGGCTGTATTAGGGCAGCAGAGAGGGCTCATATAGGTAGTTTCCAAAAGGAAAAATCCTTTAACTATGAAATTAGTGTGGTTTATGCTGTCAGCATACTTCAGTCCATTCCTTCCCATCTTGGAGCCTGAAGAGCGAGGAGATGAAAATCAGTGCTAGAGACTTGATAGGTGGTCACCAGCTCTCCACCAGCAAGCACAAGGTGGGACTGAGTCTGTAAAGATGGACAATGAAATTTCCAGCTCCTTTCCCAGGATGGGGGAAGAGAAATCTAACCCTGGGCATGATAATTCCTATGAAAAAGTGAGAAAACTGTAATATTTACATATTAGGAAGCTGGGTCAGAGTTTGTACGTCATCCACATAGGGCTCCTGAGGTGAGTCCCTCTTGCAGCAAGACAGAGTGCTTGCTCCGGTGCCTTATTGAAACACAAAAATATGGATCATGTTCTTGAAGCTTAACGGTTTCCTTCATTGCCACACTTGTAGAAAACACCCTGGGCTCATTTTGCATTGCTGATTGCATGGCACACACCATGGCATGAGTTTTATTTGCACAGCAGCTGGGTTTTTGGTGGGAGTAGAAGAGGTCGGGCAGCAGCGAGAGGTTTGTCTGGGGTTTGTTTTAGGATGATGAGATGGCACATTGGCCTAGGTGGAGCAGTCGTCGGTGATGTTATCTGGAGCGCAAAGCATTTCCACGATAAACAACATTCCTTGTGTTTTAGACTAGTCTGCTATCAAAATCAAAACAGCTTCTGTCAGTAAGTTTGCAGGTGACACCAAGCTGGGTGGAAGTGTCGATCTGCTGGAGGGCGGGAAGGCCCTACAGAGGGACCTGGACAGGCTGAATCGTTGGGCTGGAGCCAACGGTATGAGATTCAACAAGGCCAAGTGCCAGGTCCTGCACTTGGGTCACAACAACCCCATGCAACGCTACAGGCTTGGGGAGGAGTGGCTGGAAAGCTGTGTGGAGGAAAAGGACCTGGGGGTGTTGGTTGACAGCCGCCTGAACATGAGCCAGCAGTGTGCTCAGGTGGCCAAGGTGGCCAACGGCATCCTGGCATGTATCAGGAATAGTGTGGCCAGCAGGAGCAGGGAGGTGATAGTGCCCCTGTACTCGGCACTGGTGAGGCCACACCTCGAGTACTGTGTTCAGTTTTGGGCCCCTCACTACAAGAAGGACATTGAGGTGCTGGAGCGTGTCCAGAGAAGGGCAATGAAGTTGGTGAAGGGTCTAGAGAACAAGTCTTATGAGGAGCGGCTGAGGGAGCTGGGGTTGTTTAGTCTGGAGAAGAGGAGATTGAGGGCAGACCTTATCGCTCTCTACAACTACCTGAAAGGAGGTTGTAGCGGGGTGGGGGTCAGTCTCTTCTCCCTAAGTAACAAGCGATAGGACGAGAGGAAATGGCCTCAAGCTGCGCCAGGGGAAGTTTAGGTTGGACATTAGGAAAAACTTCTTCACCGAAAGGGTTGTCAAGCATCGGAACAGGCTGCCCAGGGTGGTGGTTGAGTCTCCATCCCTGAAGGTATTTAAAAGAAGGGTAGATGTGGTGCTTGAAGATATGGTTTAGTGGTGGACTTGGCAGTGACAGGTTAGCGGTTGGACTTGATGATCTTAAGGGTCTTTTCCAACCCTATCGATTCTATGATTCTATGACTGAAACAGTAGCACTCGCTGCTAGAAATTTAAAATAGATAGTTGGCTCTGAGATTTGTCTAGAGTAGATTCCCCATGTCTTTGAGTATATAGCTACACATATTAGTATATATTCCTTATTCAGCAGGATTATTTTCTCCAAACCCTCCATTGTTCATATGCTTCATAGGCCGTTTTAAAACTTTTCAGGTGAGTTTTTCTTCACTGTTAAAGTTTTATGAAATTCTATCAATTAGACTAAAAGTGTGCGATTCACTTTTCAGAGAATAATTACTAGATAGTTGACCCCAATGTAAGGAAACTGGAATATGCAGTTATAGTATTGTTTTTGCTTTAAAAAAAGACTGATGAAGGCAATACAGATGTGTAATTTTTATCCAGAAGTTGGAGCAGAATTTGTAGCCCACATAAACGAGTTGATTCTCTGCTGCCATTACCAAGAGGAGACTTTGCCTTTTTCACCCCTATTTTACCCTCCTTTGAGTTCCTCCATGTTGTTGCAAATAATCAAATTGTACGGGAGGAGTTATTTTGTTCTTTGGCAAGTCCTGACCCATAAAAAGCCCTTTTTGTTTTATATAAGGGTTTTCCCACTGACCAGGTGATGCTGGAGCTCTGAAGGCACTGTGAGCTTTCTCTGGAGGGACCAAGCATCTCAGCTTCTCGCAGATCTGCTGGTTGACTGTGCATAACCGATCTTCCCCTGACTTTGCTTGCTTGCTAAACTTAATATTTTCTGCCTTTGGCAGAGTGATCCAAACAGTGCACAATACGGATTTAGGACAACTTAAATTTTTGCCCAATTTGAGACCTTCAAAGAGTTGATTCCCCCTTCTCTTGATTTACACAATACGTAAGTGAAAGTTCCCAACTGAGGAGTTATAGCCAATTTCTTTGTTTAACATTTACATTTAGCATATTTGAAAAGTGGCAGATTTTCAACTGTCTCATTCATAAAATTCTGGAAAGAAAAAAATCAGCCTTGAATCTGCTTTGTTTGGGGGGAGAATGGTATTTTGGGTTTTGGCAAGTCTTTATAAGTTGCAGGGATTAATTCTGAGACTTATGAAATTCCTGGGTGTCCAAGCCCTTCTTTGAGGGTACTACTAAAGCATCATTGACTTAACTGTGAGTTGTAGCAAAGTGTCCCAAATCTACTCCTAATCTTGTAACCTTTTCTTAGCAACTATACAGATCTTCTATATAAAGTTGGCAGTGAATGAGTGATTTCTAAATGCATTCCAGTTTTAAGAGAAATATTTGCTTCAAAGATACTGGTTTCCACTGCTGTATAAAGCATTGCATGCTATTCTAGAGGAGAATGGGTTGCAAGTTGAAACGCAGGAATCCAGGGCTTAAACTCATTTGCATCTTCCTTAGCACTGGTAAAAATAGGGTCTGCTGTTATGAAATGTGCATTTTCTGCAAATCCCATGGTAGGAAGACTTATACATCCACGTCATATCGCTAAAAGTTTTCTGAGTTGGTAGGTTTGTCCCCATTTGTGCAGTAGTGCCCTTTAATACTACAGAGAAATGGGTCCAGGGATTATTCTGGTTCCCTAAATTCAAAAGCACACAAAGGATTTTACTTATTTATCTGAGTAGTCGGTGTGTGTACATAACAGGATCGCGAAATGCTTGAGTGAGGTCAGGCACTAGAACTGTTTTTGCGGGCCATTCTACATGTTTAAATCTTTTCTTGGTTAGTTTTTGTTGTGGTTCAGCCTCAGTTGGCAAATAAACACCACCCAGCTGCTCGCTCATTGCCCCCACCCCTGTGGGATGGGGGAGAGAATCGGAAGACCAAAATCACAAAAAAAACCCAATTTGTGGGTTGAGATAAGAACAGTTTAATAATTACAATAAAATAAAAATTGTAATAATAATGATTACTATAATAATGACAATAATTATAATATAATAAAATGGAAAAGGAAAAAAACAGAAACACAAACGATACAACCGCTCACCACCCGCCAACTGACGCTGCCCATCCCCAAGCCGCGATTGCTGCCTCCCTCCCCCAGCCAGCTCCTCCCAGTTAACATACTGGGCATGATGTTACATGATATGGAATATCCCTTTGGCCAGTTTGAATCCGCTCTCTTAGCTGTGCCCCCTCCCCTCCCGGCTTCTTGTGCACCCAGCAGAGCATGGGAAGCTAGAAAAGTCCTTGACTAGTACAAGCACTATTCAGCAACAGCCAAAACATCGGTGTGTTATCTCAACATTGTTTTCATACTAAGTCCAAAGCACAGCGCTATGCCAGCTGCGGTGAAGAAAATTAACTCTATCCCAGCTAAAACCATGACAGTATCCACCCCTTATTCCACATCATTTACATCATGCTCAGGCCCCATAATATCCAATACAATTTCAATAACACCTACCTGCCTTCTCATCCTTTAACAGAATATACAGATTTCATTTATCATTCCCCTAGTCTATGGACCACCCCTGTAAAATGTCCGTGAAATGTCCATTGAGTTCATTTAGTCCATGACTTTGGGTTCCATCTATTGTACGATTCCTTAAAAGAGGGGTTGTGTGTGGTGTTGCATTGTTGCATGCTGAAGTCAGTTCTCGTTCCATCACCGCTGCACTGTTAGTCCTTGTTCTATCACTGCTGCACTTTGCTTGGTTCAATGAAAGTTCATTTTTTTATTAATTTGGGAGATTCCCACCATCATACCATTGATATGGCATATAGTAACCATAGTAGTGATGACATACAACATTATCTAGCAATTAACAGCATACTATTCAGTTCATTGGCTGTTTTCACCCAAAATCAAATCCCCTTGAGGTACACACTGGACTCCTCCATCCTCCCACATCACCCACCAAGTGCACCCAGGTCCTTGAGCAAACGCAGTCCTACGAATTGGTTTGCCTTTGCCTGAGGCAAGAAGAACCCAGACTGTTTTGCCCAACATACTTTTTACGTGCACTCCAGGGACTCTATCCCCTTCCACAGTATGTAAGGGTTCTGATTGGGCAGGGCCAGCTCACAGATCCCCTAGTGTTGACTAACCAGGTGGTCTTTGCTAAATGTGTATCCCAGTGTTTAAATGTTCCACTTCTCATTGCTCTCAGTGTCGTCTTTAACGGTCCACTGTATCTTTTGATTTTACCAGAGGCTGGTGCGTGATAGGGGATGTGATACACCCACTCAATGCCATGATCTTTTGCTGTGATATCTATGAGGTTGTCATGGGCCCACTGAGCTAGAAATAGTTCACCCTTATGTTGCCAGTCCAGATCCACCTCAGCCACTTCAGTCTTAGCAGCCTGATCCACCTGCTGATTGTTTGGATGTTCTTTAGTGGCCCGACTCTTGGGGATGTGAGCATCCACATGACATACGTTCACAACCAGGTTCTCTACCCAGGCAGCAATATCTTGCAACAGTGCGGCAGCCGAGATAGGTTTACCTCTGCGCTGCCAGTTGCTTTGCTTCCAATGCTGTAACGAGCCCCACAGGGCATTTGCCACCATCCAGGAGTCAGTATAGAGATAGAGCACTGGCCACTTTTCCCATTCGGCAATGTCTAAGGCCAGCTGGATGGCCTTTACCTCTGCAAACTGGCTCGATTCACCTTCTCCTTCAGCAGTTTCTGCTACTTGTCGTGTAGGACTCCATACAGCAGCCTTCCATCTCCGGTGCTTTCCGACAAGGCGACAGGACCCATCAGTGAACAGGGCATATTGCTTCTCATTTTCTGGCAATTTGTTATACAGTGGGGCTTCTTCAGCATGTGCCACCTCCTTCTCTGGTGATATTCCAAAGTCTTTGCCTTCTGGCCAGTCCATAATCACTTCCAAGATTCCTGTGTGACTGGGGTTTCCTACCCAAGCCTGTTGGGTGATCAGTGCAACCCATTTACTCCACGTAGCATCAGTTGCATGGTGTGTAGAGGGGCCGTTCCCTTTGAACATCCAGCCCAGCACTGGCAGTCGGGGTGCCAGGAGCAGCTGTGCCTCAGTACCAACCACTTCTGAAGCAGCTCGGACCCCTTCATATGCTGCCAATATCTCTTTTTCAGTTGGAGTATAGCGGGCTTCGGACCCTCTGTATCCCCAACTCCAGAACCCTAGGGGTCGACCCCGGGTCTCCCCATGTGCTTTCTGCCAGAGGCTCCAGGTAGGGCCATTCTCCCTGGCTGCCGTGTAGAGCACATTTTTTACATCTTGTCCTGCCCAGACTGGCCCAAGGCCTACTGCATGAACTATCTCCTGTTTAATCTGTTCAAAGGCTTGTTGTTGCCCAGGGCCCCATTTGAAATCATTCTTCTTCCGGGTCACTTGATAGAGAGGGCTCACGATCAGACTGTAATTTGGAATATGCATTCTCCAAAAACCCACAACGCCCAAGAAAGCTTGTGTTTCCTTTTTGCTAGTTGGTGGAGACATGGCTGCTATTTTGTTGATCACATCCATGGGGATCTGACGACGACCATCTTGCCATTTGATTCCTAAGAACTGGATCTTTTGTGCAGGTCCCTTCACCTTACTTTGTTTTACGGCAAAACCAGCTTTCAGAAGGATTTGGACTATTTTCTCTCCTTTCTCAAAAACTTCTTCCGCTGTGTTGCCCCACACAATGATGTCATCAATGTATTGAAGGTGTTCTGGAGCTTCTCCCTGTTCCAGTACAGTCTGAATCAGTCCATGGCAAATGGTAGGACTGTGTTTCCACCCCTGGGTCAGTCGATTCCAGGTGTACTGGACACCCCTCCAAGTGAAAGCAAACTGTGGCCTGCACTCTGCTGCCAGAGGGATTGAGAAGAATGCATTAGCTATATCAGTTGTGGCATACAACTTGGCCGCCTTTGACTCCAGTTCGTATTGAAGTTCTAGCATGTCTGGCACAGCAGCACTCAGTGGTGGAGTGACTTCATTCAGTCCACGATAGTCTACTGTTAGCCTCCACTCTCCATTAGACTTCTGCACTGGCCGTATGGGACTGTTAAAGGGTGAGTGGGTCTTACTGATGACTGCTTGGCTCTCCAGTCAATGAATGAGCTCATGGATGGGAATCAGGGAGTCTCAGTTGGTGCGATATTGCCTCTGGTGCACTGTTGTGGTGGCGATTGGCACCTGTTGTTCTTTGACCTTCAGCAACCCCACAACAGAAGGGTCCTTTGAGAGGCCAGGCAAGGTAGACAGCTGTTTAACTTCCTCCGTCTCCAAGGCAGCTACTCCAAAAGCCCACTTGTACCCTTTTGGGTCCTTGAAATACCCTCTCCTGAGGTAGTCTATGCCAAGGATGCACAGAGCCTCTGGGCCAGTCTCAATGGGGTGCTTTTGCCACTCATTCACGGTTAGGCTCACTTTGGCCTCCAATACAGTTAGCTCTTGGGATCCCCCTGTCACTCCAGCAATGCTGATGGGTTCTGCCCCTATATAGTTTGATGGCATTAAGGTGCACTGTGCGCCGGTGTCCACTAAAGCTTTATACTCCTGTGGGTTGGATGTGCCAGGCCATCGGATCCACACAGTCCAGTAAGCCCGGTTATCCCTTTCCTCCACCCGGCTGGAGGCAGGGCCCCTCCAGTCCTGATCACAGTATTTTTCACTCTCTTCCTGTAAATACAAATGACAAGTGTCTCTGTTAAGATCAGAAAGAAAATCAGCGCTTCTGCTCCTCTGCCTGTGGAATTGCTTACTGGAAACTGGAGCAGCAGCTCTCCTGGAGAAACTCCCCTGAGTGACTGTTCTTCCTTGCAGTTCACGCGCTCGTGCCTGTAGGGTTGAGGTAGGCTTGCCATCCCACTTCATCATGTTCTCTCCTTGGTCACGCAGGTAGAACCATCGGGTGGCCCGTGGTGTGTATCCCCTCCTTTGAGCCAAAGGACGCTTATTCCTAACAGTTCAGACACTACCCTGTAGAGGTGGGGAGCAGGACAGATCTTCTTTGAGGTGCTAGACCTCTCAGTATAGTTTCTCCACAGCTGAGACAAGGGAGGAAGAGAGATTTGTTTCGTACTCCCAGATTTTATCAGTCACCTCTTCCACTGTTAGTGCCTCGGCGACTGATACTGGCACGGGTTGGTCCAATGATTTAGCTGCAACACTTGTTACTGAGGTTGGAGTAGCTGCAGTCTCTGTCGTGGGGGTTTGAGTGGCCACAGTGCTTGTTGCTTTCCTTGTCTTTGTCTTTTTAGAACCAGAGACCTTCTCTTCCCCTTGGGGGTACTGAATAGTGTTAAACAGGGCTCGATAGGCATGGGCCAGGCCCCAGCACATTGCAGTGATTTGTATCTCTCTGGAATTGCCAGGGTGACAACATACTTCCTCCAAATGTTCTACTAATTTTTCAGGATTCTGCACTTGTTCAGGGGTGAAGTCCCACACCATGGGGGGTGCCCACCGTCTTAGGCATTTGCCCATACTATCCCACATACCCTGCCACGCATAGCTATCGAGCCTTGGGACAGATCTCTGGATAATGTTTTTAAATTTCTTATTAACCTTAGACAGAACTGACACCGTCTGCCAAAGCAACACCAGCAAATGTATCTTAACTACCCAAGGATGTTCAAGATACTGAAAAGTTGTTGTAATGAAGGAGGAGACATTATATAAGATGGTAGCTAATGTGCCATTCTGTATTTCCTCCATAAAAAACCTCTCAGAGGAGGAGGTATAATTGCTAATTGCCTTCATGAGGTGGTAGCCGAAGTACAGTAACAGCTTCCATGCAAAACCTAAATAACCGATAATGGTCAAGGCCAGTGTTTTCATAACAAATCTCCCAGGCAAAACATCTCTAATCACTGCAGAGCACAGCAAACTACAAAAACCAACAGCAATTTTTACCGTGTACTTTACAATCAGCATGGTAGAGACTGGACAAACTAATATTGAGAGCAGATGAATCAATGCTGTGACCAGCAAGTGTTTTTATCTCAAACCCTTCCTGCCCCACGTTGGGCGCCAAAATGGACTGTCATGGTTCAGCCTCAGTCGGCAACTGCACACCACGCAGCCGCTCGCTCACTGCCCCCACCCCTGTGGGATGGGGGAGAGAATCACAAGAGCAAAAGAACTTGTGGGTTGAGATAAGCACAGTTTAATAATTACAATAAAATAATAATTATAATAATGATTATGATAATAATAACAATAATGATAATATCATAAAAAGGAAAAGATAAAAAACCAGAGACACAAACGATACAACCGCTCACCACCCGCCGACCGACGCTGCCCTTCCCCAAGCTGCGATTGCCTCCCTCCTCCCCCCGGCTAGCTCCTCCCAGTTAACATACTGGGCATGACGTTACATGATATGGAATATCCCTTTGGTCAGTTTGAATCCGCTCTCTTAGCTGTGCCCCCTCCCCTCCCGGCTTCTTGTGCACCTGGCAGAGCATGGGAAGCTAGAAAAGTCCTTGACTAGTACAAGCACTATTCAGCAACAGCCAAAACATCAGTGTGTTATCTCAGCATTGTTTCCATGCTAAGTCCAAAGCACAGCACTATGCCAGCTGCAGTGAAGAAAATTAACTCTATCCCAGCTAAAACCAGGACATTTTATTTCAATTTTAAAAACATTCCTCATTTTTTACCTGTCATCATTTTGAGGTTCATTTTTTTCTCAGATCCCATGCCTATGTTCTTTCTTCTCAAAGGCCTTTGTATTTTCAAACAATTATTGTTGTTTCAGGTTAAGCCCTGAAGTGGATGAAAATTCTATTTTTTTTTTGTTGATGGTACATCACCTTATACATCGTGCCTTTATACTCAAGCTTAAAGTATAATTACATATATCAGTTTCTAGTCCTTTTTTTTTGTTGTTTGGCAAAGCCAGCATATATTGTATCTTCTGCAATGTTGCAAACATCCCCGTAATGTTCCTGTTGCAGTTCCCTGTCTCTCTCTGGTCCAGCAGGAAGTCACAGCTCTGGCTCCTAGCTGTTGAGCTGTCATCTTGGAAATGTTCTGAAAAGATGTGTATCCATCTAGATAACATGGTATACAGAACAATCCTGACATAGCAAGCAAATTGTAATTATAACTGTAAATCCTTGAATTGTCACTATATACATACAACATAATGTAGAGGTTGATGCTTAGCGGCGCATAATTCCTGCTTTAGGCTTTCATCTTCTTAATCTTTTTTTTCCCCATTCTTAAATTTCTCCAGGTAGACACAATATCCACGAAGCTGAGCAGGGATCACCCTGTTTTCTCAAACTAACTGCTTAAGCGATTTTCTTGGGATCAGCTGTTCAGGTGGCATGTTTTCAGCCAGGTTTGCTGAAGAAGCTGCTGACCAGGGGTCCAATTTATTTACTGTCCTGTCTAGAAGTAGCACAGAGTCAGATGTTTCTGAGGTGGACCCAGGATAGCCTGAAGTGGGCACCTGGCCTCATCCTAAGCTCAACTTTATCCTTTTTTACAGTCCTTTGGGAATTCATACGGATTAAAGACTCGGTAAGAAGACAAAAGTAATTTCTCTGGCATGACTTGGAGCTGTTGACATTTATCAGCAATATTTCCTAGCCGTAAGGAAAAGAAACAAATGTGTATGTATGTGCATCCCTAATTCTCTAGAAGGACTTTAAAGCTGTCAGTGTTTGCCAACCTATCCTAGAAAGAAATGCAATCTTTTTCTTTTTAGCAATGTTGTACTCAGCAAAGCTTTGCACCCTGGCAGGGTTACTGCAAATATTTAACTTCTTAAAATCATTATGTTTTTACCAATAAATATCTAAGCACAGCTGTTTAGTTGATTTTTTCCAAAACTGACCTGGCTTCTCAGTGCTCTGTAAAAAGAACTATAATTGCTGAACTCTCACCAGCAGCATGTCTGCTTCTCTGGTGGTAGTTCACATCTTACAGTGCAAATTTGCTGTTGACTCCCTGAGCATTTGTTTTCCTGCAGCTGTGGTTGTGCAAACCTTTACTCTGAGTGATCTGAAAACAGAAATTGCATATCAATGATCCTAACTTGCTAAAACAGTTGTCTCTCTATAGATAAACTTCTCTGCCCATCTGGACCAGGAAGACTGTATCTCATTAGATGAGTATGGGTTGCTTATTGAATTTTATTCCCTGGGAAAAATGTTGTTTTGTACTACAGCTCATGTGGTTGCTTAAACTGGGGATATTCAGCCCATGCATAGATTTTTTTTGAACCTCCTCTTGTCATCTTGAGTTTTCTTTTTCAAAACCTCCTGACACACCACTGTTTTCTTCTCTGTCTTTAAATTTGCACCTATTCCTTACACAGATCTTTGAATGAGATGTGGAGCTCATGCTTAGTCTAGCGCATTTCCTGTTTGCTTCCTTCATCTCCCCACCATCATCTTCTGCTGGACTGTCTGTGCTTTGAGCATGAGAAGGAGACAAAGATGGTATCAGGCAGGTGTGGTGTAGCCCGTACAGATATTGCACCAAAGCTACATAGACTTTCTGTCTTAAGTCAAAGAGAAGCACTATAAATGCAAAGAGAACCAGAGAAAGATGAAATGGCATTATCTCCCCGGAAGAGTTAAATAATTGCAAAAATTCAATCTATCAGCATCTTAGAACAAGTACTGAGAAATATTCTTCCATAAACTGTGCTCTGTCAAAGCACCTAAGTGTTTATATTTATATAAAAATTAAATATATCAATGTTTACATGTGTACCTGTATATCTGTACCATGAACAGTGTACCAGGCATGACTGTTGAGTTGTTTGCAAGATCATTGGCCTTTAATTTGACTCAGACTGGGATTTTGGGGACCAGAATTCAAAGTGGCCTTATGGATTTTGCAAACAAATATAAATGCTTTTCCTCTGCTCAAACTCCTCACAGGTTGGTATGTTTGGTGCACAGCAAGTTGTAGAACTAAACCTTGGTGGCATAAATATTTGTTATGGAACTTATACTGAAGACTTGGTATGGTGCTGAATTGGAGTCCCCTTTTTTTTTAATCTCTCAGTTTATGTATGTTGCTAATAAGGTACAATCCTGCAGATGCTCCCCAGGCAATACTACTATATTTAGCTAAAGCAATATGAAACACATAATTTGCCAGCATATCATTAGGTTACCAAATAAGACTCATGGTAAGCTTTTCAAATGCACACAAATCCTGTTTTCAGAAAGACTTTGAAGCTTCAGATTTGATGGAAGGTTAATGTGAATTTGACTCTCAAATGTGTTCAGACTTCTTTGGAAATGGTACTTTTCTCCTAAACCAGTCACATGCTTTTAAAAATACTGACTCGCATTGGATTGCTGTTTCAGAAACTAGTGTTTCTAACTGAGGCCTGGAGGAAAAGAGGATTCTCCAGTTTTATGTTAATTCAGTTCTTTGATTTCTTTCTTTTCCACAGCGACTGCCCCATTTCTTTGAGAGCTGCTTTTCATCCAGTCAAACATCTAGATCACTGAACAAGCAAAGACATAGCTTTGCTCCATTGCTCTTAAAGCAGCTCCATCTGTCCTTGCTTATGTTATCTGAGTGGAGATCATCCACTGACATGACACTGCAGCCTAACAGCAGCTCTGATGGTTCATTTGTGAAGGGAAGGGGATTTTTTATTTAATGTATGGCTCAAGTCATCTAGCTCAAATGCCACTGAGTCGACTGGAGCCATGCCAGGTGCTGTTGGCTGGCCGTGATGCTATCTTCCTAATCATTAACTGGGGGGGGGAGAAACCAACACAAAAAAAACCAACCCCAATGTTGTTGAACTTTTGCGGTAGGGGAGTTATTGCAGTTCAGTTCTGCATCTGTTCATCGGACTTCCTGTGGTTTTTCATCGAATCATATGATTGACAGCGCAGACAGTCTGCAAAGTTCTTGGTCTGTCTAGTTTATACCCTCATCCCAACCAATAAATCTGACTTCTGCTTTGTCTGGCAGAAGAAAACAAGATAGGGTGCTGTGGTAGGTTGATTCACCAGAGCTGATAAGGGATGTCTCTATTTAAATTGTGCAGTTCAAATCCTAGCGTTACCTCTGTCTGGCTCTCAAGTTTTCAAGTACTGTCTCAGGATGGATTGTTTTAAACTAGCTGTGGTTGTCTCTGCTCTGGTAATGACTGGAGAGAAGTGCAAATAATGGCTCCGCTGGACCCGTTTATGTCAGGGCAATGAGTTCAAAAACTTAAATAGTGAAGCAAATGGGTAACGAAGAACTTGTACATCTTTTGACACCATCCAGCTGAACAAATAGGGCTGCGAAGGAAAAAAAGGGATGATTTATCCCAGGCCAAGATTTTTCCTCTATTATTAGGACTACCATGTAAGGTGCCTAAGAGTGGTTGCTCTTTTCAGAAAGTGCTAAAAATCTGCTTCGTTTGGGTGTCACTAGCTGGGGAGCAAATGCCTTTCCAGGATTAAGTTGGACACAGCAGCAAAGCAGAAGAAAATGGTTTTCTACATTGCTGCTTCGACGTGCCACTTAGGGAATTTTGTTAACTGTGATAAAACCCTCGCTAGTGCTGGCTGGGATATTTTCTGGGAGTGCCCTGAGACTCCTGTGACCTGGTTGTTTTGCAGCTCTCCTGAAACATTCATTTGGTGTCATCTCCTGTATGTCTGCAGCATGTGGCGAAGGCTCCTGATCACTCATTTGGAAGCAGAGCATGCAAGAGATAAATGGCACAGAGATTAATTTAAACATTCCTTGAATTACCATCTGTCAAAAATCTTAAAGATTTATGGTATTGGTCAAGCTTTTTATGTGGTATTTAACCCTTGCTGTTGTAAATTGTTTTAAAGTCAGTCTGGTAAGACAGAAATGTTTTGAGGTTACTTAAATTTGATGATTTTTAATGTTAACAAATATTGTTTTCAGTGAACACCCTAGTAGTGAAGCAGTATGGGTAGCTTTTTATCTTAACAGCAGTAAATCTTGCAAGACAGAGTCTGGTGCAGAAATTCTCTCCATCAATTGGTGACGTGGAGGTTGTGCATGTGAAGCCTGATGCACGTGTCCTTAATGAGGAAAAAATTGTCCTTGCTCAGTTAATTGAGAGAAACTGTGATCTCACTATGAAAACGAGGTTGGAAGCTACAAATGAGTTGGGCATCATTCACTTTGGCAAAAGCAGTCCAAAAACCTTCCAGATTTCATGGCATTTCTCAACCCAATTAGCCTAAAACCAAAGAGTATTAGGGAAGTTACAGGAAAAAACCCAAACTGTTTTCTATGTCCCTGCTAGATTGTTGACTGTCATGGTTTAGCCCCAGTCAGCAACCAAGCACCACGCAGCTGCTCGCTCACTCCCCCTTGGTGGGACAGGGGAGAGAATCGGAAGAGTAGAAGTGAGGCAACTCATGGGTTGAGATAAAGACAGTTTAATAGGGAAAGCAAAAGCTGCGCACGGAAGCAAAGCAAAACAAGGAATTCATTCACCACTTCCCATGGGCAGGCAGGTGTTCAGCCATCTCCAGGAAAGCAGGGCTCCATTACACATAATGGTTACTTGGGAAGACAAACGCCATCACTCCGAACGTCCCCCCCTTCCTTCTTCCCCCAGCTTTATATACTGAGCATGACGTCATATGGTATGGAATATCCCGTTGGTCAGTTGGGGTCAGCTGTCCCAGCTGTGCCCCCTCCCAGCTTCTTGTGCACCCGGCAGAGCACGGGGAGCTGAAAAAGCCCTTGACCAGTGTAAGCGCTACTTAGCAACAACTAAAATATCTCCACATTATCACCACTGTTTCCAGCACAAATCCAAAACATAGCCCCATACTAGCTACTACAAAGAAAATTAACTCTATCCCAGCTGAAACCAGGACATTGATCTACCAGTTAAACAGGAGAGGAAGAAGCAAACACCCCCCTACCCCCACCACCACCACCTTCTTTGGAAACTCTAATGCTTTTTGTGCAAACTTTTCTACTGGGTGGCTCAGTTTTATTCTTGCGTACGTTGTCTTATTTCAGCCAACCAAAGGTCAAGTCAGCCCCAGGTTCTCTCCTGATTGATTGGGTTCAGTCTGCAAAAACCCTGGCTTCTGTGCTTGAAGACCAAGAGTTTTCTACACAATTGCACTTCTGTAATCACCTGACTGCCGTAAATCCTTTCCCGTCTTCACCCATTAGCAGGGTTTTGGCCACCTTACCTAGCTAGTGTTAAAAATTAGTACCATTGCTACCCATAATGATGTAAAATTCAGGGTCCCAGCTGCTTTTGTGTTTGGTTTGTTGTTATTTTGGTTTTTGGGGGGTTATTATTATAATATTATCTATTATTATAATAGACTCTACTAACTCACAACTACCAGTGTTTAAGGTAGAAGCTGCACATCTGATAGCAACACACAACAGCCTCGATGGAGTTATTGGATTCAGAGGAAGGAAATGTTTACTCAGTATGTTCATAGTTGTAGTCTCTCCCCTCCTCCCTGAGCCCAGATCGGGGTGTGAAGATCCAGATCAGGGCACTAATCTTGCTACAACTGTTCAGTTTGGGGAGCTTTTGCTTGTACTGAAAGTTGCATGAAGTTTTTTATCTTTGAGGTTTCTTCAGCCAATATTATTGGGTTAAATTCTGTATCAAGCATATACCTGCACCCCAAAGACTCCAAGAGGGCTCTTTTTAATTACACAACAGATAATCCATAAAATTGTCTTCAGCAGCATGAGACAGACCCAATAATTTTTAACATTTCTGACAGTCAAATCTGACTTGTCACTTAAAGGGGAGGAAAATACCTATCTGCTCCCTTGGTAGGCTGCAGTCAGCTGGTTAGACAGAAGCGATGTTCTCCTCGGCTCCACCAGAGATGGCCTCTAGATCCGTCTGCTGGATCCATCCACACTGCTCCATCTTGACCATTAAGAACTGGTTGGGGGCAGCCAGTTGGGTTTACTGCCAAAGAGCTCTTAGCAGCAAATTTGCTCGGGGCGTCCTGAGCATCAGGACAATGAAACATGAGCTCCTGGGCATCTTCTAGCAGAAGCCATGGTGGCCATGAGCTCACAGTATGGTGCAGATGTCCCTTGAGACTAAATTCTGCAGGGAAGGATGTCCTGGGTGTCACAAGGTTGGTTGTCTGGGTTATGCTGGATGGGGCTGGCAATTATTTTGGGCTTGGCTAGAAGGCTGACTTTGAACTCTGAGAATTACTCATTCATGGTGCCTTTGCACAGTTCATTCGTGACATTCAGATTCAGCAGCAGTGCTCTAAAAGTGCTTCAGGAAAAGGATCATGAAAGCAGGGAGTTTGCCTGTTTTTTCCCTTTCAGGACAGGAGCTTGTTGGCAGGACGTCCCCAGGCTGCTGTGGCATCACCGAGACACTGCCCAAGTGCTCCGGAGCAGTCCTCCTTGTGGGTGAGACATCAACACACATCACCAACGTCATTCATTACACTGATAACAGTTCTGTTATTGTAAGATAATGATATTTCAAAGACAAAAGGGCAACTCTTACAACCTTGGTTGACTGGGACACCAGAGCTGTACTTCCTGCTGTGACTTTGGGGACAATGACTCATTAGGGGCAGAGCAGGGAGGTGCTATGGGCCATGGAGGCAATGATTTAAAGTAATCATGGACATGGCTGCATGACTGTATGAGCTGAGGTCTCAAAAGCAGCAACACATGAGCTACATCCATCCTTTGCATGTCCCTGACTACAGATTTTGGCATCCCTTCACTGAGAAGACCCAGGACCACGCCAGAGTAAGTGTGTTGTAAATTCTTTGCTCTTTGAGAGCAGTTAACCCTGAACTGCA
This sequence comes from Phalacrocorax aristotelis, assembly GCF_949628215.1. Classification (NCBI taxonomy): domain Eukaryota; kingdom Metazoa; phylum Chordata; class Aves; order Suliformes; family Phalacrocoracidae; genus Phalacrocorax; species Phalacrocorax aristotelis. Next base: position 27,566,032 of record NC_134310.1, read on the forward strand.
AGGCTCCGGCTGAGATTGCAGTGCGAAAAGCTTGTAAGCTTTTAATCATAGATGCTAGGTTATTGCTGGATGGATGCTTTTCATATGTTAGGGCTATACTGCCTTCTTGCAAACTAATTACTTCAAGTAGCCATGTTTAATATTGAAGGCGCTGCTACCACCCATGTAAGTGCCAGCACTTACATGCACTCAGATAAATGAAAATGTCAGTATCAGTGGATCCCTTCAAATCACAAATCAAATATGCCGCTGAGCTTCTAAACTGGAACAATTTGAATGAGATTATTTAAAGAGAGATTTTATTTTTTTTTAATGCTGCTGAAGCACATGGCATAATCCTTCATCATCACTTTAAAAACTGTCTTAAAATTAATCCAAAATTAATATGTCTTGGTAGACGTGATGAAATATTCAGCTGTACATAAAGTTTTTGCCAGCTGTCTTGGCAAACTAAATGGCAGACTTCAGTTTTCCTTATAGTCACTTTGTGCTGCTGAAAACCCTAAATCCGATGGCACTGGGAGAAAATTGGAGCTCTTTGAGTATCCAGGGAGGAGCTACAGAGCGGTGACAAACTCGGTGATGTCCCTGATGATGCTATCCCGGCCCCTCCTCCTATTTATGAAACGATGAAACGAATGCTTTTCAAAGAGCAAAACAGCTTATTAAAACCTGTCAATTTGAACTAGGAACAGCTGTCCTCACCCTGCTGCTTCTGTTTTCATCCCTGAAGCCATTGTCAAGGTCCATCCCCCCTCCCAGCACAGCTCCTGCATCCCAGTCTGCAATGCCCCCCCGCCCATGAATCCTGTCCAGCGCAGGTGCTCAGGGTACAGGGGACCTGGGGCGCTCAGCCCCATCAGAGCTGGCAGTCCCTATTTAAGGACTGTATCAACCAGATAATAATAGGAATAAACCATCCAGGGACAAAACTGGATCTGGAAATTCAAAGCCTCTTCCAAACCAGGTGCTTGAGGATCATCGGTGGCATCTTCAGATGGAGTCTGGGTCAGCAAAACCAGTGGGAAACAAGGGACTGCACCTGGGGTGGTGGCCCTGGGTGCCAGTGGGGTAAAGGCACCTCACTGGGGAAACGGGGAATAAATGGTGGGCAAAGAATTGGTCACCGGGAATTGCCTAAAAATGTGGGGGGTTTTTCCTAATACAGCCTTGCGTGTTGTTTTGTTGCTCAGGCTGTTCCTAAAGGGGGGAAAAACCCACCTTCATTCCTTGATATGGGATATTCAGTATCCAGAATATTTACTTGGCTGAGCTTCAGATGAAATATTCTGCTTAGTGTCTTGTACATGTCTCTGCAGTGCTAAGCAGTGGAGCAAAGAGAAGCAACAGAGCCATTTTCACCCTGAAACAAAGCTGTTTATGGTGGCTCCAGGAAAAAAAACAACCTCAACCTCCCCGCAAGAAAAAGCAGCTTTGGCATCTGCAATCTTGCAAGTTTCTCCCAACTGAAAAACTAAGTGAAAATTAATTTTAAATTCTTTTATTTCTCCTAAATCAAATCTCACAGGAACCGATTGCCCTTTAAAAGGTCAACCTTTCAAATATCATGCCCGATGTACAGAAAGCCCACTGCAATGGTGCCTGGCTAGCTGGGGACATTATTTTTCTGGGCAGTCCCATTTTTGAGTTGCCCCAGAATTTCTCATTTTGAAGCTCAAAATTTCTTCCTGTTGCTCCATCACTGCCTGCAGCAGCTGCTGCTGTGTGAGGTCCAGCCTCCAGTGACCAGCAGAAAGAGGACAGGGTCCTCCATCAGCATCCGGGGGGGCACCTGAGCTGAGCTGCTTCATTTTCCTGTGTTTCACCCTTCATGAAGGGTATTGGCAAGAATTATGCTAAATCCTTGCTGAAAAGCCACCACTGGGACAGCAAATATTTTTAAGCATTTTTTTCCCATTATATTTTGCCCATGTAGGGGGGATAGCCCCATTCCCTGCATCCAGAAGACACCCCACTCCATAGTCATTATTTTTCTGTTGCACCCTCAGCTCATAACAACTGATCCCATAGCTGTATCCATGTTTTTCTCCCCAAACAGCCCCAGCTCATGGCATTTGGGGAGCTGGGGCTGCCCACAGCCCTGCACTCCACGCCGCATTGATCAGCACGGTAATTCCTCCAGCGGTGTGGGGCACACTGTGCATTACTCTGCTCCCGTTAGCTGTAATTTGATAACATTAATGCTTGGAGCCCAGCCTGCGGGAGCATATGGATGGCTTCCCACTTGCACCAGGCTCCTGCTCTTTCTCATGGCATGCTGTGATGCAGGGCTGGGTGCCATAATGCATGCAGTTTGGTGTGGGGGAAGTCTCTTAATATGGGTAATGCACTCAGGAAGTCAGTTATGGGGGAAAAAAAATCAACAAAACCTTAAAGGAGGCAACAGGGGAAGGTCCTTTCCATCAGGTTGCCATGCTGCTCTGCGGTTAGAGTGATGATGGACCCTCACAGCCATCACAGTATCGGGTCCCAGTTAATTATGGTGAATCACAGAGCTGACATGGGAAATAACTCAGTAGAAGAAAGCCATGGACCTGTTGGAGTGGGTCCAGAGAAGGTCACAGAAGTGATCTGAGGGTTGGAACACCTCTGCTATGAGGACAGGCTGAGAGAGTTGGGGTTGTTCAGCCTGGAAAAGAGAAGGCTGCGGGGAGACCTTATTGCAGCCTTTCAGTATTTAAAGGAGGCTTAGAAGAAAAATGGGGACAGACTTTTTAGCAGGGCCTGTAGTGATAGGACAAGGGGTCATGGTTTTAAAGTAAAAGAGGGTAGATTCAGACCAGACAGAAGGAAGAAATGCTTTACGATGAGCCCAGCGAGGTGGTCGATGCCCCATCCCTGGAAACGCTCAAGGTCAGGCTGGACGGGGCTCTGAGCAACCTGATCTAGCTGAAGATGTCCCTGCTCATTGCAGGGAGGTTGAATTAGATGGCCTTTAAAGGTCCCTTCCCACCCAAACCATTCTATGAATAGCAATGGTGCAGATGAAGTCAGTGGTGGCAAACACCAGGAGAGAAGGTCTCAGGCATATGGAGGAGCTGCTCAGTGAACTGAGCACAAACATGTCATGGTGATGGCTATGCCAAGGCAGGGTCCTTGCTCCCAGGCAGGACGGCAGGAAGGATGCTGATCTTTTACAGCGTGGACCAAACTTTTCTGATTTGATCCCATTAACCCACTGCAATGTCTTCATATTGCCTGGTCACTGCAAATGAGGTGGAGGAGGCAGGAAAGCACAGCCATGTCCTCACCAATGCTACCTCCAGCAGCGCATGCCAGGCTGTCTCAGGGCTCCCTGCATCCACAGTAGGTGCAGGGATGTAGAGAGGGATGTGATGGCATGCATGCCAAGGGGGGATGTAATGAAGTGCATGTTAACAAGAGAAGAGGCCCTCATATAATGGTCATGCCCCCGTGCTTTTCTGCCTCCCAGCTTATTCAGAAACTCAGAGAAAATAAACTGCATGTTGCTGTCATGTTTTCACAAGCAGCTCTCCCATCTCTCAGCAAGCCGAGAGCGTGGGGAGTGCTGCTGCGAGTTTCACAGTGGAAATCACAGCTTCTGTGAGGTGCGAGACTGTCTGGCTCCCACCTCCCAGGGATGCTGCATGGCTCTTCCCTTGCCGGTGGAGGTCGCGGTCCTGGATCCAGATGTCCAAGGCTGTGCTGACCTTGTCCCGACTGTAATTAAGGAGTGGGCAATCACTTGAGCCTGAGGATTAATTTTTAGACAGCTAAAATTAGGAGGGATTAATCCCAGCCAAAATCTGCATCTTTTGGCCCTATACATTATATAGGATTATATTATATTGTATCCCACCACGCTGTCCTGAGAAGAGAGGCTGGTCCATGATGGTTGCCACTCCTGGTGGCCACACAGGAATTTTGGATTCCTCACTGCTTTGGCTGGATGACAGCATCCTGCAGCCGTGAGCTGCTTTCTTGCCCTTTCCTGATGGGACACATAGCTCAGTAAGGCCGGACCTACTCAAGGTGGGAAAATAGTAGTTGGTGGCTGAAATCAAGTTCCTTTAAATTTAAGGTTTGTTAGGAACAGCCCAGCCAAAACCTAATGTAGATGGAAATATTGGAGCTGGAAGCTTGAATCCTTCAAGATCAATGATAAAACTGCTGTAGTCTTTGGTAGGGCCAGAGCACAAAGGAAAACCCAGCCGTGTTACAGGGAGTAATTGTTCTCCTAAAACAGTAGCTCATGTGAAAGAGTAATTTCTGGCTGTAATCCCAACAGTATTGCACTCAGAGAGAGGACTGAGACAGTAATACCAAGGAAGCTTGATACTTCATGTCTATTTTGTTTGTTTGATGAAAAATTATCAAGGAACGAATGGAAAAAGTAGTTGTTCTTTTCTCTAATACGTAAATGTTATCCCAGAAAATAGTTTCTCTTCCCTGTAATAAATCTTGGGGAGGAACTTCTCTGACAAGCATTTCACCCCAGCTGTTAGCTGTATGGGAAGATGTAGAAACAAAATAAGGAGATTTAAAAATAATCTAGAGTCCATTTCTCTATCAGACATAATTTAAAGTGAGCCTAACCATCCACATTTCATTGCCCCCAGGCAAAACAAGGCGTAACATATATTCCTTCAGAAGCACTTGAGACGATTAAGAGAAAGGCTTTCATAGGAGAGTATTTCCTTGAATAAACACCAGATCTCCTACCCTGCTTTGGCACCAAGTACCCCACCATGGTGATCTCAGCATCTCACAAAATGAATTTCAGATGGGAAAAATAAACTGGGGATGCAAAAACGCACCAAGGAAAGAGGATCACCTCCTTAGGCAACGCAAGGTCTCCTAGGAGTCTCACAGCCAGCATAGTTTTCAAGCAAATATTAAATATCCAGCTCTGAATGGCCTCAGACACCCTTGGCCTGGAAAGCCCTGCCAAGGCAGAGCATCTTGCTTGTGTCATGCTTTCATATGGATGCAAGCTTGGATTTTAACCAAAGCGCTCTAATGGAGATTAAGCAATTCCACAAGCAGCTGCTCTATGGTGATATTAAGTGGAGACTGGATAAAGTTATCAATTTAGATTGAACTGGGGAAGTTCTGCTAATGCACTTGAACAACAAAGGTGCACAAATGGCAACTGAAATGCTTAGGGAACATCTTAAGAAAAATCCAGCTGAGCCTTATAAACAAATGTCCTTTGTAAAACCAGCATCTAAGGAGCGAGTGAGGGAGCCTCTGTCTGAACTACTTTAATTAAGTTTTTTTTCTGACAGGGACCTTCCTGAAGTGTGAAATGTTTAAATTATCAGTACCACTGCAACAGCCACATGGCTGCAAGAAGTAAAAAGGGAAGGCAGGATTTGCATGTGGCCCATCAGTGCTTGTTAAGGAAATGGCAATTCTGTTTTTTTCTAAAAAAATAGGACAAAGAAACCAGCTTTATACAATTCTTTCCTTCTCATTTCTGTGGAGCAGGGGTGTTTCTGAGCGCAGCATCTTGCATCCATTCTCAAAGGTCTTTGAAGCTGCCCAAACACAAAACATCAGGCTGAAGATCTGACAGAGGTTGCCTCGCTCGAGACACATACAACTAATGACAGAAGGTGGCGACGCAGCTTAACCGATGACTTTGAACTCACGCATATGCTTTTCAATTATTTAAATGGCCTGGTTAGATAAACATCAGCACCCAGGGATCACCGTTAATATGCACAAGAACAAATGTTCCAGATTTTTAGCCCGTAACTTATTCAAACCAGTTGGTCGGGGAACGGGGCTCTTGCACTCATGTTGCCTTCAAATCCAAATCCTCCCCGGGAAGGGACTTGCCCCATTCACCTGTCCATGTGCTCTTATATACAAACAAGGATAATTGCAGGGGTCGAGTGATCCTGTGTTTGAAAGGTCTCTAAGTGTGGTTCAACGTCAGAGGAGCTTTTCCTCTGCGAGAGGCCATTAGCAGGTAACAGGGTGTATTTTGCCGGTGTATTGAGCAGGCTGCATCATCAGCATCCTTCCATCACTGGTCCCCCCGTAGGTCGGATCTGCTCTCCTCCAGTCAGAGCATGTGTTTCAATGCCAGGTCCCCAGCAGTACCAGGAGGATGCTGCCTGCTGTGGCTCCTGTCACCCTGGCTGAGTCCCTCCTTTGACTACAAAGATCTAAGGGCAACCAGGCTCTTCATGGGGTGCTGTGGGTCTTGCTGCCCATGGCAGGGTTTGAGGCCAATGGGGGACCTGAGACCTTGATGAATAAGTGCTAATTCAATGTAACTAAGCTTCTGGTCTGTGTCTCACCAGGATATCCAGAGGTGGTCTACAACATGATCACCACTCCCAACATGTTATTATCAGGTGGAATTAGCAATATGTCTCATTAAAAGTTCATGCCAGGAGATGGTGCCCTGAGGAAGGGGAGGAGCACACACATCCTAGTGTGATGTCCAGGAGCCCAGGCTCAGCCTGCCCCCATCAACCATCCCACACCAAGCTCCATGCCCTCCAGCAGCAGGGTAGACAGTTAGAGACATGGTAAAACACCGCCACTGTTTGCCCAATGGCTGTGTCAGTCCTCATACAGCTCCTCCTTGCAAGATTGACCCCCAACCCTGGTACCTTTGATCAGCAGCAAGGCAGTTCCCCAACATCTGGCAGTACTGCTGTGTCCCTTACCCTGATCACCCTTCCCACAAACCATTTAAACCACCAGCGAAGGGAGGTTTGCACAAGGACACCCTTTCTGGAGCAGAGACAGTTGCAGCTGGGCACTGGCAGCACCCCAGCTCTTACAAGAGCCCCACCAACAAGGGGGAGCTCTGAGCTTTCTCAGCTGCCAGTGAGAAATGTTCTTCTACAGCCTTGGCCAAGCAGAGGACGATGACTATTTATTGCTATCAACTAAAATGAGACACAGCAGGTGGGACAAGAAAGGGCTAGCTATCACAGGCAAGTGCTTTAAGTGACACAGTAGGACAATAAATGAAAGCAATGAGCAGACAGCACTTTTGGATCACTAGTTTTCTGAATATTGCCTGACCCTGTTTAGCTAATTTTACCCTTCATCTACATGGGAAGGTGAGTTCATCCTATATGCCTGCAATACAGCACCTTGATACAGACATGGGCCAGATTTACAAATACATTTGATGTGGTTTGCACATCTATAAGTTCTGTTAGGTATAAGCTCAGGTATAACCTGGGCTTTCTGGGGTATGAGACCTTCATTTGGTGGAGACCCATGGAGGGAGGAGAAGGTGAAAGGTGGGTGCTGCAGACAGCCAAGAGGAAGAATTTGCTGTTCCAGTTATGGGTTACCAGAACTAAATTATCCTATCTGTACTGTTATTACTTACCTTTGCAAAACCAACTGGTTGGGTTAAAAAACCCCGACACATTGACAGGCTCTTTAGAAATTGATTTTTCTATACATTGAAATGATACAAGCCAACAGCAGAGATGTGTATTGACATTTCTGAAAGTGATGTATGTTGTATGTGAGCTGGGGTCAGTGGTTTGAATTTTCACAGGTTAAGGGGTCTGTGTCTTCATTGCTTAACCACAACCAGACACACGTGGACAATAGAGACATTCTTGTCTTCTTTGGAAGCACAATAAAATCACTCATATGCTGGAAGGGGGTGGTAGATGGAGGAATTATGCCATAATATTAAAAATTACTATACAGGTTGTGCCAGTCAACTTCCCCTTAAAAACAAGCTCTACCATGTGCCTTATTCCCTTGCACTGAGTTTTAAAAAGTATTTCCCATTTCTTTTTTGAACCTAGACAGCAAATGCTGTGATGTTAGGGAAGGTTAGGGGATTTTTTCACTGTGGAAAGCAATTTATTTTACTTCACAAACAACCATGCCTCTCAGCTTGGAGGCCTTACATCAGACACTGCTCTGTTATCTTGAAAACTTCTCAAAAAAGCACTCCAGCAGCCCCCCATTTCTCAGCAGCCATAGAAGTAATGCACTGGGTGTTCATTTAAAATGTTGTTATTTAGATTAGATGCACTTCATAGGATAGGTGGAGACTTCTTTTCTGAAAAGAAAAAAGAATAAGATATTGATGTTCAGCTTTTTCATACTTACAAACATACACTAATGTATCACATGCAACATAATGGCCGTGGGCTGCAAACATTGACCCAGGCGAGGACTTCCCAAAGTCCACAGAGCTGCTCACTCAAGTAGAGACCTGTCATGGTTTTAGCTCGGATACAGTTAATTTTCTTCACTGCAGCTGGCATAGTGCTGTGCTTTGGACTTAGTATGAAAACAGTGTTAATAACACACCGATGTTTTGGTTGTTGATGGGGCGTGCTTGTACTAGTCAAGGATTTTTCTAGCGTCCCATGCTCTGCCGGGTGCACGGGAGGGGGCACAGCTAAAAGAGCGGATTCAAACTGACCAAAGGGATATTCCATATCATGTAACGTTATGCCCAGTATGTTACCTGGGAGGAGCTGGCCAGGGGAGGGAGGCAGCAATTGTGGCTCAGGGACGGGCAGTGTCGGTCAGCAGGTGGTGAGCGGTTGTATCGTTCGTGTTTCTGTGTTTTTCCCTTTTTCCCTTTTCCTTTTTATTATATTATCATTATTGTTATTATTATTGTAATAATTATCATTATAATTTTTATTTTATTGTAATTATTAAACTGTTCTTATCTCAACCCACAAGTTTTCTTTTGTGTGTTTGCTCTTCCAATTCTCTCCCCCATCCCACAGGGGTGGGGGCAGTGAGCGAGCGGCTGCGTGGTGTGCAGTTGCCAACTGAGGCTGAACCATGACAGTCCATTTTGGCGCCCAACGTGGGGCTCGAAGGGTTTGAGATAAGAACAGTTGCTGGTCACAGCATTGATTCATCTGTTCTCAATATTAGTTTGTCCAGTCTCTACCATGCTGATTGTAAAGTACACGGTAAAAATTGCTGTTGGTTTCTGTAGTTTGCTGTGCTCTGCAGTGATTAGAGATGTTTTGCCTAGGAGATTTGTTATGAAAGCACTGGCCTTGACCATTATCGGTTATTTAGGTCTTGCATGGAAGCTGTTACTGTACTTCGGCTACCACCTCATGGAGACAATTAGCAATTATACCACCTCCTCTGAGAGGTTTTTTATGGAGGAAATACAGAATGGCACATTAGCTACCATCTTATATAATGTCTCCTCCTTCGTTACAACAACTTTTCAGTATCTTGAACATCCTTGGGTAGTTAAGATGTATCTGTTGATATTGCTTTGGCAGATGGTGTCAGTTCTGTCTAAGGTTAATAAGCAATTTAAGAATATCATCCAGAGATCTGCCCCAAGGCTCAATAGCTATGCGTGGCAGGGTATGTGGGATAGTATGGGCAAATGCCTAAGACGGTGGGCACCCCCCACGGTGTGGGACTTCACCCCTGAAAAAGTGCAGAATCCTGAAAAATTAGTAGAACATTTGGAGGAAGTATGTTGTCACCCTGGCAATTCCAGAGAGATACAAATCACTGCAATGTGCTGGGGCCTGGCCCATGCCTATCGAGCCCTGTTTAACACTATTCAGTACCCCCAAGGGGAGGAGAAAGTCTCTGGATCTAAAAAGACAAAGACAAGGAAAGCAACAAGCACTGTGGCCACTCAAACCCCCATGACAGAGACTGCAGCTATTCCGACCCTAGTGACAAGCATTGCAGCTAAATCAGAGGACCAACCTGTGCCAGTATCAGTCACCCCTATACTCAATAAGAAATCCTGGAAGAGAAAGTCAAATCATTTAGAAAGAGATTATGAAGAACCAGGGCCATCACAAGAAGAGGAAGAATGTGTACAAGAAACGGAAACTACCTGATCCCTATCTTTGAGTGAGTTGCGGGATATACGGAAAGATTTTGGGCGTCGTTCAGGTGAGCACATTATCATCTGGCTGCTCCGATGCTGGGATAATAGGGCCAGTAGTCTGGAATTAGAGGGGAAGGAAGCCAAACAACTGGGATCCCTTTCTAGGGAAGGGGGCATTGATAAAGCAATTCGAAAAGGGAAACAAGCCCTCAGCCTCTGGAGGCGACTCCTGTCCGGAGTGAGAGAAAGGTACCCCTTCAAGGGAGACGTTACATATCGCCTAGGAAAATGGATGCCCACGGAGAAAGGTATCCAGTACCTGAGGGAACTAGCCATGCTTGAGGTGATTTATACTGACCTGGATGATCAACCGTCATCCAAAGATCCAGATGAAGCCGAGTGCACATGACCCATGTGGCGGAAGTTCGTACGGAGCGCACTGTCCTCGTATGCAAACTCATTGGCAGTGATGTCCTGGAGAGACGACAGGGCAGCAACGGTGGTGGACTTGATCGATGAACTCTGGGAGTACAAAGCAAATATCTCTTCCTTGCTCATATCGGCTGTTGAGAAGCTGTCCCGGGAGTTCCAGCAATTCAAAGAGGATATGTCCTATTCCCAACCGGTACGGACCAGTATCTCAGCCATTAGGAGTAAGCATCCCTTTGCTCAAGGGAGAGGATACAAATGACGGGGCACCCTATGGTTTTACCTGCGTGACCAAGGAGAGAACATGAAGAAGTGGGATGGAAAACCTACCTCGACCCTAGAGGCACGGGTACGTGAGCTGCAAGGAAGAAAAATCACTCAGAGGGGTTTCTCCAGGAAAGCTGCTGCTCCAGTTTCCAGTAAGCAATTCCACAGGCAGAGGAGCAGAAGCGCTGATTTTCTTTCTGATCTTAACAGAGACACTTGTCATTTGTATTTACAGGAAGTGAGCGAAAAATACTATGATCAGGACTGGAGGGGCCCTGCCTCCAGCCAGGTGGAGGAAAGGGATAACTGGGCTTACTGGACTGTGTGGATCCAATGGCCTGGCACATCCAACCCACAGGAGTATAAAGCTTTAGTGGACACCGGCGCACAGTGCACCTTAATGCCATCAAGCTATATAGGGGCAGAACCCATCAGCATTGATGGAGTGACAGGGGGATCCCAAAAGCTAACTGTATTGGAGGCCAAAGTGAGCCTAACCGTGAATGAGTGGCAAAAGCACCCCGTTGAGACTGGCCCAGAGGCTCCGTGCATCCTTGGCATAGACTACCTCAGGAGAGGGTATTTCAAGGACCCAAAAGGGTACAAGTGGGCTTTTGGAGTAGCTGCCTTGGAGACAGAGGAAGTTAAACAGCTGTCTACCTTCCCTGGCCTCTCGAAGGTCCATTCTGTTGTGGGGTTGCTGAAGGTGAAAGAACAACAGGTGCCAATCGCCACCACAGCAGTGCACCGGCGGCAATATCGCACCAACCGAGACACTCTGATCCCCATCCATGAGCTCATTCATCGACTGGGGAGCCAAGGAGTGATCAGTAAGACCCACTCACCCTTTAACAGTCCCATATGGCCAGTGCGGAAGTCTAATGGAGAGTGGAGGCTAACAGTAGACTATCGTGGCCTGAACAAAGTCACTCCGCCACAGAGTGCAGCTGTGCCAGACATGCTAGAACTTCAATACGAACTGGAGTCAAAGGCAGCCAAGTGGTATGCCACAACTGATATCGCTAATGCATTCTTCTCAATCCCTCTGGCAGCAGAGTGCAGGCCACGGTTTGCTTTCACTTGGAGGGGTGTCCAGTACACCTAGAATCGACTGCCCCAGGGGTGGAAACACAGTCCTACCATTTGCCATGGACTGATTCATAATGCACTGGAATATTTTTACCATAAAACAAAATAAGGTCAAGGGACCCACACAGGATATCCAGTTCTTTAGGAATCAAATGGCAAGATGGTCGTCGTCAGATTCCAATGGATGTGATCAACAAAATAGCAGCCATGTCTCCACCAACTAGCAAAAAGGAAACACAAGCTTTCTTGGGTGTTTTGGGTTTTTGGAGAATGCATATTCCAAATTACAGTCTGATTGTAAGCCCTCTCTATCAAGTGACCTGGAAGAAGAATAATTTGTTATTGGGCCCTGGGCAACAACAAGCCTTTGAACAGATTAAACAGGAGAAATAGTTCATGCAGTAGCTCTTGGGCCAGTCCGGGCAGGACAAGATGTAAAAAATGTGCTCTACACGGCAGCCGGGGAGAATGGCCCTACCTGGAGCCTCTGGCAGAAAGCACATGGGGAGACCCGAGGTCGACCCCTAGGGTTCTGGAGTCGGGGATACAGAGGGTCCGAAGCCCGCTATACTCCAACTGAAAAAGAGATATTGGCAGCATATGAAGGGGTCCGAGCTGCTTCAGAAGTGGTTGGTACCGAAGCACAGTTGCTCCTGGCACCCTGACTATCAGTGCTGGGCTGGATGTTCAAAGGAAACATCCCCTCTACACACCATGCAACTGATGCTACGTGGAGTAAATGGGTTGCACTGATCACCCAGCAGGCTCGAGTAGGAAACCCCAGTCACCCAGGAATCTTGGAAGTGATTATGGACTGGCCAGAAGGCCAAGACTTTGGAATATCACCAGAGGAGGAGGTGGCACGTGCTGAAGAAGCCCCACTGTATAACACACTGCCAGAAGATGAGAAGCAATATGCCCTGTTCACTGATGGGTCCTGTCGCCTTGTGGGAAAGCACCGGAGATGGAAGGCTGCTGTATGGAGTCCTACACGACAAGTAGCAGAAACTGCTGAAGGAGAAGGTGAATCGAGCCAGTTTGCAGAGGTAAAGGCCATCCAGCTGGCCTTAGACATTGCCGAAGGGGAAAAGTGGCCAGTGCTCTATCTCTCTACTGACTCCTGGATGGTGGCAAATGACCTGTGGGGGTGGTTACAGCAGTGGAAGAAGAGCAAATGGCAACACAGAGGCAAACCCATCTGGGCTGTCACATTGTGGCAAGATATTGCTGCCCGGGTAGAGAACCTGGTTGTAAAGGTACGTCATGTGGATGCTCACGTCCCCAAGAGTCGGGCCACTGAAGAACATCAGAACAACCAGCAGGTCGATCAGGCTGCCAAGATTGAAGCGGCTGAGGTGGATCTGGACTGGCAACATAAGGGTGAACTATTTCTAGCTCGGTGGGCCCATGACACCTCAGGCCATCAAGGGAGAGATGCAACATACAGGTGGGCTCGTGATCGAGGGGTGGACTTGACCATGGACGCTATTGCGCAGGTTATCCACAAATGTGCCACATGCGCTGCAATCAAGCAAGTGAAGCGGGTAAAGCCTCTGTGGTGTGGGGGACGATGGCTGAAATATAAATATGGGGAGGCCTGGCAAATTGACTATATCACACTCCCACAAACCCGCCAAGGCAAGCGCCATGTTCTCACCATGGTAGAAGCAACCACCGGCTGGCTGGAAACATATCCCGTCCCCCACGCCACTGCCCGGAACACTATCCTGGGTCTTGAGAAACAAGTCCTGTGGCGACATGGCACCCCAGAGAGAATTGAGTCAGACAACGGGACTCATTTCCGAAATAGCCTCATAGACACCTGGGCCAAAGAGCACGGCATTGAGTGGGTGTATCACATCCCCTATCACGCACCAGCCTCTGGGAAAATTGAACGGTACAATGGACTGTTAAAAACTACACTGAGAGCAATGGGGGGTGGAACATTCAAGCACTGGGATACACATTTAGCAAAAGCCATGTGGTTAGTCAACACGAGGGGATCTGCCAACCGAGCTGGCCCTGCCCAGTCAGAAATCCTACATACTGTGGAAGGGGATAGAGTCCCTGTAGTGCACGCAAAAAGTATGCTGGGCAAAACAGTCTGGGTTCTTCCTGCCTCCGGCAAAGGCAAACACATTCGTGGGATTGCTTTTGCTCGAGGACCTGGGTGCACTTGGTGGGTGATGCGGGAGGATGGAGAAATCCGATGTGTGCCTCAAGGGGATTTGATTTTGGGCAAAAACAGTCAATGAACTGAATGGCATAATGCGAACTGCTATATAATACTGTGTGTCACCTCTGTGTTGTATCAATGATATCAGAGTACGAGCCTCCCAACCCATGGAAGATCAACTATGAAACAAGCCGTGCAGCAGTGATGGAACGATGACTGACTCGGTATGCAGCAACCCAACGCCACACACCATCTCTCCCACCCTGAAAGCCTGATACGGCAGATGGAGCCCAGAGTCATGGACTGGGTGAACTCAATGGACATTTTAATGGGCATTTTACAGGGAAGGTCTATGAACTAAGGGAATGATGTCTGTGTATTATGTTAAAGGATGGGAAGGGGAGGGGTGGTGGTTGGTAAGGTTGTATTGCATCGTATGGGACCTGGGCATGGTGTAAATGGTATGGAATAAGGGGTGGAGAATGTGCTGGTTTTGGCTGAGAAGGGGTTAATTCTCCTCACTGTGGGGGTCGGCTACCTTTCCAGCTTCCCGCGTTCTGCCGCGTGGCGGGGGGGCTGGGAGGGGCAGGGCCGTGGTGGGGGCAGCTGACCCCGACTGGCCAATGGCATGTTCATTCCATACCATGTGACACCATGACCAGTATATTAAGGGGGGGCAGTTTGCGGCTCAGGAGTGGCGCGGTGTCTGGTCAGCGGGTGGTGAGCGGCTTCGTCACGTGCGGTTTGTTTCGGCGGTTCGTTCCCCCTCTCCCCTCCCTTCCCCCCTCCCCCCGGGGCTTTGCGCCTCTCGTTGTTCTCCTTTACATTGCATTTCTGCTGTTGTTTCTTTTATTTTTAATTATTAAACTGTTCTTATCCCAACCCACGAGCGTTACCCTTCTGATTCTCTCCCCCATCTACCGGTGGGGGAGTGAGCGAGCGACTGTGTGGGGCTGAGCTGTCGGCTAAACCACGACAACTAGTCATCTTGAATCCATCTGCCCAGCCATATGCAGTGCTTTATCAGTGGGATGTAACACGCAATGACCCCTTAGTCATAATCGAATGGATATTTCTTGCTAATGAGTTACATAAGACCGATAATGGCCCAGCCTATATCTCACATTGTCTACTAACCTTTTTTCAAGATTGGGGGGTGAAACACATCACAGGTATTCCTCACTCCCCCACAGGGCAAGCCATCGTTGAACGAGCACATAACACCTTAAAACGCATGTTGTTACAACAAAGTGGGGGAGCTGGAACCTTAACTCCACAAGAGCGTTTAGCAAAAGCACTGTATGTCCTTAACTTTTTGAATTTTTCCGATACAGGTCCCCCCATTAGCCGACACTATCTCTCTCTGCAAACAGACCGGCAGAGCACTGAAGGAAAGGCGGAGGTCCTTGTACAAAATTTAGAATCCAGGATAATGGAGGGTCCCTTCCCCCTAATAACATGGGGGAAAGGTTACGCTTGTGTCTCCACAGGGTCAGGACCTCACTGGATCCCAGCCCATTGTGTCCGGCTGTATTGGTATCAACCCTCAACAGAAAATTCCGCATCGGAAGAACCAAACCCTACTGAAGGAAAATGAAGACGCTCTGTTTGTTGATTGTATGTATAATATATTCACGTTACTGGGTATGTTCTTGGCCAGGGTTACCCAAGCTGCCATCATCTAACAATGTTTGGGTAACACTGGCAAAAGCCATAAACCAAGACACTTTCATTCTGAATGTATTCACAAAAGTATTCAGCAGCTAGAACAAAACCTGCAGAAACTGCAAATGGACAGTGATTAGCATTGGCTTGATCAGCTCTTTAGTGGGCTAAGCCTGGGCGGATGGGTAAAAACCCTTGTGAAGTATGTAATCTTTTGCATTGGAATATTTTTGTGTATTGTTATCTGTATCCCATGCTTATTACAATGCTTACAATGTTTAATAGATAAATCTCTGAAAACCATATTGATAGTTGAAAAAGAAGGGGGAATTGTGGAGTAAGCAAATGTGGCCTCCCATGACAGCACTGGAGATCTCATCGCCCTTGTTGGACGCAAGCCGTGGGATAGAAAAACAACCCACAAAACCACAAAACTGAGGCCTTGATGTGCGGGACAGAAGGTCAGGGGCACAGCTGGAACACCGAAGCAGGAGAGCGCGCTTATCTATGTTTATACCATACGTGGAGCTAGTGTGATAGAACACATTCAGAGGCGGAGAGAAGGGAAAAATACTAGCTCAGGAGGCAGACTATATTAAGGCTGCTTTTTTGTTAATAAACAACTTCGGCTTTGCTTGTGCATAAATACGGAGTCCGTGTCATGAATCGACACAAATTCTTTCTGCGTCTCTGCATGCTGAGCTGATCCAGAGGCTAATTCATAGGGTATTTAGTCCAAATTGATGCTGACAGCAGTAACTCATCATCTTTGGGGTTATCCAGTATAAACCAAACATGAAGATCCCTGCTCTTGATCTTAAATCACAGTTGTTACACTTGGAAAAGGCTGCGCAGGTTTTAGTAATACTGTGCTGGTTTTGGCTGAGAAGGGGTTAATTCTCCTCACTGTGGGGGTCGGCTACCTTTCCAGCTTCCCGCGCTCTGCCGCGTGGTGGGGGGGGGGCTGGGAGGGGCAGGGCCATGGTGGGGGCACCTGACCCCGACTGGCCAATGGCAGGTTCATTCCATACCATGTGACACCATGACCAGTATATTGAGGGGGGGCAGTGGCAGCGCGGGGGCGGCTGCGGCGCTGGGTCAGCGGGCGGCGAGCGGCTGCGGCGCGTGCGGTTTGTTCCGGCGGTTCGTTCCCCCTCTCCCCTCCCTTCCCCCCTCTCCCCTCCCTTCCCCCCTCCCCCCGGGGCTTTGCGCCTCTCGTTGTTCTCCTTTACATTGCATTTCTGCTGTTGTTTCTTTTATTTTTAATTATTAAACTGTTCTTATCCCAACTCACGAGCGTTACCCTTCTGATTCTCTCCCCCATCTACCGGTGGGGAGCGAGCGAGCGACTGCGTGGGGCTGAGCTGCCGCTAAACCACGACAGTCTTTTTGGTGCCCAACGTGGGGCTCAAGGGTTGGAGATAACAACAGCTGCTGGTCCCAGCACCATGTTGTCCTTTTTGCAGTTGGTGTTAAAGATCGGTGTTGGTTTGTTGAGTCTGCTGTGTTCTGCTGTGATTAGTAATGTTTTGCCTACGAGATTTGTTATACAAACACTCGTTTTCAGCTTTATCTGGTATTTGGGGTTTTTGCTGAAACCGTTACTGCACTTCGGATACCACCTTGTTGAGGCAATTAGCAATTATACCTCCTCCTCGGAGAGATTTTATATGGAGGAAATACAGAATAGTACCTTTGCAACTTTGTTCTATGATGTCTGTGCCTTTGTTACAACAACGTTTTTGTGTCTTGAACATCCTTGGGTGGTTAAGGTGCACTTATTGTTAGTTTTTGGGCATGTTGTTTTGGTTTTGACTAAGCAACTTAAGAATATCACCCAGAAATCTGCCCCGAGGCTTGATAGTTACGAGTGGCAGGGCATGTGGGATAGCACGGGCAAATACCTAGGGCAGTGGGCACCCCCAGTGTTTTGGAGTTTCACCCCCGAACAAGTGCAGAATCCTGAAAAACTAGTAGAATATTTGGAGAAAGTACGTTGTTATGCTGGGAACTCCAGAGAGACACAGATAACTGCAACATGCTGGGACCTGGCCCATGCGTACCCAGCCCTGCTCAACAGTATTCAGTGCTCCCAAGGGGAAGAGAATGTCTCTGGATTGAAATGCAAAGTGACTGGCACTGTAGACAATCCAGCCCTGACAACAGGCACTGCAGCCACTCAAACCCCCACAACAAGTACCGGAGCTGGCTCAGAAAATAAACCCGTACCAGTATCAGTTGCCCCCATACACAAGACGAAATATTGGAAGCGGACATCAACTCGTTTAGAACGGGATGATGAAGAACCAGGGCCATCGCGGGGAGAGGAGGGAGAAGTAATAAATGAAATAGAGACCACCCGATCCATGTCCTTAAGCGAGTTGCGAGATATGCGAAAAGATTTCGGCCGTTGTTCAGGTGAGCACATTGCCACCTGACTGCTCCGATGCTGGGATAATGGGGCCAGTAGCCTGGAACTACAGGGAAAAGAAGCCAAACAATTGGGATCCCTTTCTGGGGAAGGGGGCATTGACAAAGCAATTGGGAAAAAAACCACAAGCCCTCAGCCTCTGGAGGCGACTCCTGTCTGGAGTGAAGGAAAGGTATCCCTTCAAAAAAGATGTTACATAGCACCTAGGAAAATGGACAACTATGGAGAAAGGCATCCAGTATCTAAGGGAATTAGCTGTGTTTGAGGTGATTTATGGTGACCTGGACGATCAACAGTCATCCAAAGATCCAGATGAAGCTGAGTGCACACGACCCATGTGGCGGAAGTTTGTACGGAGCGCACCATCTTTGCATGCAAACTCGTTGGCAGTGATGTCCTGGAAAGATGACAAGACACCAACGGTGGCAGAGGTGATAGATAGACTCCGGGATTACGACACAAATCTCTCTTCCTCGCTCGTCTCTGCTGTGGAGAAACTATCCCAAGAGGCCCAGCAACTCAAAGAAGATCTGTCCTACTCCCCACCTCGACAGAGCAGTGTCTCAGCTGTTAGGAATAAGCGTCCTTTGGCTCAAAGAAGGGGATACACACCACGGGCCACCCTATGGTTCTACCTGCGTGACCACGGAGAGGACATGATGAGGTGGGATGGCAAGCCTGCTTCGACCCTACAGGCACGAGTGCGTGAACTGCAAGGAAGAACAGGCACTCAGGGAGGCTCTTCCAGGAAAGCTGCTGCTCCAGTTTCCAGCGAGCAAGTCCCCAGACAGAGGAGTAGAAGCGCAGATTTTATTTCTAAGTGTAATAGAGGGACTCCTGATTCACATTTACAGGAAGTGAGTTGTGACTGCCATGATCAGGACTAGAGGGGCCCTGCCTCCAGCCGGGTGGAGGAAAGGGATAACCGGGCTTACTGGACTGTGTGGATCCAATGGCCTGGCACGTCCGACCCACAGGAGTATAAAGCTTTAGTGGACACCGGCGCACAGTGCACCTTAATGCCATCAAACTATATAGGGGCAGAACCCATCAGCATTGCTGGAGTGACGGGGGATCCCAAGAGCTAACTGTATTGGAGGCCGAAGTGAGCCTAACTGGCAATGAGTGGCAGAAGCACCACATTGTGACTGGCCCTGAGGCTCTGTGCATCCTTGGCATAGACTACCTCAGGAGAGGGTATTTCAAGGACCCAAAAGGGTACAGGTGGGCTTTTGGTGTAGCTGCCTTGGAGACGGAGGAAGTTAAACAGCTGTCTACCTTGCCTGGCCTCTCAAAGGACCCTTCTGTGGTGGGGTTGCTGAAGGTCAAAGAACAACAGGTGCCAATCGCCACCACAACAGTGCACCGGCGGCAATATCGCACCAACAGAAACTCTCTGATCCCCATCCATAAACTCATTCACCAACAGAGGAGCCAAGGAGTCATCAGTAAGACCCACTCACCCTTTAACAGTCCCATATGGCCAGTCCGGAAGTCTAATGGAGAGTGGAGACTAACAGTAGACTATCGTGGCCTGAATGAAGTCACTCCACCACTGAGTGCTGCTGTGCCAGACATGCTAGAACTTCAATACGAACTGGAGTCAAAGGCAGCCAAGTGGTATGCCACAACTGATATCGCTAATGCATTCTTCTCAATCCCTCTGGCAGCAGAGTGCAGGCCACAGTTTGCTTTCACTTGGAGGGGCGTCCAGTACACCTGGAATCGACTGCCCCAGGGGTGGAAACACAGCCCTACCATTTGCCATGGACTGATTCAGACTGTACTGGAACAGGGAGAAGCTCCAGAACACCTTCAATACATTGATGACATCATTGTGTGGGGCAACACAGCGGAAGAAGTTTTTGAGAAAGGAGAGAAAATAGTCCAAATCCTTCTGAAAGCTGGTTTTGCCATAAAACAAAGTAAGGTGAAGGGACCCGCATGAGAAATCCAGTTCTTAGGAATCAAATGGCAAGATGGTCGTTGTCAGATTCCAATGGATGTGATCAACAAAATAGCAGCCATGTCTCCACCAACTAGCAAAAAGGAAACACAAGCTTTCTTGGGCGTTGTGGGTTTTTGGAGAATGCATATTCCAAATTACAGTCTGATCGTGAGCCCTCTCTATCAAGTGACCCGGAAGAAGAATGATTTCAAATGGGGCCCTGAGCAACGACAAGCCTTTGAACAGATTAAATGAGAAATAGTCCATGCAGGAGCCCTTGGGCCAGTCCGGGCAGGACAAGGTGTAAAAAATGTGCTCTACATGGCAGCCGGGAAGAATGGCCCTACCTGGAGCCTCTGGCAGAAAGCACATGGGGAGACCCGGGGTCGACCCCTAGGGTTTTGGAGTCGGGGATACAGAGGGTCCGAAGCCCGCTATACTCCAACTGAAAAAGAGATATTGGCAGCATATGAAGAGGTTCAAGCTGCTTCAGAAGTGGTTGGTACTGAGGCACAGCTGCTCCTGGCACCCTGACTATCAGTGCTGGGCTGGATGTTCAAAGGAAACATCCCCTCTACACACCATGCAACTGATGCTACGTGGAGTAAATGGGTTGCACTGATCACCCAGCAGGCTCGAGTAGGAAACCCCAGTCACACAGGAATCCTGGAAGTGACCATGGACTGGCCAGAAGGCAAAGATTTTGGATTATCACCAGAGGAGGAGGTGACACGTGCTGAAGAAGCCCCACTGTATAACAAACTGCCAGAAGATGAGAAGCAGTATGCCCTGTTCACTGATGGGTCCTGTCGCCTTGTGGGAAAGCACCGGAGATGGAAGGCTGCTGTATGGAGTCCTACACGACAAGTAGCAGAAACTGCTGAAGGAGAAGGTGAATCGAGCCAGTTTGCAGAGGTAAAGGCCATCCAGCTGGCCTTAGACATTGCCGAAGGGGAAAAGTGGCCAGTGCTCTATCTCTCTACTGACTCCTGGATGGTGGCAAATGCCCTGTGGGGCTGGCTGCACCAATGGAAGCAAAGCAACTGGCAGCGCAGAGGCAAACCCATCTGGGCTGCCGCACTGTGTCAAGAAATTGCTGCCCGGGTAGAGAACCTGGTTGTAAAGGTACGGCATGTGGATGCTCACGTCCCCAGGAGTCAGGCCACTGAAGAACATCCAAACAATCAGCAGGTAGATCAGGCTGCCAAGATTGAAGCGGCTGAGGTGGATCTGGACTGGCAGCATAAGGGTGAACTATTTCTAGCTCGGTGGGCCCATGACACCTCAGGCCATCAAGGGAGAGATGCAACATACAGGTGGGCTCGTGATCGAGGGGTGGACTTGACCATGGACGTTATTGCGCAGGTCATCCACGAATGTGACACATGCGCTGCAATCAAGCAAGCGAAGCGGGTAAAGCCTCTGTGGTATGGGGGACGATGGCTGAAATATAAATATGGGGAGGCCTGGCAGATTGACTATATCACACTCCCACAGACCCGCCAAGGCAAGCGCCATGTGCTTACAATGGTAGAAACAACGACTGACTGGCTGGAAACATATCCTGTCCCCCACGCCACCGCCCGGAACACTATCCTAGGTTTTGAAAAACAAGTCCTGTGGCGACATGGCACCCCAGAGAGAATTGAGTCAGACAAGGGGACTCATTTCTGAAATAGCCTCATAGACACCTGGGCCAAAGAGCACGGCATTGAGTGGGTGTGTCACATCCCCTATCACGCACCAGCCTCTGGGAAAATTGAATGATACGATGGACTGTTAAAAACTACACTGAGAGCAATGGGGGGGTGGAACATTCAAGCACTGGGATACACATTTAGCAAAAGCCACGTGGTTAGTCAACACGAGGGGATCTGCCAACCGAGCTGGCCCTGCCCAGTCAGAAATCCTACGTACTGTGGAAGGGGATAGAGTCCCTGTAGTGCACGCAAAAAGTATGCTGGGCAAAACAGTCTGGGTTCTTCCTGCCTCCGGCAAAGGCAAACCCATTCGTGGGATTGCTTTTGCTCGAGGACCTGGGTGCACTTGGTGGGTGATGCGGGAGGATGGAGAAATCCGATGTGTGCCTCAAGGGGATTTGATTTTGGGTGAAAACAGCCAATGAACTGAATGGCACAATGCGAACTGCTATATAATACTGTGTGTCACCTCTGTGTTGTATCAATGATATCAGAGTACGAGCCTCCCAACCCATGGAAGATCAACTATGAAACAAGCCGTGCAGCAGTGATGGAACGATGACTGACTCGGTATGCAGCAACCCAACGCCACACACACCATCTCTCCCACCCTGAAAGACTGATACAACAGATGGAGCCCAGAGTCATGGACTGGGTGAACTCAATGGACATTTTAATGGGCGTTTTACAGGGAAGGTCTATGAACTAAGGGAATGATGTCTGTGTATTATGTTAAAAGATGGGAAGGGGAGGGGTGGTGGTTGGTAAGGTTGTATTGCATCATATGGGACCTGGGCACGGTGTAAATGGTATGGAATAAGGGGTGGAGAATGTGCTGGTTTTGGCTGAGAAGGGGCTAATTCTCCTCACTGTGGGGGTCGGCTACCTTTCCAGCTTCCCGCGTTCTGCCGCGTGGCGTGGCGGGGGGGGCTGGGAGGGGCAGGGCCATGGTGGGGGCAGCTGACCCCGACTGGCCAATGGCAGGTTCATTCCATACCATGTGACACCATGACCAGTATATTGAGGGGGGGCAGTGGCAGCGCGGGGGCGGCTGCGGCGCTGGGTCAGCGGGCGGCGAGCGGCTGCGGCACGGGCAGTTTGTTCCGGCGGTTCGTTCCCCCTCTCCCCTCCCTTCCCCCCTCCCCCGGGGCTTTGCGCCTCTCGTTGTTCTCCTTTACATTGCATTTCTACTGTTGTTTCTTTTAATTTTAATTATTAAACTGTTCTTATCCCAACCCACGAGCATTACCCTTCTGATTCTCTCCCCCATCTACCGGTGGGGGAGTGAGCAAGCGACTGTGTGGGGCTGAGCTGCCGCTAAACCACGACAAACACGCATTGGTTGGCCCGACCTTATTTGTCAGCCATTCTTAGAAAAGAAGAAGTTCTATATAATATTTTGGTGTCTAATTATGAGGTCCATTTTAGTAGTCCATCTGCTATTCTTGTGCACTGACACTTATATTGTAATATATGTTGAAAAATACCTTTACAATTTATCATCTGGTAAAGCAGAGTGGTGTACTGGTCAAGTCACTCTGAATGGCAGAGATGTCCTTACCCTCAGCGCACCAGTCCCCATTTTCTCCTTCTCTGTGGTCCAGCAGAGCAGTGACCCTGCTCATGTTGGGTTTCCTGAGATGCTGAGAAGCCATCCAACTTTTCTCTCAGGAAGGGAGCTCTGAGCACATGGGTATATATGTGCAAAAGTCCATATGTCAGAAGTAATGGTGGCTGTTGCTTTGTTGGGGTTTTCTCACTGAGGTGCAATGGGTGCAATTCCCAGCTGTGCTTTGCAGAGAGCCTGCCCTCATCAAAAGACATTCAAGAGTCTTGTACACCTAGGACCGGTTTCAAGGAAAATGAGTGAACCCTAGAGATGCAGCAATGGAAATAATAATCTAGTTCAGGATTTGGCAAGTGGACAAGGGCTTATGTCCGGAAACAGGGTGGAGGCATGACGGGCTGATGCTGCCCAGCAGAGAGCCAGGACTGCCATTTCTCTGAGAGAATGGGGATTGTTTGCTCTGGTTGCTTTCCAAAGTTATTCTAATGCCTAGGTGAAAGGATTTCAAGGAAACATTCAAGATGCTCATTCGGTCACATCTAAACCTTTTTTAAAAACATGCCTCAGCAAAATATCTTGCTGTTTCACACGGGAAGGCTGCACAGTGCGTCAGCAGTGGAAAGTGCCAGAGGCAGAGCAGCGCCACATGGACGGTGCTGAGTCCATTGGGTGTCTGGAGCGGTCAAAGGCCAACAAGATTTTCCAATATCCTCTAACTAGTGCTAGAAGGAAAAATTTGAAAAGTCTTTGGGGTGCAATATGAGCTGATTAAAAGAAAAATAAAACAAAGCACTAATGAACTGTGCTATTAAAGGTCCATTCACTTCGCTGAAGGAAAGAGCAACATCTTCTAGGATGGATGTTTGCTAATAAATCAGGAGGGCTTTGTTCATCTGCCAGCTCCCCCACAGGCTGGCTGGGTGGTCTTGCTGCGAGTCAAATCTCTTTAACCTCAGTTTGTCTACCTGCAAGATGGGGAGGAAAACTATGTATTCCCTTCTCCCCTTTAATGAATGTTGAACTAAAAAAAAAATTTAAAAATTAGAAAGTGCTATAGAAATTTGAGGTGTTGCTGCTATTTGTTACATAGCAAAAGCCAACATTCCTGGGTGAGGAGTCTTTTTACCCTTTTTTATCACAGAGGGTTTTTTTTAAGATAGAGGGAATCCAAGAAAGGAGATATGTCAGCTTCTCCCTAAGGAAGGAGATGGACAAAACCTGCCAAATCCTGAATGGGACCCCTCCCAAACTGGAGGAATTAGGCGTAAGTTTTCCATCAGCAGACTGATGAACTGATTTGCTGCTTAGAAAGGTAGCTGGCAGGAACTATCTCAAACATCTGATACCACCTTGGATCTGGCAGGGTTTCCCACGGGAATGCCATGACCGGCTTCCCATGACGAAGAGGATGACGCATGGAAATCAAAAGGCCATTGTGACTCCAGCTCTGCTGCCAAGGTGCACTACGAGACACCACGGCTGGGGATGTGAATGGAGTACACAAGCTTTGCAGGAGGGAGGAGAGACATGGGCTGCAGTGAGTCCTCTTGATAAGCTCTACCCCACCTGACGAGAGGAAGAGCTGGTGGAAGCAGCATAGGAAGAGAAGCGTAATGAGAAGGTACTGAAGACACATGGGACTAAACCCAAACCCAATGGGCCACAACCAACTCCTTGCAGGAACAACAGATGGCCAGACATCAGGATGATCATTAAATCAGATGAGGTTTCCTTGTGCTCGCTAAGCCAGGGCTCACTCAGTCTCTATTAGTTTATAGTTTTTCCTGATCCAGTCTGGTTTTTAGTTAATTGCTTTTTACCTTGGATTATCTAGATCAAGCTTCTTATGTAACAGCCCTTGCTGTGATAGAGGGTGTGGTAGATGGAGTCTGGGTTCTGCAATTTGGTATTTAGGTGGCCCTGTCAAGTGTGGTCAAGAATGTTGCAAAAAATGGTAAATCTGAACATCCATGGTGTCTGCCAAGTCAAAGAGCTGCAACTCAAACATGAAGGCAGCCATCCAGAGGGAAACAGATTTGTTTTTCAAGGTATCCAGTCTAGATGTAATTATACCACCTTGCACCTTTATATTCTCATACTCTCTTCTTACAGTCCTTTGGGGAAAATTCTGAGATTGCATTTCATTATTTTCTACCATCAGCTCCACGATTTGCTAACGCAAATTGCAAGGTGTTAGCAAACAGTAGGAACAGTAAAAATACTTTGCTGCTGTTGTGAAAGTGTAAATATAATGTATCTATTTACTCAATTACAGAAAATTGCTTTCCTCCTGCAGATGAGTGTTGGCAAAATTGGTCACTTAATTTTGAAAGACTGAGAGAAAGGTAACAGCAATTACTTTAATGTCATGGCAACACATGCCAGCACTGTGAGGATCTCAACATCTCCTTGCTGCAGTCCTCCCTCAGAAAAAATCCTATTTTTGACAGCAGTTTAGCACTGAAGTTTCCTGGGAGCAGCGCTCCTGGGGAAGCATTACCCATGCTACCAGGTCTGCTGGATTTGGGGGAGCATCTCCAGCCAGCCCCCTTTCGAGCATCCTTCAGGCAGCTGCCTCTGCTCTTCCCAACCCAGAATTACTATCAGCAGGCGTTTGACAGCACCTCCCTGCCTGCTATTAAAATTCTCCTCCAAGCCTGCATGGAGCTTTTCAATAGAGCAACCTCTACAAGAGCACAGGACCAACATTTCGTGCAGTCTTTGCAGCCATCTCACACGATCAAGGGCTTTAAGGGGCTTTGGTGGGTGGTGAGATGATGGCCGGTGTGGGTGTGGGGGCTCAGGCTTTTGGCTTCTCCATGTGAGATTAAATGTAAATTATCTTGCTATCCAAGGTAATCATATGGTAATAAAATCCTTACAGGCTGTAAATTACACTGAGTTGCTAGGATCTACAACTCACCCTCCCAAAAATCAGCTCTCTTGCCCTCAGTGACCGTATGGGTGGAGTATGGGTGGATTCCCAATGATATCATGGAAGGATGTGGGTTTGCCTGTGAATTCCTGTCTTCTCCCAAGCTAATTGCACTCTTTGTTTACTCTTATCAGAACCTCTGCAGCCAAGAATTAATTAGCAGCACTGCCTTACTACATCGGGGTCCTACCAGTTCGAGGCATTGTATGCACACAAAGCCAAGATCTGCACAGCGTAAAACAATTTTTTAAAGGAAACCATTACTAAGCACTATTGCTAGTAAAATATCAGCTAGTTATACCAACAAAAATAGACATTTAAGTGGGGAACCTCTCTCCAGCTTCACTGTATAAAACAAACAGTGGTAGTAGCTCGGAAGATGTTTTAGTAAGCACTTTGGCTTTTTTTTTTTTTGCTTGCTTAAGAGCTTTTCTACTGCCCTCCACCATGCCTTGTACTTGGATAAGCCAGGCCAGATAGCCGCAGTTATTGCATTGCCTGGGGATGTGGATTTTTGCTTTTGTGTTTTGTTTTAAAGGATAAAAAGCATCCTAAACAGAGTGATACTGTATCGCACAGCATTAATGCAGTTATTTGAAGTGAGGCACGCAGAGGTTATTTGCTTCCACTATTTGCTAAAATAAATAAATTGTGTGTAGATTAAGTGCTTTGCAAGGAAGGCAGCATTGTACACAATATTCCCTGACAGACACTTACATTTCCTAGATAAGATACATGGCAGCAAAGGCTGATGAACTACAGACTTTCACATGAAACTACTACTAACTACTATTGCTACTAAAAATATCACCTAGCTATACTTGCTAAAATAAACATTTATATGCACAGATAATCCCCAAGCTTCAATGTATAAACCAACCGGTGGTAGATAACTGTTAGAAAAAGCTGTGCCAGTAAGTCTGTTGCTGCAATTTGCCTGTTACAGGCTCTCTTCTGGCATCACGTCCAAAACTATTGACAGTCATTGGGACACATCAGCAAGTGGAAGCAAATCCAGACTGTGTGTCCCAAAAAGAAAAAAAAATCTAATTTCTTTTTTTATTGGTTTTAATTAGAAGAAAATCATGAGCAAACATTTTCACATCGTAATTTTCATGCCGATGAGAGCATCGGACCAAAATAATAGGAGTCTCATTTCCTCTTAGTAAACTAAATGAAAAATGAGGCTTGGAAAGAATTTCATTAAGTCAGCTAATATGTCGCACAGCTCCAGGAGAGGATTACCTGCAGCAAATGGGGCTTCAGGAGCCCTTTTCCTTCACAGAAAGTGTGCTGGGAAGCTCTGCATAAGCCAGCCCTGGGATAAAAGCCCCCATCCCAGTATTCTACCTCCGTGTATCTCCTCTTGAGAGAAAGTCCACAACCCATGGCTGGCAAATAGACACCCTTAGCCATAAAAAGGTTTCTGACCTACAGGAGGCATTTATTTGTTTTTCTGTTGTGTAGGAAGACAGGACATTAAGTAGTCATCAGCTCCAGAATCCAAGACTTTCTACAATGGGAGACTGAAAGCCAGATGAGAAACTTATTCAAGTTCTTGTGTAATGCTTCTGCTCAGTGATGACTATGGCTATAGTTTCATCTGAATATTTTTCAAGTGCATGTGAAATAATAATGTTACTAAAGTTACCCTTCATAATGCTGTTCTTGTTATTTTAATTTTTTTTTCCCAGGATAGACTGCATTTAGCCATTAATGTAATTCTAGGTTCAAGCAAGATGATTTAAAACACCTTGGAAACATCATTGAAGTGCCCCAATAAACGCTTTGCTGTTGATGCCCAAAGACACAACCATCTTGGGCAAGGTAGAGCTAGATATGTTGCTATGTTCATTCTTTTGGACCAATCCTATCAACAGCAACCTATTATTTTAGGCATATAAGATCAAATGCAGCTCTCAGTTCTCTTAAACTACTTTTGACCCTGTGCTTCTGCCTATTTTTGCATGCCTGGGATGGGAATACTGCGTATGAGGTAGCACCATGCCCTTGAGATAAAACAGTACAGCTCCTGAAGCATGAGAGAAATAGCTGTCAGTGCTTACACAAGGAGTGTTCATCAGGTAAATCTGAATGTGAAAATAGCAAGATACATGCCAAAATCATGTACTGGGACTCAGTACATACAAATCCCAGAATAAAGATAAGCCAGCCTAACCATCTGGATATGTATGTCATACAGCAGTCTATGCAATTTGGGTTTTGCTCTTAAATCCTTCTGTCCTTAAAAAAAACCCAAAGTTAACTTTAAACAGGTTTTTTCTACCACAAACATCTAAATTTGAAAGTCCTCGAGCAAGCTGTTCCTTTTCTATTCCACATCTTAAAACAAAAAACCCTGAACAATTAAATTCTGCCACAGAAATCAGTGCAGACAGGCCCCTTTTCAATTCTAGGTATTTGTTTTCCTGTATTAAGTGTTTCTAGTGGACACGTGAAAGAAAATATCTTAATTTTTGCCTTTCACAATGTGACTTCTAAGAAGCATTTTTTCAGTGCCAAGGAAGATCAGTCACATTATTGCTGGCAGTAAGTAGCACTCCCACAAGCTGTTAAATTCTTTACCTGCAGATGAGTGGCTCTTGAATAGGCAAAAAAAAACCCTATTTCCTGCCTTTTGAAGATATGAGAGAGATCCAAAAGGATTATGAAATCTCTGTAACTGATAACCTTCAGACAGCAGCATCATCAAAAGGCAAGGATAGATGACCAAATTCATCCGACATCTAACTGTTTAAAGTCAATGAGTTCAAACTGGAGATGAATTGCCTTCAGCAAAGCCAGGTCTACAAGGTGTTGTGTTAATGAGTACAGTGAAAGAATAGCAGATATTCTGATCAGCAGTAGTAATCTATATATAAATATATAAATATATTAAAAAATCTGGAAATAGCATACAACACTTCAGAGGAATGAAACCACAGATCTGGGGTAAAATTAACAAAGGTGCCAGCATGATACAGAAGCCTATTTCCCAATTTAAAAGAAACAAATCCTACAGTCTAGACTGGGAGTCTGGAGCCAAGAAACTCCTGTGGTCACTTTGTCCCAAAGAGGAGACAAGCTCACCCACAGCGTGCCAGTGTAAGAGAGTTCAGAAAAGGTTCATTCGTTGTGCATATCCTACAATCACATATGACCAGGCAGTTACCTGAAAAGATTTTTGATGGGTTACTGCTTATTAAAGCCTACAAGTCCAAGTCCTACACATGCAGTGAGCATTGGGACTAGAATTGGGCTGTAGACATGTCTCTCCCCTCCTTCTTCCTAGGATCTACCACCTTTGTTGCTAGCTTCATTTATGGTTGACCCATGGTTGCCCATCTGCCAGTAAGGTCAACATCAGGAAAATGCGGTCCACGCTACCATGCGCTCCTCGTGATGTAACACAGACCAAACCCAACTTTCCAGGCAGGGACAGCTCTATCTTTAAAGGTGTTGTCCCCCCAAGAAAAGTTGTACATACTTTCAAGCTCTCCCTGATATCAGTAGTAATGGAGAATGCTCTAAATCCCATGGGAACAAGCTTTGTTTCCAGGCATATTAAAAGTACTTTAGGTTGTTTTGGCATCTCATTTGAAATAATCCATTGCGCTCTTGCTTTGACTGTGCATACTAGGTTTGTCTGGTGTTCCACAGGGCATGAGGCTACGGCACGAGAACTACCTCAATCCTCTGCCTCTGTGTTATTTTCCTCTCACCCATGATATTTTGAAAAGTCACAAGAAAACCATAATTGGTGTTTTTTGTTATCTGTCAGTGTTATCATCCTCACCAAGGAAATTAAAAACAAGAAAGTGGCCCATTGATAAGACTTGGGGGCTTTCTGGCAGGGCTAACATATCAACAAAAATATCCTCCCAGTAGTGTAAACTTTGATCATCAACACCGATAAGGTCCTCCTGCTCTTCTAGCTCATGTCATTTGGGAGATCAGTTTAAGCTACACGAGGAAGAGTTTTAAAGTCAATATGAGATGCATTTCCTGAGCAAGGGGTATCTGGTCTCAGTGATACAATTCTGGTGCTAACTCATCTGAGCATAGACAGGACCAGTTCCTGCCCTACCTAGCCTCACCTGGAGGGCTAAACCTGCTGAAAAGGCATGAATTCAGAACTATTCACCTGGAGCCACACCTGATTGGTGTTTGCACCAATGACCAAGACAGAAAAAGGGCAGATGAGGCAGGGAGAGGAACTAGGGGAAGAGGTACTGTGTAAGTACTTCATGAGCAGAGCTGCTGAGGGCAATGAAAGATATGGTAATAACCAGCATGTTTTCATATGTCCTTTGACCATGGTCTGGATGCTTTTCTCTCTGTGCCATCTATATCACTCCATAAACAAGCTCTGCATGAGCAAAGGCTAGCCTGCACTAGGGCTCTCAGAGGATGAACCATGTACCAGCAGATAAAAGCAAACCATCAATTAGAGATTAATATTCTGATAGCTAGTATTTTGTTTATTGTAGCTGATAGGGGACTTGGAGATAGATGTCTCACCTGCAGTGACAAATGAACTCATGTTTTGAAGCTAACAGCTTTCCTTGAATTCTGTTCATTACTCTATGCCATAGACTGCTGTTGCTTTATAGACATCTCTTGAGTCACCCCTACCAGAATGATTAGATTTAATATTATATCACAAAGTGACAGGAGGAGATAGTGATATGTGTCTCCTTTATGTGCCATTTCCCATGAGGCCAAGAAAAAGATCATCATACTTTATTTTATGATCAGTGGGTCATTCATCTATATCTGCTTTGAAGCCACAGTAGACATTTTGCCAATCACTAATAGAAACTAAATAAACACAGCCAAACAGTGTCATCTATCTGTGTGGTGAGTAATTATGAAGGACTCCTCTTTAAATAGCTGCTTAAGTAAATATAGAAATAGCATTTTACAAATGCTGGCTCAAGAAGAGATGTTAGGGAATTATAAAGAAGGGATACCTCACTTACATAAGTGCAAATGTGACCCTATGCTGTTATCAAGTACCTAGGAAAAAATTTATTTTGGCTTTTATAGTCATGTGTATTTTTTTTTTGATGCCCTGTACTCAAGATGGAAAGTACTTTTCTATTTCTGAAGCTTCATTCATGAAAAATGACGTTTTCATGGAATGTTTGTCTAGTATGTAACACTATTTCCTAAGGAGGCTATTGGGGGACTATTTCATATAATACATTATGAGTTTGTGCAATACAATGGAGGGTTATAATGCAGCTGTATGATCCTTCTACACGTGTGCGTGTGTGTGTGTGTTTTTTAATGACCCTGTAGCACTGAGCACAAAGCACTGGCTGATGTGAGTTATTTTGCTCTGCCCACTTCAATCCTCCCTCTGTGTCACTGGGACACAGTATTTAGCCTCATCTCCGCTCCTGCAATATCAGGCTGGGCTGTGGGTTAAGAGGTGGGTGTTTCTCAAGTGCCACATGGAGCTGTTTGTAATGCAGTAATTTAAATATTAAGGATGGATTGGTTTGGGAAGTTCAGCTCTCAGTGAGCAAAACTCAATGAACTGTGGGAAGAGGAAAACAAATTAGGATGGGGAAGCTAAAAGGGTTTCAAATGCCTCGTAATTGTCCATGGATCAGACAAGTGGCTGGTGATTCCCATTGACGCCTGCTAGCATAACACCATGATGGCTCACTCGGCCAGCTGAATTCAACTGAAAGATTTATTTCCCAGACAAATAATGGAGACAGTGGTATAGAGGGAACAGGCACACATGCAAGAAAGAGTGGGGCACAGAGAACTGCTGCTGGGCTGGAAACCAAGGCACCTAAATCTGGAGAAAGAAGGGAACAGGTCCCTGCCATGGGCAAGTGAACAGATGCACTTAGAACATCTGGGGTTTGAGCACTATTTTTGTATTTCTACCATTTAGTCTTCTTCCCCTTCCCTCTGCAGCCTGATCCCTTCAACCTCCACACACTCATGGTCTCCTTTATTCCTACTTCTTGAACCAGAAAGGAAGAAAAATGCAGACCTTTTGCAATATTGCTACCATTGCATGAAAATAAGCTGGCAGGGAGATTAGGAATCAGGATTCCTGGGACTCACAGCCACCAAGAGGGAGACAGCAATCGGACACAGGCTTTTGCAAGAGGACGTCCCTCCTTCTCCAGCGCTCAGTGGCTCTGAGCTCAGCAGGATTACATGGCAAAATGCCATATCATTGTTTGCTTTCTATCAAACGGGGCCATGCCATTGCTTTCTTAGGAAAATGGCTGCTTTCTGACTGCCTGCAGCTGTGGCCAGGCACAGGGGCTAGGTACAGCCCAAACTGGCCAGCGGGTTGAGGGAGGTGATCCTGCCCCTCTACTCTGCTCTGGTGAGGACCCCAGAGCAGACCCCAGTATTGCATCTAGCTCCGGGGTCTTCAGCACAGGACAGACATGGACCTGTTGGAGTGGGTCCAGAGGAGGGATCAAAAAATGATCAGAGGGGTGGAACACCTCTGCTCTGAGGACAGTTGGGGTTGTTCAGCCTGGAGAAGAGAAGGCTCCAGGCAGACCTTATTGTGGCCTTTTGGTACTTAAAGGCAGATTCTAAGAAAGATGGGGGCAGACTTTTTAGCAGGGCCTGTTGCAATAGGACAAGGGGTAGTGGTTTTAAACTAAAAGAGGGGAGATTCAGACTAGATAGAAGGAAGACTTTTTTTTTACCTTGAGGGTGGTGAAACACTGGCCCAGGTCGCCCAGAGAGGCAGTTGATGCCCCATCCCTGGAGGAGACATTCAAGGTTGGGTTGGATGGGGCTCTGAGCAACCTGATCTAGTTGAAGATGTCCCTGTTCATTGTAGGCGGGGTTTGATTAATGACCTTGAAAGGTCCCTTCCAACCCAAACCATTTGACTATGGAATAGCTGTTCCCAGCTGGGCAGCAGCACCATCTCCCCATGCTGCTGCAAACCTCCCTGAATGCAAGTGTTTGGGGTGCAAAGCCCTCAGGGGTGCATATAATGGCATGGGATTTCTGTATGTTACAACATTCCTTTAAAACCATGTCATCTAATGACAGGCTTTCTTCTCTTTGTTTGGGAGGAGGGAGAGAGAAATTAGCTTTGTTATATGATTTCCTCCCTCTTGGGTATTTCTCATTTTAGTTTTCAGATAAAAGCATGCTGTATACATGTTAACTGTAAATAAAAATGTTATGCCTTGTAGTACCTGCCTCTTGAGAGTCTTGGAGGAGTAACTGTGCATCTCTGGCCTGCAAGTAGTTAATCAGCCTTGGAGTAATAATTCAGTGAGGAACCTGTTAGTAAGAAACGTTACAGCCTGGTAAACCAAGGCAGGGGTTTGGCCCTGTTAAAAAAGGGTCTCATGGGACAGGGATTAAACCAGAAATTCTGTATAATACATAAAAATCTCTATAGATATTTTCATGTATTAAAATTTTTATAAATATCTCTAGAAAACCTATGCTATTTAATAGAGAAGGATATAATTTCAAACTGAAATGTTTTCGTCTTTCCATTTGCCTGCTCCCCCACAGCAGGGCTGTCATTATTTCCTATGAGATGCCATGACCATTTCACCCCAGCAGCACAGAGGCATCCACCAGTCCCACCAGCATCAGCAGGGCCCCACCAGTGAGCAATGACACACCCCACATGCATGGAGGCTCCGCGCAACAGAGGACCCCTGGACAGGCAGCTGGTTCAGGCTGTACCTGTTAGCAGGCCTCGTTGAGAGGGCTTTAAACTAGATACGAAGAGGGAAGGGGATAAAACCAGGCTTGCTAGGGATGAGCCTGGGGGTGGCGTGCCTGTGTTGGAGAAGAGATCAATAGATAAACTGAAGTGCATTTATACCAATGCACGCAGCATGGGCAATAAACAGGAGGAGCTGGAAGCCATCGTGCGCCAGGGACACTATGATGTGGTCACCATCACGGAAACATGGTGGGATGACTCGCACAACTGGAGCACTGCAATGGATGGCTACAAGCTCTTTAGAAGGGACAGGCAAGGAAGGAGAGGTGGAGGGGTAGCCTTGTACGTTAGTGTTTTGACTGTCTAGAACTCAACAACGGTAATGATAAGGTTGAGTGCTAATGGGTAAGGATCGGGGGAAGGCCAATAAGGGAGACATCCTGGTGGGAGTCTGTTATAGACCCCCCAGCCAGGATGAGGAGACAGACGAAGTACTCTATGAGCAGTTGGCTGAAGTCTCACAATCTCTAGCCCTTGTTCTCGTGGGAGACTTCAACTTACCAGATATCTGCTGGAAATACAACACAGCAGAGAGAAAGCAGTCTCGGAGGTTCCTGGAGACTGTGGGAGATAACTTCCTGACGCAGCTGGTGAGCGAGCCAGCCAGGGGAGGTGCCCCGCTGGACCTGCTGTTTATGAACAGAGAAGGCCTGGTGGGTGATGTGGTGGTTGGAGGTTGTCTTGGGCTCAGCAACCATGACATGATAGTTTTCAATTCTTGAAGAAATAAGGAAGAGGGTCAGCAAAACCACTACCCTGCACTTCAGAAGGGCAGACATTGGATTGTTAAGGCGACTGGTTAACAGAGTCCCTTGGGAGGCAGTCCTGAAGGGCAAAGGAGTCCAGGAAGGCTGGATGTTATTGAAGAAGGAAGTCTCAAAGGCGCAGGAGCAGGCCGTCCCCATGTGCCATAAGTCGAGCAGGCAGGGGAGAAGACCAGCTTGGCTGAATAGTGAGCTTTGGCTGGAACTCAAGAAAAAAAGGAGAGCTTACCGCCTTTGGAAGAAGGGGCAGGTGACTCAGAAGGACTACAAGGATGTTGTGAGGTTATGCAGGGAAAAGATTAGGAAGGCGAAGGCCCAGCTGGAACTTAAACTGGCCGCCACTGTTAAAGATAACAAAAAATGTTTTTATAAATACATCAGTGACAAAAGGAGGGCCAGGGAGAATCTCCCTCCTTTGTTGGATGCAGAAGGTAACCTTGCCACGAAAGATGAGGAGAAGGCTGAGGTACTTAATGCTTTCTTTGCCTGTCTTTAATAGTCAGACTGGTCATCCTCGGGGCTGTCAGGCCCCTGTGCTGGGAGATGGAGATAGTATGCAGAATGAAGTCCCAGTTGTTGAAGAGGTGGCAGTCACTGACCTGCTCCTTCACCTGGATGTTCACAAGTCCATGGGGCCGGATGGGATCCACCTGAGGATACTGAGGGAGCTGGCAGAGGAGCTCGCCAAGCCACTCTCCATCATTTATCAGCAGTCCTGGTCAACCAGGGAGGTCCCAGATGACTGGAAAATAGCGAATGTGATGCCCCTCTACAAGAAGGGTCGGAAGGAGGATGCGGGGCACTACAGGCCTGTCAGCCTGACCTCGGTGCCAGGAAAGGTCATGGAGCAGATAATCTTGAATGCCATTGCACAGCACATGCAGGACACCCAGGGGATCGACTCAGCCAGCATGGGTTTATGAAAGGGAGGTCCTGCCTCACTAACCTGATCTCCTTCTATGATACGGTGACCCGTTTAGTGGATGAGGGGAAGGCTGTGGACGTTGTCTACTTGGACTTTAGTAAGGCCTTTGACACTGTCTCCCACAGCATTCTCCTGGAGAAGCTGGCTGCTCACAGCTTGGATAAGTGCACTCTGCACCGGGTTAAAAACTGGCTGGATGGCCAAGCCCAGAGAGTGGTAGTGAATGGAGTCAAATCCAGTTGGCAGCCAGTCACGAGTGGTGTTCCCCAGGGCTCAGTGTTGGGACTGGTCCTGTTCAATGTCTTCATTGATGATCTGGATGAGGGGATTGAGTGCACCCTCAGTAAGTTTGCAGATGACACCAAGCTGGGTGGAAGTGTCGTTCCGCTGGAGGGCAGGAAGGCCCTACAGAGGGACCTGGACAGGCTGGATCGTTGGGCCGGAGCCAACGGTATGAGATTCAACAAGGTCAAGTGCCAGGTCCTGCACTTGGGTCACAACAACCCCATGCAACGCTACAGGCTCGGGGAGGAGTGGTTGGAAAGCTGCCTGGAGGAAGAGGACCTGGGGGTGCTGGCTGACAGCCGCCTGAACATGAGCCAGCAGTGTGCTCAGGTGGCCAAGGCGGCCAACAGCATCCTGGCTTGTATCAGGAATAGTGTGGCCAGCAGGAGCAGGGAGGTGATAGTGCCCCTGTACTCGGCACTGGTGAGGCCACACCTCGAGTACTGTGTTCAGTTTTGGGCCCCTCACTACAAGAAGGACATTGAGGTGCTGGAGCGTGTCCAGAGAAGGGCAACGAAGTTTGTGAAGGGTCTAGAGAACAAGTCTTATGAGGAGTGGCTGAGGGAGCTGGGGTTGTTTAGTCTGGAGAAGAGGAGATTGAGGGCAGACCTTATCGCTCTCTACAACTACCTGAAAGGAGGTTGTAGCAAGGCGGGGGTCAGCCTCTTCTCCCTAGTAACAAGCGATAGGACGAGAGGAAATGGCCTCAAGCTGTGCCAGGGGAAGTTTAGGTTGGACATTAAGAAAAACTTCTTCACCGAAAGGGCTGTCAGGCATTGGAACAGGCTGCCCAGGGTGGTGGTTGAGTCTCCATCCCTGGAGGTATTTAAAAGAAGGGTAGATGTGGTGCTTGAAGATATGGTTTAGTGGTGGACTTGGCAGTGATAGGTTAGCGGTTGGACTCAATGATCTTAAGGGTCTTTTCCAACCTTAACAATTCTATGATTCTATGACAGTGTGTCATGATGTTTCTAACTGGAACTGAGAAGCTGAGATCTTGCTGTCCCTTTTTTCTCCATTCAAATTTTGCATTGAATTTATGGATTCAGTTATTGGAGCAGAACATAAAAAGCTGGAGTTTGCAAGCATAAATGGCCAGCTGCGTATCTGCTTGCCATATATATTGAAGTCTGTCATCAGGCTGATGTAACTGGTCCTATCAATTAAGCACATATTGGAATGAATGCTACAATCTAACAAAATTCCCTCCCTAAGCAGGACCTTGCAAGGGGTCAAGTGCTGGTGGGGAAACCCTGAGAGCCCTAACTCCCACTGATGCCCTTTAGAGGTGAGGCTACTCCTTGTAGGAGTCAGTATGGTCTTGAGAAACCTGAGCCTCAGACTTCCTAGCACATCACCATAAACAGAGAGTAATAGTAATAATAATACTTAGCACATAAGGACAATAGCTGTTGGGGCTGTAAATGGGATGGTTCTTGCAAACCTCTGTTTATGGTGCCAGTGATATCACTCAGTCTGGCAGGAGGTCTGCAGCTTGGATTTCTTAAGGCCTTGAGGAGGTGGTAATTGTCTCACTTTTGCTTTAAACACAGTGCTAATTACATTTTTTAAACAATGGCTATAAACTTGTCCTTTAATTCTTTGTGACGTGCTCTTCTGTCTCTCTATGATTTGGGGGTGGTCAGATACTATCACTAGGGCTATCAAATGAAAAAATCAAACACTTAATTTTGCTTATTGTAGTTGATACACTTTAATCTCAAAGCAGTGCCTTTGAATTTGAAGGTACAGTTAGCATAGGATTCATTACAGTGCATTTACCCTCTTTGCTTCAAATTGATTTCCCCCCCCATTCCATAGGTGGTGTTGGGTGGTTCAATGTTGTGTCATTAAATTATGCCAGCAACACACCCCACTCCCCAAAATCATGAAATGGGGGGTGGGGGGGTGGGGTGTGGAGGTGTCTCTAATATCCTTTGGCTATTTCAGATCCAAAGTTACTTTGATATCTTTGAAAAAACAAATATTTGGGAAACGGTGGGGCACATTCCACAGTCCCTAGAAGACCCATCCAGCAGCCCACAGGTATTTCAGTGAGTATGGCTGCTTTTACCTTCTCACCGAATATGTAATTTTTCCTCTTACATGAGGAGAACAAGTCTGGGCCTCCTTCAGATTAATCATTGCTATTGGATGGCATGCCTTCTTCCCTTCAGATGAAATGAATGTGCAGGTTTGGGTAATGTGCTTTTGAAAATCCAATCTTTAAATTACAGTATACTATTAGTACTTCTTTCTTCAGTTTATACAATTTGGATTGTGAAAGCAGGGTAGTCTGATCCTATATTTCTTGTTTACCTGAAACGCCCTTATTTCGGATTCAAAGGAAATTTCTCATCCTGGAGGTTGTGACTATCAGATGGGGTCCCAATTTCATTCCAGTGCCACTCTCTGGTTCTTAAGCCACTTGGATATTTTAGAGAAAAAATTCAATTCTGAGCAGGCTGTTTTCCCTGGAACTGAGCCATGTGAAAGACTGTCATGAAAGCATTTCTGTTGGGTTTAATATTTGTGAAAAGCTATTAAAAATCCCAACCCTACATTTAAACAAATGAGGACTTTTCAATTATCTGTTTTAATACTAGCTCTACTAATTCATAAATTATCAGGTACAAAGGGCTATCCCTACTGTCTAGACTACCCACCTGAGTAACTCAGACCAGAAATACTCCCTGCATCCATACAGGTTTAAACCAGCTGGAGTTCATCTTCTGAATACCACCAAAACCTCACTTCAAAACTATTGACAGAACATCCACAACAACTAGTGGTTAATTACTCTACCTGGATCGTTACAGGTGAAAAACAATGCTTTGCTTCTCACTCATTCTCCTAGCAGAGCATCTAGTTTTTGGCTCATCCTGTATCTTTGAGATACTCAAGAAACAATGATAAACATTTTTTTCCCCCTGTGCAGGTACTTTGTGACTGAGTCATAGTAGATTTCTAGATAAGCGATTACTTGTCTGCAATTGTCCTGATTTTTGGAGCAT
Organism: Phalacrocorax aristotelis; assembly: GCF_949628215.1. NCBI lineage: Eukaryota > Metazoa > Chordata > Aves > Suliformes > Phalacrocoracidae > Phalacrocorax > Phalacrocorax aristotelis. The sequence goes on from NC_134310.1 coordinate 27,604,791, forward strand.
CTTTAAATTACTTGCATGCATCTTCTCAGTTCCTTCTTAAGCATATCATACAGAGCCCAAAATGTTGTCACCCAGAGATAGAATTCTCCTACAGAGATTGAATATAAAGGAGCATCTAAGAATTTTATTTTAAATGATAATTTGTATTGGATTTGAGGACAAGAAATCTAAAACTTGACCTTTAAAGCAGACTGTTGCACAGTGACTGCAGTACTCTACACTTAAAATGCCATTGCTTTATAAAGGGCTTGCATTGCAGATGTCTGATCATTGATTTTTTTTTAATGTCAAAGTGTAGGTCAGTATGAGGAATACTGATCCTGAACCAACCCATCATAAACATGGGAGTTTGCTTTTTGCAGGAGGCTGATTCCAGTCTCTAACTGGTCAAAATTCCCATTAGCATCAGTGGGAATTGTCCCTGGAAAAGACCATGAAAAGCATAGGCTGGTATCTCACTGCTTGTGAAGACATGGCTAATGTTTGAGGGAGAGAAATCAGCTCTGCAGTGCATCTGGTCAGGCCACTGCAATAAATACAGAGACACACATAAATTATGTTAAGGTTATGACCTATCCCATTAAAAAGGAAGGAACTCCAAAATTACACCCCTACCTGCTAGCAATAGGAAATACAGAAGCTGGTGATTTTCCTCTTGCTTTGTCTGCTGCTCTCCCATACCTTTTACAACTATTTCCTTCTACCAAAAAGGGGTTTTGGTAGTTTTGCTTGATTTTAATGAAGGAATTGTGGGTTCCTCTTGCTAGTAAATTGACCTGCAGTGGCCCCTGGCAGTCACCTCTTTCTGGGTAGGCAGCTGCTGCTGAAGAAGGGCACGTCCCTGCCTTGTGGCTGCCATCTGAGCAGCCCAACTTCAGGATCTGATAAATCCCCATAAAGCTCAATACCTCCCACCAGAAGTCAGGGATTAGCCTGATAAAAACAGCTTTTCAGTCCAAATGTTAAGTGACAGACACCCCATCCTTCCCCAGCTTCCCTGGGCATAGGTGTTGCAATGTTGGATATACCATATATTCAGCATCCAGGAGGCAGTGGATCTGCACATGGGATGTACACTGAGGTCTATAGGCAAATCAAGACCACTGGTTGAAATCAGAAAGTATCTGTCTCTATCTCCACTCTGGATTCCAGAGGTTTCAGGAGAGGGGTGTCTGTTACCCTACAATTCCTTATTTCCCATGCCAGCCCCAGCTCTTTACATACACCCCATTATGTGGTCCAGAGCTTGCCATAGATAACTATAGGTATAGGTAACTACAAATAAAACATTGCAGTTCATGCATCTGGCAAATATACTTAATTGAAATAAAGAGGATTTTGATTTACACTGCTGAAATGGTAATACCAGCTATATTTTTCACATGTGCTTACCTTTAAAATGTTCCAGCAAAGATGCTATGCTTCCTGTTTCCATCTAGAAAATCCCTTCTTGAGAGCTTGCACACCAAAACAAGCCTGAAAACATGCATTATTTTGGGCATTCTGAAACACAGAAGTACAGGTACAATACAAATGAAGGAAGGGTTACACATAAGGTGGTGCATTGAAGCTGGATATTTTATATCAATATTTAGCATCCTACTCTGCAAGAGTACACACAGATACTAAAGGCATAGGGATCTCTGGATTGGACTGTTGGAGGAAGAAGTTGATCTCTTCCTCAGCATAATACATAGTGAAAGGGCTTTCCAGGCTTTCCTTTATCTGTAAAGTCAAATATTCCACCTGCCTCTGCCCCTTCCTTTTTACATTTCCCCTTGTCATGGTTTTAGCTGGGATAGAGTTAATTTTCTTCACTGCAGCTGGCATAGTGCTGTGCTTTGGACTTAGTATGAAAACAATGTTGGGATAACACACAGATGTTTTGGCTGTTGCTGGGTAGCGCTTATACTAGTCAAGGACTTTTCCAGCCTCCCATGCTCTGCTGGGTGCACAAGAAGCCAGGAGGGGAGGGGGCACAGCTAAGAGAGCGGATTCAAACTGACCAAAGGGATATTCCATATCATGTAACGTCATGCCCAGTATGCTACCTGGGAGGGGCTGGCCGGGGGAGGAGGAGGCAATTGCGGCTTGGGGATGGGCAGCGTCGGTCAGCGGATGGTGAGTGGTTGTATCATTTGTGTTTCTGTGTTTTGTTTTCGTTTTTTTCCTTTTCCATTTTATTATATTAACATTATTGTCATTATTATTATAATCATTATTATTATGATGATTTTACTGTAATTATTAAACTGTGCTTATCTCAACCCACAAGTTCTTTTGCTCTTCCGATTCTCTCCCCCATCCCACAGGGGTGGGGGCAGTGAGCGAGCGGCTGCGTGGTGTGCAGTTGCCGACTGAGGCTGAACCATGACAGTCCATTTTGGCGCCCAACGTGGGGCTCGAAGGGTTTGAGATAAGAACAGTTGCTGGTCACAGCATTGATTCATCTGTTCTCAATATTAGTTTGTCCAGTCTCTACCATGCTGATTGTAAAGTACACGGTAAAAATTGCTGTTGGTTTCTGTAGTTTGCTGTGCTCTGCAGTGATTAGAGATGTTTTGCCTGGGAGATTTGTTATGAAAGCACTGGCCTTGACCGTTATTGGTTATTTAGGTCTTGCATGGAAGCTGTTACTGTACTTCGGCTACCACCTCATGGAGACAATTAGCAATTATACCTCCTACTCTGAGAGGTTTTTTATGGAGGAAATACAGAATGGCACATTAGCTACCATCTTATATAATGTCTCCTCCTTCGTTACAACAACTTTTCAGTATCTTGAACATCCTTGGGTAGTTAAGATGTATCTGTTGATATTGCTTTGGCAGATGGTGTCAGTTCTGTCTAAGGTTAATAAGCAATTTAAGAATATCATCCAGAGATCTGCCCCAAGGCTCAATAGCTATGCGTGGCAGGGTATGTGGGATAGTATGGGCAAATGCCTAAGACGGTGGGCACCCCCCACGGTGTGGGACTTCACCCCTGAAAAAGTGCAGAATCCTGAAAAATTAGTAGAACATTTGGAGGAAGTATGTTGTCACCCTGGCAATTCCAGAGAGATACAAATCACTGCAATGTGCTGGGGCCTGGCCCATGCCTATCGAGCCCTGTTTAACACTATTCAGTACCCCCAAGGGGAGGAGAAAGTCTCTGGATCTAAAAAGACAAAGACAAGGAAAGCAACAAGCACTGTGGCCACTCAAACCCCCATGACAGAGACTGCAGCTATTCCGACCCTAGTGACAAGCATTGCAGCTAAATCAGAGGACCAACCTGTGCCAGTATCAGTCACCCCTATACTCAATAAGAAATCCTGGAAGAGAAAGTCAAATCATTTAGAAAGAGATTATGAAGAACCAGGGCCATCACAAGAAGAGGAAGAATGTGTACAAGAAACGGAAACTACCTGATCCCTATCTTTGAGTGAGTTGCGGGATATACGGAAAGATTTTGGGCGTCGTTCAGGTGAGCACATTATCATCTGGCTGCTCCGATGCTGGGATAATTGGGCCAGTAGTCTGGAATTAGAGGGGAAGGAAGCCAAACAACTGGGATCCCTTTCTAGGGAAGGGGGCATTGATAAAGCAATTCGAAAAGGGAAACAAGCCCTCAGCCTCTGGAGGCGACTCCTGTCCGGAGTGAGAGAAAGGTACCCCTTCAATGGAGACGTTACATATCGCCTAGGAAAATGGATGCCCATGGAGAAAGGTATCCAGTACCTGAGGGAACTAGCCATGCTTGAGGTGATTTATACTGACCTGGATGATCAACCGTCATCCAAAGATCCAGATGAAGCCGAGTGCACATGACCCATGTGGCGGAAGTTCGTACGGAGCGCACTGTCCTCGTATGCAAACTCATTGGCAGTGATGTCCTGGAGAGATGACAGGGCAGCAACGGTGGTGGACTTGATCGATGAACTCTGGGAGTACAAAGCAAATATCTCTTCCTTGCTCATATCGGCTGTTGAGAAGCTGTCCCGGGAGTTCCAGCAATTCAAAGAGGATATGTCCTATTCCCAACCGGTACGGACCAGTATCTCAGCCATTAGGAGTAAGCATCCCTTTGCTCAAGGGAGAGGATACAAATGACGGGGCACCCTATGGTTTTACCTGCGTGACCAAGGAGAGAACATGAAGAAGTGGGATGGAAAACCTACCTCGACCCTAGAGGCACGGGTACGTGAGCTGCAAGGAAGAAAAATCACTCAGAGGGGTTTCTCCAGGAAAGCTGCTGCTCCAGTTTCCAGTAAGCAATTCCACAGGCAGAGGAGCAGAAGCGCTGATTTTCTTTCTGATCTTAACAGAGACACTTGTCATTTGTATTTACAGGAAGTGAGCGAAAAATACTATGATCAGGACTGGAGGGGCCCTGCCTCCAGCCAGGTGGAGGAAAGGGATAACCGGGCTTACTGGACTGTGTGGATCCGATGGCCTGGCACATCCAACCCACAGGAGTATAAAGCTTTAGTGGACACCGGCGCACAGTGCACCTTAATGCCATCAAACTATATAGGGGCAGAACCCATCAGCATTGCTGGAGTGACAGGGGGATCCCAAGAGCTAACTGTATTGGAGGCCAAAGTGAGCCTCACCGTGAATGAGTGGCAAAAGCACCCCGTTGAGACTGGCCCAGAGGCTCTGTACATCCTTGGCATAGACTACCTCAGGAGAGGGTATTTCAAGGACCCAAAAGGGTACAAGTGGGCTTTTGGAGTAGCTGCCTTGGAGACGGAGGAAGTTAAACAGCTGTCTACCTTGCCCGGTCTCTCGAAGGACCCTTCTGTTGTGGGGTTGCTGAGGGTCAAAGAACAATAGGTGCCAATCGCCACCACAGCAGTGCACCGGCGGCAATATCGCACCAACTGAGACTCTCTGATCCCCATCCATGAGCTCATTCATCGACTGGGGAGCCAAGGAGTGATCAGTAAGACCCACTCACCCTTTAACAGTCCCATATGGCCAGTGCGGAAGTCTAATGGAGAGTGGAGGCTAACAGTAGACTATCGTGGCCTGAATGAAGTCACTTCACCGTTGAGTGCTGCTGTGCCAGACATGCTAGAACTTCAGTACGAACTGGAGCCAAAGGCAGCCAAGTGGTATGCCACAATTGATATCGCTAATGCATTCTTCTCAATCCCTCTGGCAGCAGAGTGCAGGCCACAGTTTGCTTTCACTTGGAGGGGTGTCCAGTACACCTGGAATCGACTGCCCCAGGGGTGGAAACACAGCCCTACCATTTGCCATGGACTGATCCATAATGCTTTGGAACAAGATGGAGCTCCCGAACACCTACAGTACATTGATGACATCATCGTGCGGGGCAACACAGCGGAAGAAGTTTTTGAGAAAGGAGAGAAAATAGTCCAAATCCTTCTGAAAGCTGGTTTTGCCTTAAAACAAAGTAAAGTTAAGGGACCTGCACGAGAAATCCAGTTCTTGGGAATAAAATGGCAAGATGGTCGTCGTTAGATCCCCATGGATGTGATCAACAAAAGAGCAGCCATGTCTCCACCGACTAACAAAAAGGAAACACAAGCTTTCTTGGGCGTTGTGGGTTTTTGGAGAATGCATATTCCAAATTACAGTCTGATCGTGAGCCCTCTCTATCAAATGACCTGGAAAAAGAATGATTTCAAATGGGGCCCTGAGCAACAACAACAAGCCTTTGAACAGATTAAACAGGAGAAATAGTTCATGCAGTAGCCCTTGGGCCAGTCCGGGCAGGACAAGATGTAAAACATGTGCTCTACATGGCAGCCGGGGAGAATGGCCCTACCTGGAGCCTCTGGCAGAAAGCACATGGGGAGACCCGGGGTCGACCCCTAGGGTTCTGGAGTCGGGGATACAGAGGGTCCGAAGCCCGCTATACTCCAACTGAAAAAGAGATACTGGCAGCATATGAAGGGGTCCGAGCTGCTTCAGAAGTGGTTGGTACTGAGACACAGCTGCTCCTGGCACCCCGACTGCCAGTGCTGGGCTGGATGTTCAAAGGGAACGGCCCCTCTACACACCATGCAACTGATGCTACGTGGAGTAAATGGGTTGCACTGATCACCCAGCGGGCTCGAGTAGGAAACCCCAGTCGCCCAGGAATCTTGGAAGTGATCATGGACTGGCCAGAAGGCCAAGACTTTGGAATATCACCAGAGGAGGAGGTGACACGTGCTGAAGAAGCCCCACTGTATAACAAACTGCCAGAAGATGAGAAGCAGTATGCCCTGTTCACTGATGGGTCCTGTCGCCTTGTGGGAAAGCACCGGAGATGGAAGGCTGCTGTATGGAGTCCTACATGACAAGTAGCAGAAACTGCTGAAGGAGAAGGTGAATCGAGCCAGTTTGCAGAGGTAAAGGCCATCCAGCTGGCCTTAGACATCGCTGAACGGGAAAAGTGGCCAGTGCTCTATCTCTATACTGACTCCTGGATGGTGGCAAATGCCCTGTGGGGGTGGTTACAGCAGTGGAAGAAGAGCAAATGGCAACACAGAGGCAAACCCATCTGGGCTGCCGCACTGGGGCAAGATATTGCTGCCCGGGTAGAGAACCTGGTTGTAAAGGTACGGCATGTGGATGCTCACGTCCCCAAGAGTCGGGCCACTGAAGAAAATCAGAACAACCAGCAGGTAGATCAGGCTGCCAAGATTGAAGCGGCTGAGGTGGATCTGGACTGGCAACATAAGGGTGAACTATTTCTAGCTCGGTGGGCCCATAACACCTCAGGCCATCAAGGGAGAGATGCAACATACAGGTGGGCTCGTGATCGAGGGGTGGACTTGACCATGGACACTATTGCGCAGGTTATCCACAAATGTGACACATGCGCTGCAATCAAGCAAGCAAAGCGGGTAAAGCCTCTGTGGTGTGGGGGACGATGGCTGAAATATAAATATGGGGAGGCCTGGCAGATTGACTATATCACACTCCCACAGACCCGCCAAGGCAAGCGCCATGTGCTTACAATGGTAGAAGCAACCCCCAGCTGGCTGGAAACATATCCTGTCCCCCACGCCACTGCCCGGAACACTATCCTAGGTTTTGAAAAACAAGTCCTGTGGTGACATGGCACCCCAGAGAGAATTGAGTCAGACAACGGGACTCATTTCCGAAATAGCCTCATAGACACCTGGGTCAAAGAGCAGGGCATTGAGTGGGTATATCACATCCCCTATCACGCACCAGCCTCTGGGAAAATCGAAAGATACAATGTACTATTAAAGATGACACTGAGAGCAATGGGGGGTGGGACATTCAAACACTGGGATACACATTTAGCAAAAGCCACGTGGTTAGTCAACACGAGGGGATCTGCCAATCGAGCTGGCCCTGCCCAGTCAGAACTCTTATGTACTGTGGAAGGGGATAGAGTCCCTGGAGTGCACGTAAAAAATATGCTGGGCAAAACAGTCTGGGTTCTTCCTGCCTCCGGCAAAGGCAAACCCACTCGTGGGATTGCATTTGCTCGAGGACCTGGGTGCACTTGGTGGGTGATGCGGGAGGATGGAGGAGTCCGGTGTGTGCCTCAAGGGGATTTGATTTTGCGTGAAAGCAGCCAATGAACTGAATAATATGCTGTTATTTGCTATATAATGTTGTATGTCATCACTACTATGGTTGCTATATGCCATATCAATGGTATCATGGTGGGACTCTCCCAAATTAATAATAATATAAAAAGCAACTTTCAGTTGAACCAAGCAAAGTGCAGCAGTGATAGAACAAGGACTAACAGTGCAGCGGTGATGGAACAAGGACTGACTTCAGCCTGCAACAATCCGACACCACACACAGCACCTCTCTGAAAGACTCATGCAATAGATGGAACCCAAAGTCATGGACTAAATGAACTCAGTGGACATTTCACAGGCATTTTACAGGGGTGGTCCATAGACTAGGGGAATGATAAATGAAATCTGTATATTCTGTTAAAGGATGAGAAGGCAGGTAGAGATTATGGAAATTGTATTGGATATTATGGGGCCTGAGGATGATGTAAATGATATGGAATAAGGGGCGGATACTGTCATGGTTTTAGCTGGGATAGAGTTAATTTTCTTCACCGCAGCTGGCATAGTGCTGTGCTTTGGACTTAGCATGAAAACAATGCTGAGATAACACACTGATGTTTTGGCTGTTGCTGAATAGTGCTTGTACTAGTCAAGGACTTTTCTAGCTTCCCATGCTCTGCTGGGGGCACAAGAAGCCGGGAGGGGAGGGGGCACAGCTAAGAGAGTGGATTCAAACTGACCAAAGGGGTATTCTATATTATGTAATGTCATGCCCGGTATGTTAACTGGGAGGAGCTGGCTGGGAGAGGGAGACAGCAATCAGGGCTTGGGGACTGGCAGCGTCGGTCGGCGGGTGGTGAACGGTTGTATCGTTTGTGTTTCTGTGTTTTGTTTTCGTTTTTTTCCTTTTCCATTTTATTATGTTAACATTATTGTCATTATTATTATAATCATTATTATTATAATAATGATTTTATTGTAATCATTAAACTGTGCTTATCTCAACCCACAAGTTCTTTTGCTCGTCCGATTCTCTTCCCCATCCCACAGGGGTGGGGGGAGTGAGCGAGCGGCTGTGTGGTATTTAGTTGCCAGCTGAGGCTGAACCACGACACCCCTTCAACAGACCCATGTGTTGTCTCCTCTGTCTGGCTGGTGGCTCTCAAATGGTGTCATGTTCTGCAGTGCTGTATTCCCCAGCTCCTGGGTCATCCCCTCCCAGACTGCCTGACCTAAATCCTCTTCTTCTCACCTCCTATTCATAAATCCCACTGGTGACGCTTGGCCCCACTGGTGACGTGGTGCTGCTGTCACGGGTTATTTGGGGGACAGTGGTGTGGCTGTGAGGAACCACCAGAGATGCTACGAAGGGCAGGCACCACTCCTCCTGCCTACCTCAGCTTGCATCGCAGCTGTGGGACACCAGATCCTCTTTTTTTGCAGCAGCACTTGCCTTCTGACACCGGCCCATGTTCATTCTTCTGTTCCTCACAGCACACAGGGTCTGGCCTGACCCCTGCGCTGTGTATATTCCTCTTTGATGGACATAGTTATACCAGTATCTTATGTTCAAACCAGCAAATTAGGGAGAGATTATACTGATTTAATATATATAGATATATAATTTCCTTTATGTTATAGGGAGTCTAGGTAAGGCGACTGCCTTGTGTTTTAACCCCTCTCTAGGTAGAAAACCTAAGCAATACAACATTTGTGTGGTCGAACCAGAAAGCTAACAAAATTTCAGCTAGCAAAGCACATACATGAAGTCAGGCATGTGTGAGTGCTTTGATGAATTTTGTTTCCCACGACTGAATGAGTCCCCCGAGCCAGTACCGGTGCCTGCCGTACCTACTGAGGGATTTGGATGGACCAATTCACAGGGCTTGAGAAAGGTGTGTTTTACCTCGCGCCTGATAAGCACCTTTTTTCTCCCCACTTGTGCTGAATCGGTTTCCAACAGATGCACCCTTGGAGTGGCCAATAGCACCCAAGAGCACCAGCACTGAAATGATGATTTTTAGCTTGCAGTGCTGTGTGAGAAGAGCGAGAGCATGAGGTCCATGTCTCCCTGTGCAGCACAGCACATAGCAAGGCTGCTTGGAGAAGAGTTTTCTTTGCAGACCTGAGATCTTGTAGCTTGAATTTGCTGTGTGTGATGTGAGCTGCTGGTGTGGAAGGAGTCCTCGGATACAGCCAAAATGGCATCATAACCCAGACTTTGAACAGTGCTTGAGAGCTCTGCTCTGAAAATAATGCATAAAAATAGAAGGAGGGCCACAAGCTTAGCTATTCTTAATGAGCACAAAAGGATGGGAGAGTGCCAGGAGCCTGCCTGCGCTGCCTCTGCCCTGCCTTCAGCCTGGCTTGTTCTCTCCTACCTCCCCTGAATGGCTTTTCACTGCTGTTAAAAAAGAGAGACATACCCCCAAAAAGAGCAAATTCTGTTTGTTATTGACTCTCGCCTCGAAAGTGTATGAAGAGGGATCAGCTCTGTTTGTACCCGCTAATGATGTCAGGAAACGTGGTTTTTTTTTTCCCCAAGTCTGGTTTTATCCCCTTTGTTGCCAAGTGCCTTTGGTGAGTCTCACGCCCTGGTGCTGTTAGCAAAACAATTAGGTTAACAGTGCCTTGGCTCCAACTGCCTGTCAAAGGCTGAATTGCAGTGCAAATTAACTCTGCTTTAGCTCTTCAAAGGCAGCTGGGTTCAGGAAAGGTCCCCAGAAACCTCCATGAGAACTGAGGTCTAGGGATGGGGAGTGCGAGCTCGGTGGGACCTAATGTGTTTCGCGTGGGGGATGCGATACATCCCACAAATAGATGATGCAAATGCAATATATTATACAAATATTTTCAATACCTAAAAGGGGTTTAAAAGAAAGATGGGGACAGACTTTTTAGCAGGGCCTGTTGCAATAGGACAAGGGGTCATGGTTTTAAACTAAAAGAGGGGAGATTCAGACTAGATAGAAGGAAGACTTTTTTTTTACCATGAGGGTGGTGAAACCCTGGCCCAGGTCACCCAGAGAGGTGGTCGATGCCCCATCCCTGGAAACATCCAAGGTTGGGTTGGATGGGGCTCTGAGCAACCTGATCTCATTGAAGATGTCCCTGCTCATTCCAGGGGGAGTTGGACTAGATGACCTTGAATGGTCCCTTCCAACCCAAACCATTCGATGATTCTATGATTCAAACAGATATTATTCCTTGTCATGGGTTAGCAGCAACCCTGGTACATTTTGGGACAGGTTTCTGGGCAGGTGACATTTACCTGCCTGCAAGCAATGCCACCCATGCCAGCACAGGCTGTGGGTATCACCCCCCCTTCAGAGGCATCTCCCCAACCCAGGTACCATGTGCATTTTTACCAGCTTCATTATGCTGATTTCTGTATTTTCAATATGGGCACATAGGTACGATCCGTTTAAACAAGTTTGCAAGGTTAATTAGAAAGCAGTTCTTTATCCGTTATTTAATATTTAGCACTCCTGGAGTAATTTCCACCTGCAGAGATCACAAAGGCAAGCGCTGCTGGCCCAGCTGTATGGATGGTCAACCAGAGGTGTTTAAAGCCCAGGTCCCTACTCAGGGGGAATGGATGTGCCCAAGATCACCTACAGTACCTATGGCAGGGCCAAAAGAAAAATATATCATTAACTTCCAGACCCCGTTCCCATTCTCCATCCCTTCACAGCATACACCACGTTATGCTTTTTGTCACTCTGTTCATGACAATAAAGTAATCGCAGTTGTCAAGTCATCGGCGAGGCAACAGGAACCTCAAAGGGAAAAGAAACACAACCCTGAAGACATTAATCTAATTTATAACAGCCTGGAAAGTTTTTAAAATTTAAAAAATATAATGCACGTATTAATGGGCATCTCCAGTGTGTCTTTCACCAGCAGATACAGGGATGAGAAGGAACTCTTCCCCCCCCATCATTTTACCGTATGCATCAAGTAGAAAAGGGATCGAGGTTCTCTAAGGAAACGAGGAAATCTGCCTCAGCGAATGCGAGGTCACTCCAGAGGCTGGTGAACAAGATGTTAAACTAAAACTGTTATAACATTTCCATTTTTTGGGATTTAGAAGCCACCATTTTAAAAGTGATGGGATTTTCTCACAAGCACAGCAGACCCAGATGCTGGTGCAGAACTGCTTTGGCACCCTCCTCCATCACCCCGCGGCCCGAGGGCTGCGCCTTGGGCACCGTGCTGCTCACCCAACCTCCGAAACAGCCTTGGCTGCAGCAGCTACAGAACTTGATGGGCCACTTAATGGGCAGCTTATACTGGTGCCTATTAATTATTTGGAGGTGAAGTGAGGAGTCCACCCCTTTCCTCAGACTCCAGTTTCATAACAAACCTTAAATTTTTCTTTTAGATGCCAGCAAATAATGCTCTTCCCCTCATCAATTTTTTCATACTATTTATCACAAAGGTTTTCAGCAGATTTTTGGGCCTGGGCGAGTATAGTCTCAGGAACATTTAGTAAGGCTGCCCCAAAATCTAGTCCCTAACTAATTTAGATCCAGATTCTGCAATTACCCCTGCGCTCCTGCCTGCACCAAAGGCAGGCATCCAGGACAGACAACCCTGGGAATACCCCGCCTGCATGGCACATTTGGTTTGTCCCTCCTGTGTTTTATGGCCAGCGTCTGGTTTAGTTGGGTGCAATTGTTTTAGAAATGGATTTGCTTATAGTAGCCATGATTTAGGAGTCTTGGCTTCTACTTCCAATGCGATACTTTGACTTATTGAGTGACCTTAAGCAACTTATCTGCCTGCTCTTATTCCGTGAAAAGGGAGCTGCTTGGCTGTGGGAGCACGTGCGGGATGGGGACCTTTGAGGACTTCTGCCCTGCAAACCCTGGCACTAGGCAGGTCTAGCTGGACTTCCCAGCTCCCTGTCAAGGCTGCAGCAGGGCTGCACAAGCTTTGCAGCCTCTTGGTGGCTCAGTTTCCCCATCCTCTGCAAGTTCTTGCTGGCAGAATTCGAATGGGGGATCTACGGAGTACCCCAGGTGCCATAAATTATTACCACTAGCAGTCCCCATAATGAGAAGTCATAGCGCTATGTGCTAATCATTTCTGCTTCTCATTTTGCGAAAATCGGAGTATACTTACCCTCTATGAAATACTTTCCCTTCCTTTGGCGACAGGTGCTGGAAAAGTGCAAAGTATTAGCATTATTGCTTTTTGTGCCCTGTCCTCTTTTGATGCCCTGAATCATATATATTTTTAATTAATTTTTTTAATGGCTGGATTGGGTTTAATACTTCAATATTTAGAGGGAGCTACAGCGGCTCCACTACACCCAGGATTCAGGGGGTGTGCTGGGGGGGATTGGGGAGACCCACCGGCCGCTCTGCACCCATGCAGTGCTCTGCGGGGTGGCAGGGGCAGCACCCTTGGGTGCTACCGGTGCATCCCCGCGGCGTGGAGATGGGTTGAGGCGGGGGGGGAGAACGGGAGACCCACAACTTTCCAGCAACCCGAGCCGCCGCTTACGCAAGACAGTTTGAGATAAATATAATTTTTTTTTTTCCCCGGAGCGACACGGTGTCTAGACGCCCACGTGATGGAGCCGGGGCCGGGGCTGCGCACTGCGAGCCGCCGCCGCCGCCGCCGCCGCCGGGGAGGGGGAGCCAGCCGGCCGGCCGAGGGCTCAGGCACCGCACTGCTATCGGGCTCCGTTCCCCGGGGCTCCCCTTCGCTGCAAGGAGAAAGTCGGAGGCGCCGGTGCGGGGAAGGAGCGTGATTGCACCGAGAGGAGGGAAAGGGAAAAAAAACCTAAGAGGAGGAGGAGGAGGAGGAGGGGAAGGAAGGCAGGAAGGAAGGAGGAGGGAAAAAAAGCCAACCCCACCGAGACAGACGCGGCGGCAGGACGGAGAGGGCGGCCGGCGAGCTGCCCCCGCACCCATGTAAGCAGCGGGGTGCGGGAGGAGGGTGCCGGCTCTCCCGGGGAAAGGGGGGGACATAGCCCCACTCGCCTTTTTGTTTTTCCTTTTTCTTTCTTTTCCTAGCAGCCGGATCAAGATTGTGTGTGTGCGCGTGCGTGTGTGCATGTGCGGATTAAAATCTTTGGGAAGGAGGAAAAAAAACCCAAAACCCCCCAAACCCCGCATCAGGATGACCTGGGCTTTAAAAAGGGATACAACACTCTGGATGCGCTTGTTCTTTTTTTTTTTTTTGTGACAGATGCTTAAACCGACGTCCAAATTTTAGGGTTGGTGTTTTGGGTTTTTAAATTTTTTATTGTTCTTTTTTAACAGACATCACTTTGGCTTGCCTTTTTTTTCTCTCGATCCTGCCCTGCGTCCCATCAATCCCGTCTCTCCGTCCCCCCAACCTCCATTCCACACACACCCCCCGCCCCCTTTCTCCCTCCCCAGCACCGGCGGGTTGATGGGAGCTGCGGCCCCCGGGAGGCCGAGGATCCCCGGCGGCTCCAGCCGCGCTCCGCAGCCGCGCAGGGCGGCGCGGCGCCGACCACCTCAGCCCGCCTCCCCCCGCCCGATGCGCTGCGGGTTGTAGACGGGCTTTTTTACTTTTTCTTTTCTTTTTTGGGCAAAACCAGAGCAAACCCCCCCCTTTTTTTTTCCCTCTCCCCTTTTTTTTTCCCTCTCCCCTTTTTTTTTTCCCTCTCCCCTTTTTTTTTCCCTCTCCCCTTTTTTTTTAAATTGTTTTTGGTTGTCGTCGTTGCTGGCAACGGGCGGAGGCGCGGGCCGGCGCAGCCCCCCGCGGGAGGCGGCGGGACTTGTGGTCCCAGCGCGGAGACTGGCGCATGCCACAGCCCGCCTCGGCCCCGCCGCCGCCTTCCCCCCGCCGCCCGCCGCCTGCCGCTGCCCGCCGCCGCGTCTCGGCTCCCGGCCCCTTCATGCGCGGCGGACGACATGCCCGTTTTGTAGCCGGGGGCCCCTCCTCTCGTCCCGTATGTTCAGGACCAAACGCTCGGTGCTCGTTCGGCGGCTTTGGCGGAGCCGTGCGCCCGGCGGCGAGGAGGAGGAGGAGGAGGAGGAGGAGGCGGCGGCGGCGGCGGCGGCGGCCGAGGCCCGGGCGCATGTCTGCGGCGGGGGGCGCGGGTGCTGCCCGGGCAAGGCGGGCCGCGGCGGCCGGGCGGCCGCGGGCGCGGAGGCGGAACTGAAGGCGCTGACCCACGCCGTGCTGAAGCGCTTGAAGGAGCGGCAGCTGGAAGGGTTGCTGCACGCCGTGGAGTCCCGCGGCGGGGCGCGGACCCCCTGCCTGCTGCTGCCCGCCAAGGCCGACTCCCGGCTGGGCCAGCACTGGTACCCGTTACCGGTGCTGCTCTGCAAGGTGTTCCGCTGGCCCGACCTCCGGCACTGCTCCGAAGTGAAGCGGTTATGTTGCTGTGAATCCTACGGCAAGGCTCACCCCGAGCTCGTTTGCTGCAACCCGCACCACCTCAGCCGGCTCTGCGAGCTAGGTAAGGCGAGGGGGAGGCGGGGGGGGGGCGGGGGGTGCAGCCCCGCTCGGCTCCCTGCCCACTCAGCTTATTTTTTTTTCAGATTGGAAAACACCCCCCGCAACAACAACAGAAAAACTTTGCAGTGCCGTGTTTCTTTTTTTTTTTTTTCCAATTTGGGGGGGCGTGGGGGGGGGGTGAGCCTCCCGACACCCCCAGCCCCGCACCCGGGGCGGCGCTGCCTCCCCGCCGTCCCCGCTCGGTGCCGGGGGATTAGGGGCCAGCCGGCCCCGGCGCTGCCGCGGCTCCGCCGAGCCAAGGAGGCCCCGATCAGACAGCCCGAGCGGCAGATAGCAGGGAGACTGGCGCCAGACGGCCCCTTTTGTTTATCTGACAGCTAAATATCAAGGCAATCACCGCCTCGCTGCCCTGCCTCCAACCCCCAGAGCTAAGACAAACAGTTTTGCTAAAAGAATGCCACTGTTATCATAAGTTCCTATCTTTTTTTCTCTCATTTTTTTCTTTCTCATGGCTCTGCCTTTATTTTCTCTCTACTTTTCTAATTCCAGAGTCTCCCCCTCCACCCTACTCCAGATACCCAATGGATTTTCTCAAACCAACTGGTAAGTGGACTTTTTCAATGCAGCCTGCAGATAAAAAAATGGGAAGAGAGTCCCTTTCGCGGGGGGGGGAACGTCCCCTGCCTTTGTTACACCACGACGCATTTTGCTTTTGGGCTGCTTGTGTGCTTCTGTACCTTCTGATACCCCCTGGAAGAATTAACATAATTTATCTAAGATGATACCCCCTGCACAAAGCAGGATTTTATAACTCTGGCAGGAAACTTTAGGAGGGATTGCAATGCAGCACAGGCCTTTGTTGCTCAAGTCACTTGGAAAGCCAAGAGAACCGTGGGCTCCGGTTGTAAATGGCAGGGGTGCTGCTTGCTCCTGCACTCCTGGGTGAATTTGCAGGGATTTAGGTTGGGATCTAGCACAGCTCGGGCTAGCATCTCCTTGACAGCTTGGGAGTCCCAATGAGACTTGGCAAATGGAGTTGGTAGAAATCCTTCTGTGTTTTCAGGGAGCCTAATCCCACCTTGTCAGCTTGAAAAAATGAGGAAAGAAGGTTGAAAAGTTACTTGGTTTTAGTTCTTTTTTATTTTTTAGCACCGCTCTGCATGCCTGTTGCTTTGTAATTGAATGTCAGGTTGCCAGGGGAGAAGCCCATTTGAGGCTGGCACCAGCTCTTTTGTGGTTGTCTGCATAAACTCTTGCTTGGCAGCGAGCTCACCGGGTGTGAGATAAATCGGGCTGGAAGAAGGAGGAGAGGTGGGGAGAATCGGAAATGGGGTGCTTGGGGAGGAGCAGCTCCTGGCTCCCCCAGGATTAGTGGATCTGGAGTGGTGGCTGGAGATGGTAGGCTCTGTGGTCGTGCCTCTCGGTCACAGCAGGCAGGAGGGGCACAGCGGTGCAGGATGGCAAAGATAGATGTATTTCTGAAGGCCAATATAAAATCTTTTTTGTTGTTGTTGTTCTTCTCCAAAAGAGCAGTTTCTGTAAAATTGCTGCTCTTCAGTTTCTCAGGACTAAAGAAACGCCAAACTTGAGGTTGCTTTGGACACATGGGGGAACTGTTGTGGGTTCCCATCCTGCCCACTAACTCCCTTGCAGGCTGGACTGTTGTTTTTCCCCCTCTAAGAAACACTAATAAATACTTTTATGGCTTGTGGAAATAAGCAAAGCTGTATAACAAGCAATTGGGTTGCAAAGCATGAAATCTTGGCTTGAAAAAACAGGAGATAAAGGCTCATGAATGAAAGAGGGATATCGGGAGTAGGCTCAAAATCCTGAGCACGTGCTGGGATGCTGAAGGGTTATTCCATAATAGACTCTGAGGGTCTGCTGGGTCGCAAAGTTTTGTGGGTTTGGGTGAGGTTGGCATCGTTTCAACTGTGTCCCTGCTGGGGAATGCTCCCCCAAAAGTTTATATTTTTGCCTTTATCGTCTTTGTTTCTACCCAACGATGATCCTGGCGTGGGATGCCAAGGGGTTTGGAGCTGCAGGAGAGAAGGGTTAAAGCTTGCCTTCAGTTTCCTGTAAAGATGTTAGGATAAATCTATTGGCAGGGTTTAAACATCCAATCTGCCTCTGCCAGGACCTCACTTTCAGTTAGCCGAGTGATATATTTATTCATTAGCAAGTGTTGACATAAGGTAGCAAAATGTGTGTAAACAGAAAAGCCACAGAACATGAATGTGCCATTTCGAAAGGAAAAGTTATTCCTATCGGCCAATAGGAAGTGATTAACGCTGCCCATCAAAACACAGAAACAACTGGGTTACTCACCAAAAAGTCCTCCTTTTTTTTTTTTCCTTTTTAAAAGAAAAATCCATTTGGCAGTTGAACTCTGACTAACGGGGCCGCGACAGGCACAAGCGGAGCCTGGAAGTCTGTTGTTGCAGGTGGGTTTTGCAAGCTCAGGGTTTCTCAGCGTTTCCTCTGTGGAGGGACTGAGGGTTTCCCATCCCAGCATCGGTGCCATCTGCAGTATTTTTTCAGCCATATGTTGAGGATTGCTTGCCATGGGCTGGCTGGATGGAAGAGGGACAGTAGATGATGATGGGAAGGTGTGAAGTCTTTTACCTGGCTGGTACATGTGAGCCATCTTCTCCCCTTGGGACCTTGGGTGGGCACGGTGCCTTCATTTAGACTTGGGCAACTGCATCTGCCAGTGGAGCTGGGAGCATGCACCCAGCAGGAAACTTATGCTTTTCTGTCAAGCGTAATAGTGGTAATAAAAATATTTAAGTATTTAGTGCTACATCTTCTAAGTGCTCCATATGGACAGACAGACAGGAATACCAGTGCCCATGATCGTAGACTCATAGAATGGGTTGGGTTGGAAGGGACCTTTAGAGGCCATCTAGTCCAATCCCCCTGCAATGAGCAGGGACATCTTCAACTAGATCAGGTTGCTCAGAGCCCCGTCCAGCCTGCCCTTGGATGTTTCCAGGGATGGGGCCTCCACAACCTCTCTGGGCAACCTGGGCCAAGATGTTTCACCACCCTCATTATAAAACATTGCTTCCTTCTGTCTGGTCTAAATCTACCCTCTTTTCAGTTTAAAACCATTATAATAGGGATTACTTTTTTTTTTTTTTGAGGTGATGGGCACTGAGACAGGCTGTGTTGCTGGCTGGAGGAAAGTGGGGATGGACAGGGAGCTGGGGCTCTGCTGCAGGCAGTGAAATGCCATGTCAGGCTGTGTGTTGGTAGAATAGATCTGGTATTTGTGCGCTTGCTGTAGAGCAGAAAGATCTGCCCTTGACAGCTGGGTTACCTGTGGGAAGGCTGTAAGTCCAGGCTGGTTTGCTCGTTCATCAGGGAGAGGACTTGAGGACCTTCCCTGTTCCTTACCCGGGACAGTTGCAGGGATGGGTGACAGTGGCTTGTGTGGGGCTGGGCTCACCCTGCAGTCCTGGAGACATGTGGGAGTTCAGCATCTCTGATAACCCTGCAGGAGCAGCCACTTGCAGCTGTGTTGGAAGCAAGGTGGATAGTGGTGCCCCCAAATAATTCAAGCAGATATTTTGACCCATCATTAAGTGGGACAAGGGGCTGCAAGCGGCTGTGTCCATCGTGCTCCTGGGTGGCTACTCATGGTGGTGCTGGAGTATGAGAGTGCAGGAAACCCACTGAGATGTCGCTGCAGAGCCAAATGCCCTCCTGTGGCACCGGCTTTCAGGGGAGTTGGAGGTTTGGCAGCTTCCAGGAGCTATTTGGCACCTTGCAAGGTTGGGCTGATGGCCACTGGGAATAATTGTATGTCTCCGCGATGGTTTTATATTGTGGGAAGGCAGTTTTGGGAGGAGATTCACATGCAGTTGGCTTGATCCTACCTCTGGTCCTACAACCTCTCTGGTGCTGTAAATAAAACAAGCCTGAGAGCCCTTGGCAGATCTGTGGGTGATGAGAAGAGTGCAAGGATGAAACCAGCCATGTGTAGAGCAGAGAGCTCAGGAGGGTCCTGCTTTTGGGCTTATCCCCCACCCAACCATCATGCTTGGTCCAGACCTGAGGTGCATCAGCTCTGTGTCCTCTAAAGAGACTTCAGAGGGTAATTAATTGATGAAGGGAGATGGCTGTTGGATGATGGGACATGGGAAGGGAGCTGACAGCTGTAAGTCACAAAGTACACTTGGGCTTTTCTTTGATGGGTAGTGTGGATCAGGGAGTGGTCCAGCTGTTTAGGGAGGCTCCGAATCTGTCCTTGTTTTCAGCCTCAGTGCAGAAATGCCAAATGGCAGATGGATCCGAAGTCAAACTGGAGCAGCGCTGCTGTAATGCCAGCATCACCCCATTGCTAGGGCTATGCATTTTAAGTCGGGATAAGATTCTCTCCTGCCATCCTGTCCAGTGTGCTAACAGAGGACCTGGTCACGTATGATCCCTAGAGTAAGACAACATGGGAAGGACAAAATTATATCCTTTATCCCACAGGGACTCAGCAGGTAGCTGTAACTGGGGGCAGATGGAGCCCAGCGCAGGGCAGGGTGGTCTAGCCTGTGTTCAGAAAGCATCTGTAGCCCAAGCAGTTGAAGCCATCTTGGGGAAAGGGCATGGGGAATCTTCTGTCTGGATTAGAAAGGGTTAAAAAAAGAAAAAGCATCTGTCTTTAAAGTATAGAAAGCATGACAAGGCATTTAGAGAGTGTATTGTATACAGTATTTCACAAGTAAGTCCATTTCCTGTCTCCCCTATTGTTTTTTGTTTGATTAAGTATATCCTGTTAAACTGTATATTCCTGTTAGGACTTCTACTTTACTCTGATAAAATGAGGTTATGCAGACAGGAGTTTCTTTTTCAGTGGGATTTCAAGGATGAAATCTGGAAAAATTACTTTATCAGTAGGGAGAAAATTATCTTGGCTCTCCTGGTGGTGGCCCTTGCTTTGAGATACAGCCATGAGCAAAATGATGTCATTAGGGAGCCCAAATCTGATGAAACTCAAAGTCCCCGAGCACCTGCTGAGGACCAGAAGGTTGTGTGAACTTCATGGGTCTTCTCAGGCATGGAGTGTCCTTGAGCTTATCTCCCTGCTGGTAGTGACTGAAAAGCTGGAGTTTGCCTGTTGGACCAGGGGATTGGTGTTGGCTCCTGGATGTTGTCATCTGCAGGAGCAGGCTTGGGATGGAACGGTCCAAACTCTGAGCTCGAACACCTCCATGCATCAGGAGAAATCTCTAAAGGGGCAGCCGATCTTACCCTGCCCTTGCCCTTCGGTGGTGCATGGAGGAGTAGATCCAGTTGTGCACCTGTCCCAGGAGGCGACAGTGGGGTGTAAGATCTGCCAGCAGCTGGTGGTGACAAAAATTGAGCAGGGGAGCTCAAAGATAGACCGTTTGCCGCAAAAGGGCGGTGATGAGACATTTCCCTTTCAGTTCCCATTTCAGTGAGTTACAGGTGTTGACTAAATTGGGTGTGTAAAGGCACAATTTAAGCATTTTTGGGAGCTCACATCAGAATGACGACAACCTTGATCTCATTACCTGGTGACTTGGCCAGAGAGGTGGCAGCCAGTCTGTAATTTTTTGCCAGTCTATAATCAGTGTTGACTGGTGATGAAGTGCAGCACGCAGCCTTGATTGAGGCAACGGGTTAGGGTGGATGCTTGATGAACTACTGTCTCTGTGCAGACAATTAGTAATCGCTTCCTGCTAAACCCTTTGGAATGTGTGTTCTACTCGCGGCAATGCTGGGAGCCTGCAAAGAACTGCCTATATACTGATTTTTTTTCTTTTCCTTCTTTTCCTCCACTCCAGCAGATTGTCCAGACTCTGTGCCTTCCTCCACTGAAACAGGGGGAACTAATTGTCTAGCCCCTGGGGGGCTTTCAGGTAAGACATCTGTTGTTGCCCTTGATTGTGGCTGCGGGTTGCGTTGACTGAGGGTCCTGACGGAAGGTGAAGTGATGCTGGGGAGTTTTGGGGATGTGAGTCATTAAGAAAGGCATGCTCCAAGGGGGAATTAGATTTTGTTTCAGTAGCAGCTGTGTACCTCTCATGCAGAGGATGTGTTGAAATCCCAGGCAAGGTTCTCCATTACCAAAAGCCCATATTTCCTTTGAATTCCAGCCTTACGCTCCGTTAATTTTTGGAGTGAGGCAGGAAGAGGTGTGTTGGGGAAGGTGAAGTGATGTTGGCCACCCTTTTGTTCGGATGCATGGATTATCAGAGCAGGTGCGGTTGTGCAGAAGGAGTAAGCATCAAGCTCTCCTTGACTTGGTGATGGCAACTCTTGTCTCTGGGACCAGAGCCATGCTTGGGCTTTGTTCCTAGTAGGGTAACCAGCATCCCATATCTCATGTGAGGCTTGTGGTGGCAGGGAGGAAAGGTTTTTTGCAGAAGACGTTGCAGAGGGAGTTGGACTCGATGATCCTTATGGGTCCCTTCCAGCTTGAGATGTTCTATGATTTCTCTTGTTTTCCTGTTTGCTATCTCCTTCAGCCTCCAGGTGCCATTATGGGATGAGGGTTCAGAAGGTGGTTTCCCCACCCCTCTTTGGCTTTTCATAGAATCCTAGACTGATTTGGGTTGGAAGGGACCTTTAAAGGTCATCTCCCAACCCAACACCTTTTCCAAGGTGTGACGTCTCCAGCGCCTCATCTCCCAACCCAGACTGGCCAGCTCTGTGGCTGGGCTCTGTCACTACCGGGATTAAAGCATCTGAAACCATGTACCTGCATGTACTTGCTGATGTCTGAAGGTGCTTTCCTTTGTAGGGATGTCTCCATGATTTATGATTTACTCATTGCCCTGAAACTGGAATTTCAGAAATAGGTCGGCAGTGACCACACACGTGCATGCATCTGCCCCTGCCTCTCTCCAGAAATTGTGTTTGGTGTGGATGTCTTTAAGTGAGCCTTGTTTGCTTTTCTTTGGGTGTAATATATATCCCCTTTGTTATTTGAGAGGGGAGCATATTGTTTGTTCAAAGGCCCTAATGAGAATTAATCAAATGGAGGGGGACAGGGAGCAGAGAAACTTGTCACTGCCTTTTTTTTTTTTTTTTTAAATGCAGAAGACTGTTGGGTTTGTCTTTATTTTTTTGCTATTGGAGCCTATAGTTTTAGGGAAGGAAAAAAAAAAAGAGACTGTAAAAAAGAAAAAAGACAAGAAGCAAAACAACACAATAAGGATGTTAGATTTTTTTTCTTTTTCCTCCTGAAATACACCTGTTGCAGAGGGGAGGAGAGAGTTCAGTTCCACAGGATACCACATGAAATAAGCAAAGGAAGTACTCGCTTTTAAAAGGGGGCTTTCTGTAGGGTTCAGCCTATTGATAACATCGTCTGGCTGCTCTGCTCCCAAAGGGAAGGTGGGAGGTGGGGGCTTGGGCTGCAGGAAATCACACGGCTTGTTCCTGGTGCTTCCCGAAGGGCCATGGGAAGGGGAGCCCCAGCTCCTTAATAGAGCATCCTCCCCAAAATAAAGCACGTTTCCTCCTGAAAATGCATTTTTTAACTTACTTTATTTTTATTATTTCATTGGATTGGATTTTTTGTTTTGTCTTCCTTATCAAAGGCTGTCCATTCCCATTCCCCTCCCCCCCCCCAGCCTGGAAATAGAACCTTTTACGATCATTAACTGCTCTTTTTTCCTCCCCAAATGTAATTGTAGCCATTTAGTTTAATGAGGAGCTGATAGGAGAGTTGACTCATGAAGGGATACAGTTAGCTACCCAAGCTCTGAAACAAAGCCGAATGCCTCCACATGAAAGAGCATTTGTTTTGAATTTGCTCTGATTTACTGGCATCTCCCTTCTGCGCGGAGAAGCGCAGTGCTGAAAATTCCCAACTGGAGAGACCCAGTCAAGACAGGAAAATAAATGCACTTTGCAGCAATCCTCCAAAGCTCACTTTCTTCTTTTTTTCTAACCCCCCTGCATATTTTAGTTAGCAGAAGAGTCTATTTGAAGAGGGCTTTAATGAGTTATTGGCGGGGTACATGGGGAGTGCTTCGGCTTGGTCTTACTTAAGTTTGGGCAGATGGGGATCGGTGATGCTGGGTGGAGAATCCAGCATCTCTTATCTCCTCCAGACCAGGGCTGTATACAGTGGATTTGCAGTTCCTTGGTGAAAGGATGGCTTTAAGAAAAGCAAAAAAACCCACCCTAATTTTGGTAGATTTGGAAGCTGGAGCAGGAGGCTGAGGAAGAAGACATCACAGGTCGGTGGTGGTGGTAGGTTCCTGTAGCACCATAGGTTTTGGTCACCAGTGATGGGCAGTGGGTGCTGGTGTAGTAATGGTGTTCAAAGTCACTAGACCTGCCCTAATGTTTGGAAGTTGGAAGGGCAGGATTTAGTGAGGCAGATTGCTCTTGGCACTGAGGATTTGGGAATGGGGCCAGCCTGGGGTTCACAGCTACTCTGGCAGAGAAACTGCATGGGGGGGTTGAGAGGATGATGGCAAGAGGAGCATTAAAAAGGGCATGGAAGTGAGTGCCCTGCAGCTCTCCGTAAAGATCCTTTGATGATGAGGAGTCTCAGGTCTGGTCACTGCTGGGGTAGCAGTCTCCTCCTGGAGGCTGAAGGCAGTTTCGTTGATTGATACCAGAGGCGCTGGAGGATGTGGGGGGGGAGTGGCATGGCTGGGGGGGATGTATGGGGAGTGTTCTCCCCTTGGGATAACTGATCTGAGTCGCTCTTTCCCTCCCTCCGCTTTCTGTTCTCCTTCCTGGTCCAGGAATACAATATTGGGTAGTCCTTCACACCACGCTGGTGTCCTCATCCCACCTCCACTGTCTCTACCCCAGACATCCGTTCTCCGGCTGATGCACCTCTCGCTCCCCTGAGGTGCTGGCTCTTGCTTCCATATTCTTGCCTTTATTAATTTTATTATATCTTTATTTTTCGGTGGTCGCTCTGTGGGTAGGTCAGGACTCTTCACTCATGGTGTCTCCCACTGAGATGGTTGTGCTCAGGTATTACCCATCCAGGTCCTTCGTATCCTCGATGTGGTTAAAGACAAAAGCAAAAATATCCCATTGCAGATAAAAATAATCTCCGTAAATAGGAGGCAAAGGGTGTTTTTCCTATATTTTGAGCTGGCTTGTTCCCAGCAGATGTGTTTGGTGATGACTCTTCTTTCAAACAAGCAAAGCCATGCTTGGAGGGCCTGGAGGTGGCCGGCCCGTGGTCCAGTGGCATCTGATCGGTGGGAGCTGAATTCCCGTACAACCCATGGAGGGGCTGTGCTCTGAGGGTAGAAGTGAGGTGTTGGTGCTGGGTCTCCATGGGATGTTCTCCACCCAGCCTTGGACATCTCCCTCTTGACCCATGTGTGGCATGGGGCTTGTGGCCCTTGGCTGATGGAAGGCTGTGGTGCCCATGGTGGGCAAGAAGGTGGCTCTCCTGCAGGACAGGTGACTGGTACTGGATCTGCTGAAAAGCAAAGCTCTCCAAGAAGCCCATCACGGAAGGAAAGTAAGATGAGCTTGTGTCCTCGCCACCTCTGCTGCTTTTTTATTTGTAGGGGTTATTAATAAAATACCAAACCTGAGAGTTTACCCAGATTTCAGCCCAACCTGTTGACTTGCCCTGACCCTGGGTCAGCCACCCCAGGGTCTCCTGGAGCCAGTGGATGTTGAGTGATGGTGCTTGGTGGGTGCTGGACCAAGGCCCTGCAAGGCTTGAGGCTGGGAGACCTGCAAGGCTTTTCTGGAGCAAGCGCAGCCTCAGTTTCTTCCTCCCGACTCCTTTGCACTGAAAAGATGGGAAAAAAAACTCCAGAGGCTGCAGAAGCATCAGCGTCACTCCCTGCCCCAGGTCTCCCTGCGGTGGGACCTTGTCTGGTTTAAGGGACCGCTGGGCTGAGTGACATTTCATTCCAAAATCGCGGGCAGGCTGGGAATGTTTCACTATGCCTCTGATCCCCGCTGGTATCTGCTCGCCAGGGAAGAAGCACCTTGTCCAAATCCAGAGCTATTCGTCCCTCAAAGCGATTCCCCATCACTCCCTGCCATGTAAACAGGATCCCAAGTGGTTTTTCCGGCAGAGTCCTGCTTGTGTTTTCCCATTCCCCCCTCCTTTCACCTCCCTCTAGTACAGAGTTTATAACCTCCTGTGAAATGCCTTTATTTACAAATTGGCATCCTATTATAATCTGAAATTGAGACATCTTCCTGTGGAACTAGGATTGTATATTTGTCCCAGGGATAAACAATTACTTGGGAATTTTTTTTTTTTGATGTCACTCATTCTTGGTTTATTTTTGAGCTTGTGTCCTTTTAATATTTTTTTTTAATTTGCTTTAAGCACCTCAGGGCATTGCACCCTTTCCCAGCCTCGTTGGAGACATGACACCCCCCTCAGCTTACCTAAAAACCACCATCCTGTCCTGGAAAGGACAAGGTTATCAGGGGTTAACGCCAAGGTGACAGCACTGGAGCCTCTGGAGCAAAACAGGCTGACTGCCAGACTAGGAGCCTCCCAGCTCGCCTTACACATCATCTGACCACGGTGGCCAGTGGGGAGGAGGGAGCCGGCACTTGGCACTGACCCTGGGGCTCTTGGCTTGGCTGCCCACTCCAGCTCCTTCGGCCCTGTGGGGGTATTTTTTTAAGGGGGATCTTGCCAAGTGGGGAATCCCCCAGGGACATGGCAGGGATAGCCCCTGTGCTGCTGTGGGGATGCTGGGGGCATCTTCCTCCCAGCTCCTGGCTCTTAGCTAATTAAAATCCCCCCAAAGCAAAGAGGACCTGTTTAATAATTACTTTTATGTGCTCTAGAGCCTTTTCATCTTTTCCTAGATACCCTTCTAGGATGGGTTTAAAAAAAAAAAGATGGCAGAGGCGCTCCCCCCATTAAATGCCAGATGTTCCAATCCATTCCTGTACAGCTCCACTAAATTAATTTTTTTGGGTGCTGACGGATTTTCCCAGCCAAATGGTGCCTTGAGAGCAGTCTACAATAAAATGCAGAAGACGACCCAACCACCAGCAAATCACAGAATGGCAGGGGTTGGACGGGACCTCTGGAGATCACCTTGTCCAACCCCCCTGCTTGAGCAGGGACACCCAGAGCAGGGGGCACAGGACTGTGTCCAGGTGGGGTTTGAATGTCTCCAGGGAAGGGACCCCACAGCCTCTCTAGGCAGCCTGTGCCCCTGCTCTGGCACCCTCACAGGAAAGAAGTTTTTCCTCATGTTTAGCTGGAACTTCCTGTGTTCCAGCTTGTGCCCATTGCCCCTTGTCCTGTCACTGGGCACTATTGAAAAGAGCCTAGTCCCATCATCCTGACACCCTCCCTTTAGGTATTTATAGGTATTGATAAGATCCCCCCATAGTCTTCTCTTCTTCAGGATGAGCAAACCCAAGTCTCTCAGCCTTTCCTCATAAGAGAGATGCTCCAGTCCCCTGATCATCTTGGTAGCTCTCCTCTGGACTTGCTTGTGCAGTTCCCTGTCCTTGAACTGGGGGGCCCAATACTGGACACAGCACTCCAGATGTGGTCTCACTAGGGCTGAGTAGAGGGAGAGGATAACCTCTCTCGCCCTGCTGGCCACACTCCTTTTAATGCACCCCAGGATACCGTTGGCCTTCTTGGCCACAAGGGCACAGTGCTGGCTCAGGGTCAGCTTGCTGCCCTGTACAGCACTCCCAGGTCCTTCTCAACAGAGCTGCTTTCCAGTAGTTCACCCCCAACCTGTACTGGTGCATGGGGTTGTTCCTCCCCAGGTGCAGGACCTTGCACTTGCTTTTGTTGACTTTCATGAGGTTGCCCTCGGCCCAGCTCTCCAGCCTTCATGGTAGGAACCGTGATGGGGACTGTTTGGGGTTTATCCCACAGCCTGGTGCTTTTTAGGGAAGAATGAGGAGAAAAAGATGAATTTTGGAAGTTAGGGTGCCAGGGAGGGATTCAAATGGTGCTCCACTCCCAAAAGATGTCCCAGTTAGTGCCAGCAACTTGATCATTGGGGACATTTAAAACTTGACCAGACAAAAACACTCGTAGAGGAGCAGTCCTGGGCTGCAGGGATGTGGGCTGCATCGTTTCCATCTCCACTGTCTGCCAGCAGGTATCATGTACACTAGAGGAACTAGTAACATTAGCCACATGCATTTCCCTGCTGCTGGTATGGGGGGGATTCCTATTTCTAACTGTGGCGGCCAAGACCGTAAACTTCGATGCTGGGTTAAAACGGGTTACACCCCATTTTAGGATGCATGGGGAAAATGGGGTGTATGGAGCCCCCTGAACCCTGAGTGCTTTAGGAGGGTGATGGGCTGGATGGCAGGTGCTGGCCGGGGCCAGGCACGGGTGGGTGCCAGCCCCACCACGGTTCCCGGCCAGCTTGAATGACCCATGCCGCAGCCTGGCCGCCTGCCTACTGTCACAAAGGAGCTTCCTTTCCAGTTTATTTTCAGTGCTGAGTTATTATTAACCTCTGAGGCACGGTCTCTGTTCTAACCATCCTCGCATTTTGCCTAAATCACTTTTTTTTACCCTCCGTTGGTGTGCCGAGGCCACTGGCTTGGCTCCGGTGCCGCTGGGGTACCAGCTGCGTCACAGCTGCTGTTGAGGAACGGGAGGGCATGAGCGGCCTGATCCTGCATGGGGCTGAAGTCAGGGAAGGGAAGGACCTTGGTGTCTTGCAAGATTTCTGCCTGCCGGCTTTGGATTAGCCCCTTGGTTTGGGGTTGTTTTAAGTCTTTAACTTCTTTTGATAAAGCAGCATCTTGGGTTTTGCAGGCTGCCTCTTTCTCTGCGGATTTTATTTTATATATTTTTTATTTTCCTTCCTTTCCCTTTTCCCTTTTCTCTTACTTTTTTAATGCAAGAAAAGAGATTTTTCTGGGCAAGCATTGCAGGGATTTTTCCATCCCCATCCAGGGAAGGGTGGGGGCTCGCATCCCCTGTGCACAGATCTGCTGCGGGAGCCACCCTTAGCAGGGGTGTCTTTGCTGATGGGTTCGAGCCATCAGCTCCAAAAAGCTTTTTCCAGAGGGTTTTTACTGGGGATGTGACGTGCTGATTGCTAACCCCTTTCCCCTTTCTTTTTTATTTTCTTTTTTCTTTTTCCCTTGTTTTTTTTCCCCTCCCCTCTTTTGGGTAGCCATTTAAATATGTGATGATAACTTTCACCCTGTTAATTAACAGGAAACATTGGGACAAGACAGGAAATTACATCAGTCTTTTATGAGGAAAGAGCCAAGAAAAAAAAATACAAGAAAACATAGTTGTTAGTGAAAGGAAAGAAAGTGCTGGGGGAGAAGGAGAAAGAAAAGGAGAAAAAGAACCCATTCCATGGGCCCCACTTTTCTGAGGGAGGCTACTCTAGTACTTTTATTTTATTTTTATTAAGTTGAAAAATATTTGACTAGCAGGGTCACCTTTGCTTGAACGTGACGTTCGAGCTTCCCATGGGATCTTTTTTTTTCCATGCCTTTTCTCAGCTTCCTTCCCCAAACTGTGAGGCCTAAGAAGCTCTTGGCTGGGAGACTAATTTTGGTTTGGCTGCTCAGCCCTTCAAATTGGTCCCCACCCAGTGTCATTATCTTGGTTTTAACTTGCAAGGGGGGGAAAAAAAACCAAACCACTCTGTAAGAGCTGGCTCAGCCCTTCTCTACCCTTTTAACCTTGCTGCATAAAAAACCTCACAGCTTCAGCTCCCCAGTTGGGTTGTGTTGGCAATGCTGAAGCACAACAGGTGATTGCAGGAGGTCCCAGTGATGCTCTCGGTGATGTTTCTCCATGTACAATGGTGGGTACCCAGCTCTGCGGTCCTTCCTCATCCTCCCTTGGGGATGAAGTAAGATGCCTGGTGGGGTGCTTGGTTTTGGCGAGCCATCTTTGGGCTGAAGCCCTGGCTCCCGTGGGCTTTCCTGGCTTTTCCCTGAATACCTGGGCAGGTAAAAAAACCAGATTTCTCCATTAAATGAGTAACTCAGAACCGCTCAGGCTGTTAAGCCTTTGGAGCATCATTGCAGATACGTATCTGTATGTGTACATAATAAACAATGTTATAGATGGTTATATATATGCATAGGTTGAATGTATGTGGGTTATATAGGTGATATAGAGATATATTCAGTATATTGAATATATTCTCTATATATTGAATTATATGGCGTGTGAATATAGGTTGATATATATTGATATATATATTGAATGTATAAAATATAATAGATATATAATGAATATGTTGAATATATTCAACCTATACATATAGGTTAAAAAAATACATGGGTTGAAAAGATTTTGTTTGTAGAGCCGCCAGCGTTGCATCAATAAGGGCTGGCTTTGCATCGGAGAAACTCGAGTGTTGGGAAGGTAGTAAAAGTCCAAACATCCTTTGCTTTTACAACTGCTGAAGTTGGCTCTGGATCCGATGATTTTTGGTGATGGAAACCGGTGGGTTGAATTTAGAGATGCTAAAAATTGCTGGGCATCGCCACCGAGGGGGAGCCCCCTTCACAGCAGGCGATGCAAAATAACACCGGGGGGGTTGTGTGTCTGTTTGCACATTGGTGTGCAAGGTGAGGTTTTGAGTGGAAAAGGAGGGAAAATAGCAAAATAGTTGAGAAATTAAACAGTGAGACAGGGTGCTGCTCGCCCATGTGGGATGGCTGCCGGTGACCCCATGGCTGGGCTCTGCCGGCACCTTCCTGGGCAGAGCGGGTGGAGTAAATAACTCCATAAAAATCATCCTTCAAGTAGGAATCAAATAACAGGAGTTTTATTTGGAAAAGGAGTTAGGAGCCTGAAGTTACATCACTGCATTTGAACTGATGAATTCATTTTATTTGGAAGCCGGGCTGAGACTTTAGCTCATTATAAGGAAAAAAACCATAAATCTTCATACATGGAGGCCCATAGTTTTCCTGTTCTTTGTCACAGCCAAGCATGGAAAATGTATCCCAGGTGTCAAGAGCACAAAGCCTTGACACACCTGAGATGTTGCACCAAGGTTGTTTTCTGGAGCAGCCGGTATGGTACTGGGTTTGCCGAGCGGCAGTGCCGAGACCCAAATCCCCTGGGCTTTGCCCCCCATGGGAGGATGCTGCTGGGTGTTGGTGATACCCCAAATCCCCTGGGCTTTTCCCCCTGTGGGAGGATGCTGCTGGGTCTTGGTGATGCCACACTGGCTGCGGTGTGGTCCCCATCTGGGACATGGCTTTGCTGCTGCCACCAAAAGTGTGGTGGGATGAGCACAAGGAGCTTTTTGGGTTTTATTGTTGGTTTGGGTTTTTTTGTGTGTGTTTTTTTTGTTTTGGTTTTGGTTTGGTTTTTTTTAATCTGGGTGCTGCCAACTTGCCCTGTTTTATAGCCCAGGGCAAAACTCTGCCAGGGGGGTGCCAACTCTGCTGGAGCGCCGGGAGGGTTAATTCCTTAATGAATGTAATATTCTCTATAATTGCTAAGCGTTATTAATCCAGAGTAAAGTGAGAGGCGAGGGGAGGGGTGTGGGCATGGGGCATGGCCAGGCTTGTGAACGCCATCCGTCTGTCCATCCCTTGCTTGCCCCCTAACTGGGTAGGGGCCGATGCTGTCTGTCTGCCTGTCCCTGGGCGGTGACCCTGCCTGTACGCGAGCGTGCTTCACCGCCTGCTCTTAGGAATAGGTGTGATTAGATTATGAAGGCAGACAGAAGTAATGATTAACTTTTTCAGTCTGCATGCTGTCTCCAGTCTGGCGCTGGGTGTTTTTTTTCCCCCCCTAAGTAGGCCCTGGCCCCACGTCGACAGGGTATTAGGTTGTAAAGAAAGCCAGGAGGAATGAAGGCGAGGGAGGGGAAAGGGGGGGGAAGCCTTTTCCATCAGATCCGGGACTGGAATTTATTGGCAGGAATGCAGTAAATGCTCCAAATGCCAGCCCAGCTAAACAGTTTTCATAATTGTTACGGAGCAGGGCACGACGAGCGTGAAAAGGACTTTTGTTCCAACCCTGCTTTTTCCATGGGTTTACATCCCTGCAAGGGATGCTGCTCTGGGAAAGGGAGCTGGGGGGTGGTCTTTTTTTGAGGGGGGGTGTTAACACATATTTACGTCTGTGTTCAGTCTTTGGGGAGAATTCTAGGTCGGTGTGCTGCGGGGAGAGGCTTTTTTTCAGTATTCAAATGAGCACGGCACCAATGCCGTGTGTGCGCGTGGAACGCAGTTAGGGTTAAAAAAAATCCTAACACACATCTCTGGTATTAGGTATCCATTTGGAAATCCTAGACTGCTCTGCTTCAGTTTTTATTAAGGTCTTTACAAGGTTTTTAACGTGTAACCCACATAGCTACATGTTGTCAGTGGAGGGCTGTGGCTTTCCTGGGAGCCATATCCCTGCTCTCCCTGGGGCATTGCCAGGTACCAGGCGACCTCTCCTCCCTTGCAAGAGCGGAGCTTTATTTTCAATTTCAAAAGCATTTTAAGGCCTTCATCCTCTAAAACCAAGCTTGGTGGCTGTGTTGAGGGGGGGCTGTGACCCTGGGGCTGGTGTGGCCTGGTGGCCTCTGGTGGCTTCAGCATCTGCATCGGTGATTTATCCCCGTGCTGGAAAGGTGATGGGCAGGATGCTGTGATGGGAGCCTCCAGCACAACCCAAGCCAGGAGAAAGATTTTGGCAAGCTCATCCTCAGGTCTGATTTGCATCACTGTAAGTCAGGAGGAGCACTTTGTGTGCTGGTTTCTCCTTCTCAGAAGGTTTCTGGTTGAGATCTGGGTTGGGTATGGGTGGAGAAGAGGTGTGTCTTGGTAGCTGCTCAGGACAAAGCATAGAGGTATTTGCTCATCTCCAGGAGTTGAGGCTGGTACCAACACCAAGTCACTTGGTGGTCCCATGGCAGCATCTCATGGATGCTGGCTGGCTTGGCCTTCCTGTGTTTTCCAGAGGATTCTCTTGGCTGATTGTAATTAAAATGCAATTATTCTGAGTTGCTATCAAGGCAGGGGAGGAGGTTGGAGGGTGCACAGGGCTGCGGAGCATCCTGCAGCACCTCCCAAGCCAGCAAGTCCTCCCAGGACATCCCCACCAGCACAGGAGAATAGCAACAGGGACACATGTAGCAAAAGTAGGATTCCTGAGGGTTTTCCACGTGGACCTGCATGCCCTCGTGCCTCTCTGGGTGGCCTGGGGGTCTTTAAAATCCCATGGATGTTAACAGAACCCCTCTGGAAGGGTCTCCCCTCTTGAAGCATCCCTTTGTCCTACCTGACCGCCAAATTGGAGCTTGGGGAAGGGATTCCCATCCTACTGCTTTTTTGCAACAAGGGAAAAGTTTTCCCACACCTTTGAGGGGTGCAGAAGGAGAGGCAGATAAAGAAGGTTCTTTAAATTTAAACTTCAAAAATAATTAGACTGACTGTATACTAAACAACAGCAGAGAGGCCCATTTACTGTAAATATTATTAATGGATTTGGCTGGCTTCTTCATCCCCACCCTTCCTCTAAGGCTTTTCTTTGAGCTGAGTTGAAATTCGGCCTTCAGACAGCACAGTACTCTATAATTTGCATAGCTGATGAGGCCTGAAGCCTGGTACAGAGGAAACTGGAGTCAGCTGGCTCCTCTCTAACCGCTGGAGACAGGCAGACAGGCGTTTTTGGTGTGTGCCTGCGTATTATTTTTCCCCCCTTGTAGCTGCAGCCTTGCTTGGCTTTTAAAGAAAATTGGTACAAAAAAAGGTTCTTCTCTTATTGAGTTGTTTTTAGCCATGGTAATTGATTAATCACCATAATTAGACAATAGCAGTGACTAATAGGATGTTTATGAATCAGATTTCTGGTTTAGTGGACTCGGTGAACTCAGCAGTTTCACTTTGGTTCTTTCTTTGCCATCCTTCGATGCAGGGGACATCGGGGAGCTGGGGTTCCTTCACACGTATATATTGATCACCCTATATTTTTCAAGCTTGGACATCCCTCCTGGGCCAGCCTTGGCATTTGCCATAGTGGTGCCCACTCTTGAGGCTTTGTAGGTCTGCAGCAACATGCTTGCAGGGACTCTTTCATGGTTTGTTTTCTTGCTTTTGTGTCCCGTCCCTGAATTAACCCTGAAAGGTCAGGGCTGGGTTCCAGGCTGGGAGAAGGCTGACTCAAGGCACCACCAAGTTGGGGTGAGAACCTTAGGGGATGTCCTCAGGGATCAGCCATCTCTACCCACAGTCTAACCCGACCTCATTTTTGTCCTGATTTCACAAGAGGGTTTCCCAGCCATGGTGAAGGTGTTGGAAGTTCTTGGTTGGGTCACCAGGGGACCGAGCAGAGTGCTTTCAAGCTTGTAGGTCACTGCTAACGTGAGTCTGAATCAAAGCCCTTGTTACAGATATTGGGAAATCCCAGGCAGCTTCCCCTGATGGCTTCTGCCGAATTTTATCCTCCGTGTCCCCATCAGACTTGCAAGGTTTCAAATCTATTGGCCACATCTTGGCATCTGGATACCAGCCCTTAGAAAACTTCAGCAAACTGAAGTCTTGGGGGGAAACTCATATGGACATTTCTTTTCATGCAAGGTTGACTTATTTTGCTAGGAGCAAGGAGCCGTTTAAGTGTTTGGGTGGACAACTTGTTAATAAATTAAAGGAATAATCTTAAGGCTCTTTAGCCTGCATGACTACTGTATGTGTTGAGTAATAAGAGCTGCCTAATTGGACATAGACGCAAATTTATGGTCTAGCCTGTCAATCTGCAGATTAAGGACTACATAAGTACCTACTGACACGATGGGCTGTACTAGCTTCTAAAGAGATGTTATGGTCTATTGTGTCAATAATCTGCAGATTAAGGGCTCCTTAAGTATGTGTTGATGTGATTGACTGTCCCAGCTCTTTGGGGGGTCTTGTGTTGGTGCAGTGGAGGGACCCCAGGGGCCACCTTGGGGGATGGCATCCCTGCAGTAGGTAAGGGTTTATTTTATCTGCAAACAACAGGACCATCCTCTAAATTAGCCTTTCAGAAATCATCCCAGCCATCAGAAGCAGGGGGAGCTGAGGAAGCTGAAACTGTCTAGCCCTTGTGTGCAGGGAGATACAAAAGGTTTGGGGCAAACATTGCCATGGGTGGTGTCTCCAGGATGCCCACAAACTCCGTTAAAGGCACAAAGACCCTTTTCTGCAGCACAATATATTCTTTAATTTGGCTTTTTTTTTTTCTTTGCTTTTTCAAAGCATACCTGGAAATCTGGCTTTAAAGGATTTTTCTTGGTGTTTTTTTGTTTGTTTGTTTGTTCCCCCACCCAAGTAGCCTGTAAATTGCCCAAGAGGCTAGAAAGGAAGTAAAATTTCCCTTTTTGGTGCCTGTTTTTCTTTGCTTTGATGAGCTGTGTGGTTGCACGTCATACTCTGTGTTCTCCTCACCTTGATGTAATGCCTGTTCACTTCTTGAGTTAAGAGTTCAGGGGTGTGTTTTTCCTGAGATCTGGCAAAAACAGCACTTGCCAGTAACACGAGGGGCAAAACTGCAACCGGTGTGCCCTGAGGTCCCTGAGGACCCTCAAGAAGAGCATGCAAAAACCCATAAAAAGCTCCAGGGTTTGTGTCTCCATCTCTTCCATCTCAATGAGCAGGAGGGGATGGTGGGCATGGCTCTGCCGCAGGCTTGCAAATGCCACTTAAGGTCAGCCAAGAGAGATTACCAGGCGTGAGACGCACTGAGCTTGGTCTCAGCCTTGGCCCCAGCCAGCTGACACGTTGTGCTGACACCAGTCCAGCCAATTTTTTTTAAGCACAGATGCCCTCCGCCTGTGCTGACAGATAAAGGAGGAAGGATCATAGGTTCATCTGTTCATCGGTGGTGCCCACACTGCTCATTTTCCAGGAGAAAGCTGCCTCCTGGGAAGCCAGGCAGGGATCTCACCACCCTTCCAGGTCCCCTTGCTGCCCCAGGAGCTCACATCTGGGTCCTAGTCCTTCTAGGAAAGGTCCAAAAGACCAAACTCATTTCGGTGCTATGATTTCTTGGTGGACAGCTACATTAATTTATATGTTGCCTTTACCCATCTCGGCTGTGCGTGCAGTGTCACCTCCGCAAGTGGCCCAGGTGAAGGTACCACAAAACCTGAGCAACCTGATTTAGTTGATGTCCCTGCTTATTGCAGGGGGGTTGGAGTAGATGACCTTGAAAGGTCCCTTCCTACCCAAACCATTTGATGATTCTATGAGGCTGTGAAAATGAGGAGACTTTTGTTAGCAGTTCAGGGTAGATGATGCCATGGTGTGTATTGCATCAGGGTTGATATTTGGTGGGGAAATCCAGCCCCAGGGATCACAGAGGAATGAGGGGGAGGAGGCAGTGTGATGGTGAGAAGTTTAGGTAGAGCATGAGAAGATGCTTTGGGTCAAAGCTGCTCTTAAAAAAAAATCTGTAAATATATATGAAAAAAAGCATAAATGCATCATTTGAAACCCTTCTACAGTTGGATAATTTAATTTGCATCTAATCCTAATATAATTGAAGAAAAATCCAATTACAGGCATTTAAAAACTTAATCAGGAACGCAGTTGTATTCCCATTTTCAGCAATGAGTTGTTATTATCACAGATATCAGTGACAATTTAGATAGCTCTTGACTTGATCAGATGGGAGTAGTCCCGGCAGGTGAGATAGCTCAGTGTGTGCTAAACTTGCTGTTTTCTTTAGAGGTTGGTTGATTACAGGAAAACCTTTAGCTATGTCAAAGCAAAACAAAGCAAAACAAAGCAAAACAAAGCAAAACAAAAGATCCCCAGCCCACCTCCCCCTATGTTCGTGAACT
Source organism: Phalacrocorax aristotelis (assembly GCF_949628215.1). NCBI lineage: Eukaryota > Metazoa > Chordata > Aves > Suliformes > Phalacrocoracidae > Phalacrocorax > Phalacrocorax aristotelis. Next base: position 27,640,461 of record NC_134310.1, read on the forward strand.
TGGCACCCGGCCAAGGCTGAGATCCAAAAGCCCGCCAGGAGCTGCATTGGTTTGTTGATTTCTGGGTGGGTTTTTTTGTTTGGTTTGGGTTTTTTTGTTTGTTTTAATTAAATTTTGCTGAAATGTTTTGGTTCTTCCTGAATGAAAAAAGAGCTTTTTCTTTCCAAACTCCTAATAAAACTGCCAGAGCTTGGAAAAAAAAAAGTACAGATGACATGGTTTCATCATCTTAAAAGTGTTCATGTGTGAAGGAGAAAAGACACATCAGAAATTTTCTGCCACTTCCAAGCGATGTGGGATGTGAGTCCTCCTGCCACAGCTTGGGAGAACCATGTGTGGGGCCATTACTGATAAATTTAGGTGTTTCTATGGTGTGAATCTCCCATACCCCCCCTCATCTGGACCTTCTTGGTTTCAGCAGCTTTTAATTTTTTGGGGTTATTGCTCCAGTGTCTCATCCTCCAGGATTTCTGTATGGATGTAGCATTTTCTGCAGCGTCCCTCCCCGGAGTGGGATGGTGCCCCGAGCCCAGGGGCAGCATGTGCATACCTGAAGCTAGAGAAATCCTGGCTGTGGCCTTTTATTGAGCAATTTTGGGAAGGACTTGATGTTCATGAGGGTCAAGGCAGGTGGTGGGAAATCTCACAGCCTCTCATGCTAGTTGGTGTGTTGGGAAGTAGCTGGGATGATGCTTTTGTGGAGGAAGCTCCTTCCTCTCCAAGGGATGCACCAGAAAAAGTCAGGGCAGCCCTGACTTACAGGAGGGTATAAAAATATGGAAGAAAATCAGTTCTTCAATGGGAGTGTGATGTTGAATAACGTGGTTGTGCTGGGGCATCACCATCTTCATCACCATCCACACCAAACTTCAAAAAAATGTTACCCCAAAGACTTTGGGGTATCAAACTATTGCCTTAATTTCTCCCCTTCATGCAGAAATGTGCTCTGCTTCAGATGGCCATTCTCCGTAGACCCAACTATAAGTGATCAATAGGACTAATTCTCTAAATTCCTGAGGGCAGACTCATTTTCAGTTATTTATATATATATTTTATTTCACAATAAGCTTGCACAATGAGCTAGGGGGAGCCTGATGGAGCCCCTAGGCAGGCTGCAATGCAAACCATGGGAAATAATAATAAACCAATGATAGCAGCGAATGGAGGGATGCTTAATACAGAAATCATAGCATGGATGTTTATAGCATTAAACATTATCATTGTTTGCTGGAATATGGGAATGCTCCCAGTTTGCTGGAAGCTTTCCAGGCATTTAGAAAGGGATGTGTTTGCTCCAAGGAGCTCATAAAAACGATGCTTTTAACTCAAAACAAGAATCCCAGAGCATTTCTCAGCCATTTCTGGGCTGTCACGCACAAGGACACGTTGAGGGTGATGTGGCTGTGAATTTCCCAGGATCTAGCTTTTCTTGTGGGTTTGCAGCAGGTGGAGACAGGAGTTGGATGGTGGGTCCAGATGAACCTGGTGGGGCATTTTGGGGCAAAATCCACCTATTTGCTTCATTTTCCCAGACCCATGGTCATTGCCACCAAAAAAGCCTTTTGGGGAAAAAAAATCTCCATCCCTGTAGGAAGCATCTCTGTGTCATTTTTTCCTCCTCTCCTGCAACCTCCTCTCCTGCCTCTGCCACCCGAGTGATGCCACTGGCTTTTCCTACCCCTTCCATTGGTGGATGCCAGAACCAGGGAGGCGGGTGGGAGCAGGGAGGCTCTGCCAGGGTCGCAACAACCATGAAAAGCAGCTTTGGTAGAGGCTGGCAGGGAGGCCTGATCCTGTTTATCCAAACTCAACTCTTATATATTCTCATGGCTTTTTGACTAGACATCCAGTCAACAGCTGAATCCCACAAACGGAAGAGGCTCTGGCATATTTATACTGTGTGCTGGCGTTGGCTCCTTAAAAAAAAATATATCCTGGATTACCTAAGACTTGTCCTTGAGGTCTGGTCACCCCATGTCATTTAAAAACCTAGTGGGATTCATTCATTAACTTCCAGCCCTCCATAAAGGTCTGTTCATCTGTTCATTCATAGCCAAGGCAGTTCGTTTTTTTTTAAATGCTTTGGCAATTAAATAACTCTGTAAGTGGCAATGAGCTACTTGTTAAGTGGTCCTCACTAATGCAAGCACAAATATCAGGTGAAAAAGTCTTTTTCTTCCCCCGCCTCCTCCTGAAAGGGATGCTTTTATGTTCAAATAAATAAAAGCCTATAGGAATTTCAGCAGGGTTTAATGGCTGTTGCTCGAAAATTCCCTCAACTGCTGTTAAAAAAAAAACCCAAGAAGCTCTGAGCATCGCTGGCAGGCAGTCAGTGGGGAGAGTGCAGCAGAGGGGGGCAATGGGTGGTCAAGAAAGGGACGGATCCAGGAGCCTTGCCTCTATCTCCCAGGCACCCCCCCCAAATTCCTCTTTCTCCTGGGTGGGTGGGGGAAACGCCATCCTGGGGGTGTTTCTTGCCCCGCTGGGTGCACCCTTGGGTGGGGGGCACCCCATTTGGGTTGGGGGGGAGCTAACCCAAGCTGCCCACCCTGTCCCCCCTTGGTCCCTTGTGCAGTGCCAGGTTTCAGCAGGATATAAGGTTATCAGCAACAAAGTCTTGGGAGGGGCCGAAAAGAGGAGGTGGAAGGACAAACTGGGCTGTTTTCCCAGGGACACACACGCCCCCCCGCCCTGCCACTGGAACCCCCATCCCTGGTTTCACCCAGGAGTGAGGGCCCCTATTTTGGGGCATACACAGTCAGGCCCATTTTTAGTAGCTGCCTTCAGCAACTGGAGAAATATTTTCCTTGCTGGCATAGAAATGAGAAAATTAAAAATGTGTGGCTGGGCTTTTTTTTTTTTTTTTTTTTTTTAAAGCACAGTGCAGGGCTTGAAGCACAACTTGGACACGGGAGAAGAACGCCTGTGCTGGGGAAACAGGCTTATTAATAGCAAAAAATATAGAAAACAGGGCAGCCAGCGTGCCACTGCCATTGCTCATGCTGGGGGGGAGATTTGGGGGGCTGCTAAGGTGATGCAGGGAGAGTTTTGGGGTGCTGGGTCCCATAGCTGCTCCCATGGTGCAGGGGATTATTTTGGTAGTGCTCACTAACTCACATTCCCAGCTTGGGGTTTTTTTTTAAATACTTTTTTTTTTTAAATACAATTGTAGAGATAAATAGTTCCCAGGTCTTAACATGCCTACCGAGGCTGGAAGGAATTACCTGCTGAGCAGCGCCAGCCTGAAAGGGATTCTCCATCAGGAAATAGGGCTTTTTCACATTTCTCAGCTCCCCCCTTGCTTTTTCCTACTACATCATATCCTTGCTGCTTGCACAGGGTATCTATGGAGTTGAAACAAGGGCTATGGGAATAAATTTCTGGGTTTTCTTGAGTTTTTTTAGGCCATTTTTGTTAACAAGCGTGAGATTTCTGGTCCCCACCCTGCCACTGTCTGATGGTGCTTCCTGCATGTTGGGGCTTCATCCGATGTCTCCATCCTCTCCATCACCCCAGGCTCTGCCTGCGGGCAGGGAAAAGTCCCATTAACTAGAGCAGGCAAGTTCTTGTCCCCTCCAGTCCCATGGGGTGACCTTCAACGTGCTTTTCTTAGCAGCACCTAATTTTTTTTCAGGGTCTGTGCACAGTAGTTATTTATGGAAATGGATCCATCATCTCATGAGTGCAAATAAGGGGTTTTAGGGTGTTTGGTCTTGCTGGATGCAGCTGGCTGAAGCATCTCATCTCTCCTGTTGGCACTGAAGGTAGTCCTAGTAATGGTTTGGGTGAGGGATGGCTGCGCTGCAGGTGCTGCTGGTGGGTCTCAAGCCATTTCTGAAGGTGGACCTGGTGATTTATGACCCATAACTCCAACGAGAGCTAGGCACTGAAGCAGCATGGGAATCCCCCAAACATGGGTCAATTTAAATGGTCTTAATAGTGGCCTTAACATGAGGCTTTTGGAAAACGGTAGATGTGCTTTGGGTGTTGGTGTGTGCATGGATGGGCAGGCAAGGACCTGCCAGAATTGCATCGCTTTTGGGTCATATTACCTGCCCCGGTGCTCAATTTCTCCTTTTCTTCCATTTTTTTCTCCTGTTCTGTAGATTCCCGAGTTCTTCAGGAGCCGGGGGATCGGTCACACTGGTGCGTGGTAGCATACTGGGAAGAGAAGACACGTGTGGGTCGGCTGTACTCTGTCCAAGAGCCCTCCCTGGATATCTTCTATGATCTACCTCAGGGGAATGGTTTCTGCCTCGGACAGCTCAACTCGGACAACAAAAGCCAACTGGTACAGAAGGTCCGCAGCAAGATCGGCTATGGCATCCAGCTCACCAAGGAAGTGGACGGCGTGTGGGTGTACAACCGCAGCAGTTACCCCATCTTCATCAAGTCGGCCACACTGGACAACCCCGACTCCAGGACGTTGCTGGTTCACAAAGTGTTTCCAGGTTTTTCCATCAAGGCTTTTGACTACGAGAAGGCGTACAGCTTGCAGAGACCCAACGACCATGAGTTCATGCAGCAACCATGGACCGGATTTACTGTTCAGATCAGCTTTGTGAAAGGCTGGGGACAGTGCTACACGAGACAGTTTATCAGCAGTTGCCCGTGCTGGTTGGAGGTTATTTTTAATAATCGATGACTCAAGACAGAGTGGATTCATCACATTTACAATACTTTGCTGCTATTATTTCCTTCTGAGTACTTGCTTTTCATGCAAACTTTTTTGTTTTGTTTTGTTTTATTTGTTCCCCCCGCTGCCCCATTTTGAGAAATAGCTTATGGAAAGATTTTTTTTGCCTTGGGTATTTTGATAAATATATCTATTTTTTAAAAGTATGAATGACCAATAACTCAGAAGGGTGAGAGAAGGGTGCGGGGGGGTGGATTGCATACAATAATTATTTCACGCCTCTGAAAGGATTATCCTATGTGATTGATGGATTCAGAAGCCACTTGCTATATGTTACAGCTCCTTCTCTTGGATAAAACAAGATACCTGTATTTTTTACACACCACCTTCCCCTTGCCACCAGCCGTCCCTGGTGATGGTGACACCAAGACCCCTTCCCCAGTGGTGCTAACCCCATGTTGCCACTGAAGGCTGGTGCAAACCCTTCCCAACCAGGTCTTTACCCACCCTTTTAATTTTTATTTTCTTTTTCTTTTTGCTGAATTCACGTCTTGTCACTGTGTTCATCCTTTCATTGCTTTTTTGTTTATGGTCATGGATTGATGCAAGGGGAGAAAACAACAGCGGAGGAACCTTGTGCATGGCCCGTGCTTTATAATTTGAGCTGAGATGCGAAGCGACAGAAGCCTAAGCCTAAAAGAAAACCAAACCAAGCCAGCAAAGAAATGAAAACAAATGGGAAAACAAAAGAAAAAGTGTTCACAATAGTTGGTCTGTTGTAACCTGCTTAGATCAGGTTATCCTGCTACCATCCTATCTGGAAATGCAGTTGTGCTTTCATTTCTTCTTGAATTCATACACGAGTATGATACTTTTACACTGTTCTTGGCTCAATGAGCATGTCTAGAACTTAACATAAGCTATTTTTCTAAATATAAAGGTTTAAATGAACAAGAGAACATTCTCATTGGAACTTCAGCATTGTAGTCCTTTGGAAATAAAACACACACAATAAAAGGACTCCTTAAAGAAACCCTGAGATTTATTAAAGAAAAAAATGTATTTTATGTTATATATATAAAATTACTTGTAAATATAAAGACATTTTATAAGCATAATTATTTATGTATTGTGCAATGTGTATAAACGAGAAAAAAAAAAGATGCACTTTGCTTTAATATAAATGCAAATAACAAATGCCAAATTAAAAAACAAAAAGAACACAACATTGGTGTTTTTTTCTATGGGTGTTATCATCCAGATGAATGTTTTTTTTCTAAAGGAGTTTATGTTCCATTAAAAAATAAAAACATACACTTGATCCCAGGCTGTGCTGAGTGGCTTTTTTAGTGATGGGGATGAGGCAGGCAGGAGAGATGCTGCTCTAAGTGGGTACCGTGTGGGGTTGGTGGTGGGGACACCCACTCCAGCCCTGTGTGGGACCGCTCCGGTGTGGGTAGCACCCAGATAGGGTCACTCCTGAGTTTTGTGCTCCACTGGGCTGATTCAGTGCACGTGTCTCTGGGCTCCCTGGCTTGGACGCACCCCATCAGCCCAAGTCTGGAGGGGCTGGCTGGATCAGGGCAGGTTGCACAGGGGTGCCTGGCTCCCTGCCCAAAATCTGCTGGGGTTATTTTTATTATTCTTGTTTCTCATAATTTCAACTTGAAAGAACCCCCATGCTAGGGACCCATCTCCCATTCGACACTGTCCCAGTCCCTGAAATACCAGGGATGGCCAAGCTTCTGCTCTGTCCTGGGACATGGGTGGCTCATGCCACCAGGCAAGGAGGAAAATTGGAGAAGAGGGGAAAGCCAGTCCTTGGTAGGTTTTCCTCAACCTATTTCCTTCCCCCTTCATCTCCCATGCCTCTGGAAATAAAGGTTATTCTTCCTTTTGCCCTGCTTACCCTGCCTTCAGATGTTCACTGCTTCATTGCACATGTCCTCTGCCAAGAAGGTCACTACACCTAGTTCCAGCCTTTTGTGGAGAGGGACCACGAGTAGAAACCACTAGAGTCCTGGAGACTGAAGGATGTGGAGAAATAGAAGGTCCAGATGGGCTTGTAAGAGCCCTCCAGTGCCTGGACCCCAGGAATGTGACTTCCAGCCTCTGCTGTCCTTTGTGTGGTTGATGGCCATAGCAGTAGCTCAGGCTTATGAGCATCTGGACCGGGTTCATTGAACACTGTGCCTTTCTGTTCAACAGAGGTGTGCCCAACTCAGAGTGATTTACTGAGATACAGTATTTGATTTGCTCTGAATGGACTGTGCCTTCTGTTGGGGTCATGTCACTGAACCCATGAACCAGCTTCAAAATGGCTTTTGATTATGTGCGAGCTTTGCATGGGAGTTTCAATTTCCAGGCTCTCACCTCTCATCCTTCAGGTGGGAGTCAGCATTGAAGGCTGAAGGCATGAGGGATGCATCCACCCTGTCTTGCTTGATATGCACTAAGAGACACCTGGAAGGGCAGATGTTGGGACAATGTAATCTACGCTACAGTTTGGCTCATTTCCTTTCCATTCTGCACCAGCAGACTTGAAATATCCAATAATTGCTTCATACCTTCGTGGTCCAGCAGCCAACCTAGCATTGATGGCTTGCATCAGAAGCTCAAGAAAGAGTGCTCCTGTCTGTGTCCTCGACACTCACCCAGGCAACACACCATCAAAGGTGCTGCAGATGAAGGATGAAGCAGATTATTGCAAAACCAACTGTCGATTCCTCTGAGCTTTTGTAGCGTTTATCTGTGGAAGCAGGGCTGTGCAGGCAGTAGGGACCTGGGGTTAGAAAGATCCCGCCAAGTCTAGGAGCCACCAGGTTGATGGCCACACTAGGGTTATGGTCAGCTGGCTGAGGAGTTGGCTTTTACTCTGGAGTAACCAAAAGATAGGGAATGTTGGGCTCACTCGTACTTCTCCCACCTCCAAGCTGTTGTGCTGGCAACTAGGCATGAGTCTTTACCCAGAAGAGATGAGATGATAGTTTTGTCCCTGATGTATGACACCAAAGTAGCAATGAGCCATGTGAGCACACCAGAGGACTCTGTGTTTAAGAGCTGTTTTCACCTTCTTCCATGAGGTACGTACCATAACCTGGTGCTTAAAGCCCTGAAGTCAAATCGTAGCATAGTTGATGTTGTCCCTTGAATTGAGATGTGGGTTCTTGTCCCTGTTCATTGATCCATAAGATGTGACTAAATCATTTCACCTTGCCGTTTCTCAGGATTTCCACTTGTGAGTTACAAAAGCTACAAACTGTTGCTCCTGAGAGCTGAAAGCTGAGGATGGAAATACTGTACCCCTAAATGAACACTCTCCACAGCAGCTTTCCAAAACACATAGGGTCACAAAAATGATCAGATGGATGGAACATCTCTCCTATGAGGACAGGATGAGACAGTTGGGGTTGTTTAGCCTGGAGAAGAGAAGGCTGCGGGGGCACCTTATTGCAGCCTTTTGGTACCTAAAGGGGGCTTAGAAGAAAGATGGGGACAGACTTTTTAGCAGGGCCTGTAGTGATAGGACAAGGGGTCATGGTTTTAAACTAAAGGAGGGTAGATTCAGACTAGATATCAGGAAGAAATGTTTTATGATGAGGGGGGTGAAACATCCTGGAACAGGTTGCCCAGAGAGGTGGTTGATGCCCCATCCCTGGAAATATTCAAGGTCAGGTTGGACGGGCTCTGAGCAACCTGATGTAGTTGAAGATGTCCCTGCTCACTGCGGGGGGTGGGGGGGGGGGTTGGCCTAGATGACCTCGAAAGGTTCTATGATAATGCAAAGAGGTAAGAGGCTGGCTGTGGCAGTGTCCCCATGATGGGTGCAGTGCAGGTGGGCTGTTGTATCACTTGCAAGGTGCAGTGAGGATCTGCTGGGGCTAGGATATCCTCCACACACCCCATTTTATACCTTGTCCTATGTGACTACCCCTTGCCATGGCTGGAGACATGATGAGCTGGCTGGACCTTCAGCTGGACATGGAGTGCCAGTCAAATGTTACAGTGATTGTCTGGAGAATGAGCTGAAACACCTTGTGGAGCACTTTATTTTTTGGGGTCTTTACTTGCATTCATCTATCAAAATAAAAGACCAGGCAATGCTGTTCACAGTAAGAAAGCTGGGAAATAATCAGCAAAACTATGGCACTATGGCTTTTCAATACTATGGCAGCTTTAGCTAAAATGTTCCAGTCTTCACCTCCTGCTGAGCTAATTTTAGCCCTTATTCAATGAAAAAAAAAAAAAAAAAAGAAAAAATAACACGACAGAAGGATGCTGAGCAGCAGCTCATCTCTGTCTCCATTCACCCAGAGCTTGTTCAGCTCTAGGGCTGATGGATGCAGGGTGGGAAGTTGTGTGAAGGTTGAAACAGAGATTGGAGGTTAAAGGAGGAAGAATTTCCCCTTGGCTGGAGTTTGCTGATGCTGTAAACCCATCTTTAGGGCTCAGAAAAGCTGCAGCCACATAAGCAAAGAGCTAACCTGGCATAAACATGGTCCGATATAGAATCATAGAATCATTAAGGTTGGAAAAGACCCTAGGATCATCAAGTCCAACTGTCAACCCAACACCACAATGTCTCCTAAACCATGAAGTGCCACATCTACATGTCTTTTAAATACCTCCAGGGATGGTGACTCCCCCACCTCTCTGGGCAGCCTGTTCCAATGCCTGACCACTCTTGCAGTAAAGACATTTTTCCCAATATCCAGTCTAAACCTCCCCTGATGCAGCTTGAGGCCGTTTCCTCTCGTTCTATCGCTAGCAACTTGGGAGAAGAGACCAACACCCACCTTGCTGCAACCTCCTTTCAGGTAGTTGTAGAGAGTGATACAGTCTCCCCTCAGCCTCCTCTTCTCCAGGATAAACAACCCCAGTTCCCTCAACCTCTCCTCATAAGACTTGTTCTCCAGACCTTTCACCAGGTTCATTGTCCTTCTTTGGACACACTCCAGCAACTTGATATCCTTCTTGTACTGAGGTGCCCAAAACTGTTATGGTCTTGCTGGCATTGTGGTGTCCGTCCGGACACTTTGTCTGGTTGTACCACTCTCACTTTACATGTGTCCCTCTGCAGCTGGTGCAAAGCCAGGCTTAAACACACACGCTTACATAAACCCTGAGCGCTGGAGGCAATTGGTCTGAAATGAAGTTATGTGGCCGCTCTTGATCTGGTCAAATTTTGGATGATCCAGTAACACCCGGATTAAGGAGCAGAACCACAGCCCCGACCTGCCCTTGGAGAGAGGATCTGTGGGTGAGGGCAGAGCCAGCTCCTTCCCAAATGAAAATGCTGATGCCTGGCCTCCAGGTCACTCCTGGCTAGCAACATGATGTCCTTCTTGCTTCATGCCCACAGCACCTGAATTCAGGTACCTCCCCAGGTATGAGCATCCCCAGCTCCATGGACATCCATGGACATCTTCTAGCAGAGCAGTGGTGGCCCTGGGACCTCATGTATCATCGTGCTCTGTACAGCTTAACTGTGGTTTCCATTCTTCCCTCCTTGGAAATCACCTTACAGAAATCTCATTCAATTAAGAAGTTCAGCCATTAGCTGGTTGAGACAGTCTGAGGTCCTGATTTCCCAGTGGCTGGCGGGACTTGCCTCCCTCCTCTTTTTTTTAATAAAAGGATTTCTCTGAAAATTTGGGATGTCTGAAATCAGTCTGTTCTAGTTAACTGAACTCTTGCTTTGGACCACGGCTTCAGCATAATCAGTGCTAAATCTTATAATGATATACTGCAACACAGCAAATTACAGCATGGTTGGGCCTTTTTTTCCCAGTGTTGCAGGGTGGTAATTGAAGAGTGCAATAAAAAAGTGTCAAATGATGTAACTTTTTGCTGCTAAATCATACATGAAATATGCTCAAAAAGTGTCAGCTGCTGATAAAAGATAACATCTATAATGGCTGATGTGCTGCAAGGGAAGGAGGTAAAACTCTACCATCTTCAGATCATGGTTTTCCACATGGATAAACCATTTGCAAATGGCTTTCCACTGGGATCTTGGTGCAGAGCCATGATCCCTGTCTTACTTAGGTGACCTCAGCATCTGACTTGTTCCCCATCCTCCCCAAGGCATCTGTGGGCTCTTGTCCTACAGGTTGTTTGCAAGCCCATTAGGTGAATGGACCCTTCTGTCCATGCAGCCCTCAGGACTAATGTGGTGGTTATGGATTGGCAGCTCCAGAGAATTCAAAGAGTGAGTTCTTGGAAAAGCATTTGCTTTATGGTGGTTGTACTTTGCTCTCACTGTTCACTGGTGTAAAGTTGCCCCCGTGGAGCTTAACTCAGTTGGGTCTATGCATATTTATGCATGTCCTGGTCTGCAAGGGCCTCTGGAGGCAAAGTGGTGAAGAACTAGCTTAAGATGAATTAATAAAAACCACCCATTCATGGAAAAAGCATTTGCTTTGTGTTGCCTACATGTGTTTAAAAATACACCCTGGTTTACTGGGCACACAGTTGGAGAGAAAATGTCAAGGTGGGGATACATCTGTGGTGGTTTAAGGGAGGAGATGAACATGGGATGGAACAACCGATTGGGAGAAATGGTCACAGCAAGAAGTGATGGACGGAGCTTCTCCTGTACCATTTGTACACTAGTATGGACTCACATGGGGTCCTGAGCCTTTTTTGGGCCAAGCATTATAAAGAAAAAGACCTTGCCTCAAGCAGCCTATGCACAAGTGGCAACGAGAGGTGTTGTGATGGGGATAACAGCAAGGCCAGGACTGGCCTGAACCCCCAACCCATGGTTGGAGAGGTCTATCCCCCGTGACCCCACTGTGTCACCAGGCTTTGACAGGAGGACGTTCCTGCCCAGCCTTTGCACATTTGCACAGCAGAACCAGAGGGACTTCGCTGGGCACATCAGTGAGTCGTACAAATTTTTGGCTGGCTTAAAGACAAAATGAAACAAAACCCAAAACACTTGAGAGGCTCAGGTAGCTCTTGTGGTTAACAGGGAAGTCACCACTGTGTCACGTTTACCAGCCAAGGTCCCTGTCATCAGCTTCGGTGGAAAAGCCCAGGACATTTCCTCTTTGTCATGCTGACTGGACCAGCATCATAAACTGCCAAATTACTCCTGGTGATGAATCTGACTAGCCTCTTTTTTTTTTTTAAACACTCTGGTTTCTGAAAGCCAAGAGGCTCCAATGCTCACACGTCCCTCTGGCTGTCAGATGCACACCAAATAACTCCTGAACCTTGTGACAATGCCAATCAAGCCTGGAAGTGTGATGGAAATGTGAGGGTGAATTCAGTTCCCACTTTCAGAAATGAGAAAGGTTGGGTGGAGGGAGAAGACTTGAATTAGCAGCTGTCTTGGAGCAGAGGCAGGTCGAGCTGTGCCATGACTTGCCCTCCTTGAAGGACCCTGTGGTGAGAACAAGGGTGTGTTTTGCCATCTGGACTGCGGCAAAGGTCTTTTGGTGGCTGGGCTTTTGAGATGCTCATTGGATCAATGAGCAAGGAAAAGCAGGACTGAGCAGGAACAGGACTCTACCTCAGTGGTTAAGACACCCTGTGCAGAGGGAGGTTGATGTCCCAGCCCTGGCATGTGCCTGGTGGCATGTGCAATAGTGAGATACTTATTGCAGAGGATGGGAAGCCCATGCATTCTCTTCCGTAAATGCACACCTATTTGAGCTGAAAAAGAAGGGGTCCTTACCTCCTCCACCCACCCAACCACCACAGCTCAGTCTGTAGGTACCGTCAGGAGGTGAGAGCGCTGAACTCCTTCAGTCAAGAGGTGTTGAACCCCTTTGAGCCCACTTGACTCATGTTGTGGGCAGATGCTCAAAGCTCTTGGCTCCATCACTTACAGTCTTGCAACTGTGAGGGGTTAGGGCTAAAAGAAGAGAGGTTGAGGCTCGCTGGGTGTTAGAGCAGCTCTGAGAGTAAAATCTGGTTGGTTTCATTAGCTTTCAGTGGTGGTGAAGTGTTCGCAGTCTTTCTTTGTATCAGACGGGAACAGAGCAGCATAAGTCAGATGACAATATGGGTGCTGTCAATTACCAGGATTACAACACACATGGGAAAAAGGAAAAAAATCTTATATATTGCAAGGAACTAACTATTATTTTTTCTGTAGTGGCAATATTTAGGACTGGCATTACCATGGATGTATTTATATCCTCTGTCCTGTAGAAAATATGTAAGTTATTCTGAGGCATGTACATACCCAGAGCTGGAGCTGGGCCACCAGACACCTCTTGGGAGTTGTTGTGTGAGAGCTGAGGGGGTCCCCTGTTATTCCCTACAGCTGCCCAGATGAGAATGCCAGTCTGAATATGCTTAAAATTAGGAAAAAAATCACATTCTAACCCCAAAGGTATCTGCAAAGAAAGGACAGCTCAGGGTCCCATCAGTGAAGGGACACAACTGTCCCCCAGGTATCACACCTCCTGAAGCTTGTTAGCTCAGTTTAGAGTCAACCTCCAGTGAAAAATGGGTCAGAAAACAAGTTTTGCCTCCCACCAGCAAGACAAGCCAAGGCTGAGAGCTTGCAAGAGGAGAACAGAAAATAAAGCTGTTGTAAAAGAGGTCCAGTGAAAGAAAGCAGAAACCAGGTGTCAAGGCATTTACTAGACCCCAATGGAGGTGAAAGAAGGGCAACCAACCTTCTTGATCTTGATGGGAGCTGGGGCAGCTGGGAGGGTGGTGGGACCCCGCAGAGCAGCGGGTGGGCAGGGTGCTCAGCTGAGGTGGCCATGGGAGCCAAAGAGAAACATTGGTGCCAACAAAACAAAACCCCTAGAGCTGCCCCAGCACTCCAAAACACCCCACTGGAAGTGGTATTTACTCCTTCCCCTGGAAGCGCAGGCCCTGCAGTTTGATTTTTTCCAGCCCAGCATGCCATGGGGAAGCTGGGATGAATTTAATGGTTGGAGAATTTTCTGGTTTTAATAATTGATCAAGAGCGAGCAGTGGGGCAGAAAGGACTCATGCAGCGACTCGCTGCCTGCGGGGTCCCTGGCCGAACCGTTTCCAGTGGGGAGATGAAGTCGAGCAGGGCTGGAGGAAGGGAATTGCCTCCGCAGGATGGGCTATTAAGGGCTTAGTGCCTCCACAACCAGGCAGAGAGGATTGCTTTCATCTTCCTGCCTACATCTGAAGCCTGGACTCATAAAACTTTCATTGTTACTTTAACCCTTCAGGCCCTTTTTTAAAAGTTTTTTCTGGGGACATGAGGCTGCAGTTGGTGGAGCGCTAAGCCCAGGCAGCAGCACTGCTAGTTGGAGGTGCTGCTGGCTTCGTCTGCTGGCTTCGTCTGCTGCCCATGGAGAGAAGGACAGTGGGGCCTCAACCCACAGTTGAGCTCATCCCCTGGAGAGCTCTGGCCTGAGAGAAGCTGTTAGGCTGGACCACTAGCAGACACTGATGTTTTAGTGGGTATCCTATAAAACCAACATTATTTGGGACTTTTGCGGTCTTTTGCAGGGATGCATTGCCACTCTTGGCAGCATGGATCCAGGGTTGGATTGATTTTCAGTAGAGCCAACCCCGATGCTCCTAAACCAAAGTCTTTCAGCTCTTGTAGGTCACACTGAGTTCAGGAGGCAAATTTCTCACCTGGGGTATATTTTTGTTGCAGGAGAACAGATCTTCAGATAAGACCTGCTCATAGCTTTGGAAACTCTAAGAAGACAGAGACAAGATGATTTTGGTGTTCAGAACTCAGAAACTTCAAATACATTCACCTCCTTCCAGTGGAGATGGACAGTCTAGTAAGACAACCTCAGCTGAAGCAATAAATAAAGGATCATGATAAGGCAGAATTCGAGGAATGTCTAAAATGGGCCTGAAAGTGGAGATGGTTGACACAAAGAGCAGGAAACCACCAGGAACAGCAGACCTTGGTCATTGTGCTGGTTTTGGCTGAGAAGGGGTTAATTCTCCTCACTGTGGGGGTCGGCTACCTTTCCAGCTTCCCTCGCTCTGCCGCGTGGCGGGGGGGGCTGGGAGGGACGGGGCCATGGTGGGGGCGGCTGACCCCGACTGGCCAATGGCAGGTTCATTCCATACCATGTGACACCATGACCAGTATATTAGGGGGGGGCAGTTTGCGGCTCGGGGGCTGCGTGGCATCGGGTTGGTGGGTGGTGAGTGGTTGTGTCACGTGCGGTTTGTTTCGGTGGTTCATTCCCCTTCCCCCCTCCCCCGGGGCTTTACATTGCATTTCTGTTGTTGTTTCTTTTAATTTTAATTATTAAACTGTTCTTATCCCAACCCACGAGTGTTACCCTTCTGATTCTCTCTCCCATCTACCGGTGGGGGAGTGAGCGAGTGACTGTGTGGGGCTGAGCTGCCGGCTAAACCACGACAGTCATGTTTCTGCTCCAAAATCTCAGCTGCTTTTTTAACCTCTGTGCAGGGTTCCCACCCATGGGCTCTGCTTGGTGGCTCCTGGGTGTCTACTAGAGGCTTACAAGCATCTGAGAGCTCCAGAAGCTGCGTGGGCATGAAAAAGTTGAAAGTACACACAACTCTCCAGTCCTCCAACTGCAGGAGAAATTTGAAAAGTGCAGGGTGAAGACTCAGAGGCTGGATGGGTGAGGGGAAAAAAAGGGTTATTAGGAGTATCCTGACTTTTAATTCAGCCTGAGGAGCTGGGTGATATTTTTTTTTTTTGGATGGTTGGGTTGGCAGGGCTTGGCTGGGCTCTGGGACTCCTGATGGGAGTAGCTGAGGGACAGCCCCAGGCTTGACATGCCCAAGGTTATGAAATGCTCCTCCATCAGGCACTGAAACCTAACCTGAATGCTGTGAGACATTCACCTGGGCTAAGTGATGGGGAAGGAGGAAAAATGGGAGACCTTACAGAGACAAGAAGTCACACTGGATATGGATATATCCTTCCATATCCATCATCTCCTGAAGCAACAAATTTCTGCCTCTCTGTGGTTTTGCTTTGAGTGGTTGTGTCACCGAAATCAGGAATAAACCTGTAACACCAATGTAGTGTTAAAAGGCAGGCATTCTTTATTTGCGCCTGGATGCACGGGAATGCTCCGCCTAACATGCATACTGTCAGATCTCTTTGTGCCAGTTAAGTACATGCTTCATATACATATTCATTAGCTTTCTGATAAAAGAGATACCTATTCAGACGTTATTTGCGCATGCCTGTTGGTGTCTCAGGGTTCTCTGGATGAAGGACATACTCTTCCTCCCTGTGTCTGCTAGTTAACCCTTGTATTCGTGCAAACTCAGTTCTGAGATTACGTATGTACTACCTTTGAGGGATGGTCTGTTTTGGTTTAGTGTCTGCTCTGCAGTTCCTTATCTTTATGGCTCTGTATGTCTGCTTTTCTTAAGGCCAAATGTCATCGTGACTTTGTTTAGGTACTTCGAATCTCGAGGCCTCTTTGACTCCCTAAAGCAACAAGCTTTAGTCATCGTGCAGGCTGTTCTTGTTTCGGCTACCTCCTTATCCTGGATAAATTTCGGCTCCAGGCCCCAGCCTTAGCTGAGCTACACTAGATTGTATTAGTAACTCCCAACCATTTATACCCTGAGTCATTACTACCTAAAAGTGAGGTTTTAATTTAATCCTTAAAACAGAGGTTTGGACCCTGAGCACTAGGAGTGAGGGTTTTGGGATCTAAAAATTAGGCTTTGAGTCTGAAAGGAGAGGGGTTCTGACAGAAACACATTATCTATTGCATTAATGATTAAAGAATACACTGATTGTCCCCAGACTTAATGTTCAGTTGGATGGTATAGCAGCACCCATGTTTGGTTAACTTCATCACCCTGGTTACAGTTGTAGCAAAGCAAAGACCTCAGGGTCTGCCCCAGAACCCTAAAAGCTGGACTCTAAGCTTGGCTTTTGGTATCTGGCCCATGGGTGTGATCTCTCCCTTGCATCTCATGGTTTTGCAGTGGTCCATGGTAGCCTCGCTCTGCCAGTTCCTCCAACTGCTGAAGCCTTTTGGATGCATCCCTAAGTTTGTCACATCACAGAAATGCTCTGAACGACTTCAGGCAAGCTGCTTCTGCCTCAGTTTCCCCTTCAACCCAGCTATCAGCCCCTGCTCCTTTGACAGCATCTGGGATGACTTACCTCCACCAGCAAAAGCTGTTCATTTTAGAAGCTGGTGATGGCTTCTCCCCAGTCTATTTATACACCCATTGCCCAACTGAGTGCTGGAGATGAACACTGCGTGTCTTCCTGAAGGAGAACGTGCCATGGGAAAGGTATTTACAGCAGGCACATTAGTGCCGCTGCTGCTGCCACTGCCACTGCCAGTGTTTGTAAAACCTTCACGCCAGGAGACATCAAAGAGGGTATGGCACCCTTGGCTCCCAGGAAGTGGAGAGGTGAAATGCCCTTCCAGTTCAGGCACGCCTCAGGGTTGTCTAAAAAAACCCCCACTTCTTATTAATCTGCGATTGAAAGTGTAATTATGTCATCGCTCTGAACAACCCCTTTGGCAAGTTAGGGCACGGGGAGAGCCTGAACAGTCGAGGCTGGCATGCTGTGCACCATGCACAGCCCAGCCTGGCTTTCTCTCCCGTGCTCACCATTGGGGTTATTCGGGCTGGCAACCCCCCACTGTGGTCCACAGTGTCCTCTCCAGTGGGGCCAAAATGCGTGCCAGTGTCCTGGGGGGGCAAAGCTGCTCATGGTAGGTGTGATGGACTCATGTGGTGTGTGGTCACTGTCCCCCTGCAGCACTGCTGTAGTCTCATGGTTGTCCCCATCCTCGTGTTACAAATCTGGGTGCCCATCTATCACCACCTTTCCTTCACCAAGGTCAGCTTCCTCCATTTCGTGCCTGAATTGGCATCCCTTTGCAAATGCAGGACTCAGCTGCTTCTGCAAGGTGCTTAAACCAAGCAGTAGACCCTCAAAGCACCTGGCATCTCAGCTGGGGGGTGCCTGGGTCCCCAAAGTGCCTCAGTTTCTGATGCTGCTGGTCTCCTACCTCCCTAAATGCCACCTCAGGTGGCTGTTGCTGCCCCTATGCTGCGCATAGCCACAGGAGCCAGCACGCACAGGTCATCTCCCATCCTGGGGATGTTCAGCCCTTCCTCCACCAGGGCTGTTTGACCCAGCAATCCCCCAAAACCACATCTCTGATCTTTTCTCTCTGGGAGCTTCCACCTCTTCAGGTGTCCCTCATGTCCCAGGAAGACAGCCCTGCTCCCCCAGCCCCACACTTGCCTCTGTTTGCTCTGAAAATGCTGGTTTCAGCTTTCATTGCTCTCAGATGATTTTTGGACCTTATTAAGTAACATTGCAAATGCTGATGTTAATTAAAATTCCTCCTAACCACTCCTTGCTCACCCTTGTCTTGTAACCCCTCCTTAAAACCTCATTCATTTTTGGGACCTTCCCAAGCCGAGGCTCACCAGACCCAGCTTTAGTCAGAGTGTTTCTCCATGCCACATGCCTCCTCCATAAAAAGCTCTGAGATGTAAAGCACTGTCTGCTTTTTTCTTCATCACCATCTTACTATCATTTTGTCTGTCCTTGGAGCTTAAGCTTGAGGAACATAAAAATGATTTATCGTGCTTACGCTGGTCTTTATCTGTGCCAGGAATGCAAAAGCCCGCGCTACAGACAGATACATAACATCTTGTGGGAACAAGTCTTCGCCTCCTGTTTTCAGGGTTGGTACTGGGTACATCTCTCTGAAAGACGACATTTTAGGAACTGAGCTCCCATCTGTTCAGCATTGGACCTTAAATATCTGGAATAATGCCTACTAAATCCCTGGGGTTTGCTGTTAGTTTTTTGCCCCCCTGTGTGCGCGGAGTGTGTGTCCTTCAGCGATTTGTTAGCCTTGCTGGAGGAGAAGACGTCTTCCCTGCAGGAAGACTGGTCTGCAGACAAGGGATAAAAATGCTAAAGTGAGACATTTCTTTAAATTTCAAAATGCAACCCAATCAAGGAAGAAAAATAAACTGAATAATAGAAAATGGGGCTGGAAGAGAGCACTGAAAAATCAGCTAATCTACCCCTAAACCCAAGGGCAATTCATCTATCTTTAAACCACGTGTGATAGGGGTTTTTCCAACCTGAGCTTCAAAATCTCAAGTGCAACTCTACTATTTTTCAGGCAATTTTTTTCCAGGCCTTAATTATCCCCTCTTCTGGCAAACTGCCCTCTGTCACCCAGGCTGCATCTTCCTTCCTGCAGTTTAAGCCTATGACTTCTTAGCCCTTCCTCTGTGATTATGAAGAGTTTATTTCCTTTTCCTCAGTAGCTATATTTTACAATTTACTGTGTCCCCTTGCTGTTTTTTCTTCTCTAGACTGAACAACCCCAGGTCCTTCAAGCTTCTTTTTTTGGATATCTATTAATTTTCTAAGCACTTCACACACTCTCCTCCAGACCCCCCTCTGTTCACCACCTTTATTACTAAATCGTTATCTAGCATTCATTAGACATTACTTATTCAGGTAAATACTATTTATTATAATATCTTTGTTCTTCTCATTATTATATAATATAATAGCTGTTGTCCGGCCATCGGCCAGCTCTTTATGGCTTTGCAGAGGTGAGGGACGGGTGTGTTAAGAACAGTTATTCTCAGCACCAAATTGCAATAGGACCATAGGGATCTTGGGGGGGTTTAATGAGAACCAGCTCAGTGGTTCCCAGACTTTCTAACCATGGCTCAGACATGCTTGAGAACCTCATTCCCAAGGAGGTGTGAAACACATACCAGAAATTTGTGGTTCCTCTGAGGTCTACATGGTTTTGGAGAAACTGGTCTAATCCTGACTTGCAGGG
This sequence comes from Phalacrocorax aristotelis, assembly GCF_949628215.1. Taxonomy (NCBI): domain Eukaryota; kingdom Metazoa; phylum Chordata; class Aves; order Suliformes; family Phalacrocoracidae; genus Phalacrocorax; species Phalacrocorax aristotelis. Next base: position 27,659,859 of record NC_134310.1, read on the forward strand.
TCCCGTGGAAAATCAGGGTGAAGTCCCCAGATTTGTGCTGGGCAGGGAGGAGCTCAGCCAGGTGTTAAATGAAAGCAGGGACAAGACCACCACTTTTTATCCATTTTAAAATTATGTTTTTCCCCACAAAGACATTTTGATAAGAAAAAGTATTGTGTGTTATTTATTGCAATTAGCTCTGGGTATACAGTTGACTCTGCTGAAGATAAGGACCCTGGAACTACAGAAACAGTATCACCAGTGAGATAAGCAACAGACGACAGTGCACAGTGGGTTTCCATTTCAGACAGAGGACGTCAGACCCCCTGCTAGAATAAAAATGTCCAGCCCTACTCAAATACACGCAACTAGAAATATTTTTTCCAGTTGAAGACCTGGCATGGGATCTGTATAATAAAGCAGCAAATTGTTGTGCATGCACTGCATGTCTACTAAGGATGTTTTGAATGCAAAAAGGGATTTTGAAACAATGCAGTGCACTTTTATTCCTGATTGAATGGTATGTTTTTGGTGGAGATGTCTGCATTCATTGCAGAGGTTTTGGTCAAAGAGCTCCATTTACTTTCCTGCCGATTTTAATTCAGGCCATTTGATAGTAAAATCAACACTAAAATACATCTAACTATGTCTTCACTAGCATTTTTTGTGGTATCAGCTCCATCAAGGGTGATGATCCCAAATCAAACTTTCTGAGGCTCTGTTTCAAGCCCATCATTGCTTAAAGCAGTGGGAGGAAGTGAGGTGGCAATGGAGTGGACATCATTCTGGAGTCGAGGCACCTCCACTAATGATGGGCAGAGCAGTGAAGTGCCCCCAAAGTCCTGCTCTCCAGAGCAACACATTGGATCTGGGAAGGGGCCCCTGATCCCAGGGGAGTTTGGGTCTCTGAGATGCTTGATCATGCCCTGTGAGCCCATTACTTGAGAGGGAGAAGATGCTCAGGCATTAGGGGAAGCAGAGGGCCAGGAAGGAGGCATGAATTTCCCTGTGGGATACTGGTGGCTTTGTTGCTCCTTGCTTTGCCTTCCTCCTCTTTTTTCCCCCTTTCTCCCTCCCTCAGGCCAGGACAAGATCTTTTCTTTTATAAGTTCCAGGTACCTTTGAGAAGTGGCCCTTAGACCAGGTTGTTTTAGGTGTGCAAAGACCCCACCAGCCACTGCCGTTTAATTATTACTTCCATCCTCCTGCTTCGCAACCTTGGGAAACTGCTCTGTATTGGGTAATTCCTTTTTTTGTTGTTCACAAATGGACAATAGTAAAAATATAACTTACTCTGCACTTAAAAACCATTTCCTACCAAAACTGCAAGTCGGAGACAAGAGACCCCTTTGGAAAGGGGTCCATGGATGGGAGGATGCCCATGGTGATGTCCCACCTCAGAGGCGTAGGCTAATCTGCACCAGGGCAGCAGTGTTTGGGAGCAAGATTTCATGGTGACGTTAGTGGCCTGGCAAAGAGACACAGCAGAGGCTGGCTGTTGTGACACTGAACATGTCAGCCCTCGGCACAATTTCCATTGGCACCTGCACTGGGAGCCAAGCGGGAGACCTTTGCTCAGCTTCCTATTAACCATTTAGTTTTAATTAAAGGCATTCACCAGTCAGCTGTCACTGACCAGCTGGGAGACTAAATGGGTGGTCCCTAACCATCATTTCCACCTATTTTTATTTTTTTCACTAATCTGGTCATTTTTGACATTACAGAGGAGGGGGGGAGATGGGTGCAAAGGGGTTGCTTAGGAAAAGAGGTGTGAGGTTGTGCTGGAGCTTTTGGGGAGGAAAATCCTTATGCTACAGTGTGCACAGGGATAAAGGACTGAGCAATGCAAAAGCCCCTTTAGTCCAGCCTGAACTTGAACCTTCTTCCTGTATGGCCAGTTTTGGGTGTACACTCCCAAGAAGGAGGGTGAATGCATCACCCCAACCTACCCCAGGTGCTTTGGTCCCAATGCAACCTGGCTGTCCCAAAGGGCTGGGGAGCTTGAGCTGTCCATGCTGTGCCCACCCACTGGCTGCAGGGCTGCAAGTACCACTCTGACAGTGTCCATCCGTCGTCCCCCCCGACATCTGTCCCTTGTGAGGTGAGGCGGGGGGACAGCAGCAGGGTGAGTGGGCTGCTGGCCAGCCCTTCTTCCTCTTCCTTATCTGCTTCCAGTAGAAATTGAATTGGGAACGGGCACCCCAGGAGCGAGGCAGGGAGCTCAAAATGGAGTGGCCGATGGGGGTGGTTGATAATGGCATTTCCTGGAGACGGAGCACTTGGGCAAGGTCTCCTAGAGACAGCTCACAGGGATGGCGAAGCTGAGATGGGCGAGATTAAAAAAAAACCTTCTGCAGCACTGGATTCCTCATCTGCCTGCAAAACAGCTGGCGCTGAGATCCTATCTGACACCTCGGAGGCGAAACAAAGCGGTGAGAGACCCTGAGGACCTGGGATGACCCTGTGAGGCTGGGGAGGATGGACGATGCTGGTGGCCAAAGCTGTAGCTCCTATGAACTGGGAGTGAATAGGGTGGCTCGTGCAGCTGAAGCAGCCCAGGAAAGTGGGTCATGGCTGGAGATCAAGACTTGTCCTAAAAAACACCCCAAAGCAGCAAGGTCAGGTAACTGCCTGTGGGATGAGTGATGTGGGTCAAACTGTGGTAAATACCCCTTGTAGGTAAGCACAGGTATGGTCCCCTGGGACCAGCGGTGCAAACACGGGAGGGATTTCCACTAGGGCAACCCACTGCCATGTGCCCTGAACCCACGCATAGGTGGTCCTTCGTGGTAGGGTGCAAATCACCCCCCTGGCGAGACCTTGGGCTGATGTGGGGTTGGGGTTTGCACAGACAAAGATGACAGTAAAGGACAGAGGCCATGGGTTGTCCTCCAGAGACTCCGGCTGAGCACCCTGGGTAGAAAGCCCGGTGGTGCCCTGCCGTCTGGGCTCCCTTCCAGGCTTGTCATGGGACTCCCAGCAAATCCCCTGGGACAATCTGATCTCCAGGACACACACCCACACACACACACCCCCCTCCACCCCCCCACCCCCCCCCGGCACCTATCCCTCCCTCCAGCAAGTGGGGTTTTCCATGGTTTAAGGTGCCAAAGTTCATTGACAGTCCTGGCGGCTTGGGCACACCCACAGTCAGTGCCACCCTTTGTGGGACAAAACAGGTCACCCAGTAAGGAGGAAAGAAACCAAGGTGCAATAGGCATAAAGCCACTTTGCACCTGTATATAAAACCTTGGGGAGGGGAAAAAAAATCACCGTTGTGACACATCTATGTAAACACCAGAGGTTATATTGCTGTGAGTAAATGTTAGCTGGTTTTATTTCATGGAGCAGTCAGACTTGATGATGAAACGCTGTCTGAAGCTTCACAGAGAGAAATGACACATGTTTCCTAGTAGTCCTTGAATGGCTAGCAAATGTGTCATAGTTAAGAACCAGCCTGGAGGGACTTTTTCTCCAGTAGCTCCTATTCCAGGAAATGAGTCGGCCCTGTGCATTCCCTAAATTTGTCAGTGATCTGGAGGCATCTTTGTTAAAATTAGGTCTGTTTTGGTAAAGTTTCTACTAACTCTTGAGTAATTTAGGAGGTGACATAACCACTCTGTAAAAGTCTCCCATCTGTTCTGCAAAGAGATGATTGGCTCCTTGGGAAACACAACTTGCCCAGGAGTGATGTGCCATTTGTCCCTCTGCAGCTCTGCTAGGGGTCCAATGTGAAACCTTCACAACTATGTCTTTGTGCTGCTGCTTGCACCAGCTCCCATGGCCCAGAGGGGACTGTCACACCCTGAGTGAGGTGCACAGTCCCATACGTGCTCCCTGCACCACCCACACACCTTCACATGGATGCCAGCAGCTTGCACAACCCACGGGGGCCGCAGTCAGGGACATAGAGCATGGTTCCAGCTCCCAGATCCCTTGGCATGCATCCAGGCAAGCAAATTTATCTCCACTATGGGATGGCCATAGGAAAACTGATGATTAGGAGTAGTGTCAGGTCCATATGAGCCCCTTGGAGATGCTAGAAGGTTGATTGGAGGCCCATCTAGTTGGCACGGGACAAAGCTGTGCCAAAAAGCCCTCAAAGCATCCCCAGTGTGGAGTACTGTGATCCTTTTGCACAGTGTGATACCCACCAAAACCACTCCATTTTTCCCCTTTGCCTCCCCATCCTGGGCTGGGCTGGGCCAGACCCAGGTCTAAGCACAAGGAAGGCTTGGTCAGCCCTGCACTACCCCAGCCCCAAATATCTGACATGAAATAAATTACTCTGGCAGTATTTGAGCCACTACATGACCATCTTAAACTGGAAATACTGTGAGAAGAGCCTTTCCAAGCAGATGAGGCAGTCAAACTCCAGAAAAAACATGGAAAGAGCAAGTTAAAAAGAAAAATCCAGTGCCCCCCCCTTTGCCTCCCTCCTTGCGAACTCTTTTGGACTTGGAGAAACCAAAACAAACCAGGGCTGAGTTCAGCCTCAGTTCAAGTCATAGATAAAGTTCAACCTACTTCTAATTTTAGCCTGATGGTTCCCACCAGAAAATACGCTCTGGCATGGCACAGTGGGTGTAAGCCAGCTCTGACACTCGCCCCTCTGCCAGCCCCACCGGGTGTCCCAAAACACCCTGCCCACCAGCTGCCACATCCAGGTGGGACAAGCGAGCACGAGGCCACGTGCCCCAGCCACCCCATGGGAGCATCTCCTGGAGGTGGCCAAGGTACATCACCATTCCATGGGGCTGGTTGTCACCTGCCATGTCCAACCAGGGCCACCCTGGGCTGGGCAAGGTCTCCATGTGATGACTGCTGTTGGACTTCCCTTTGCTCAGGGCTCCTCTGTTTTTATTTTCATTGCTTCCCTTAGGATCAGCGCTTTGATCCAGCACCACAGGGGCAATTAGGTGAAGTGGACGAGGGGATAATTAGGGGAGGCAATGGGTTGTGCATGGAGGAGCAGGGGAATATGAAGCTCTCTGCAATGTCCTTGCAACATTTCCATGGGTGACATCGATGCACAAGGGTGGTGGCAATTGCTGGTGGGATTTTGGGATGCAAACCCAGGCAAAGGGTTTGCAGCAGCATAAAGTTTTAAAAAGGGAGAAAGCCCTTGTGTAAGATGCTGGGGATCTAAATGGGAACTGCAGGGACCAGGGATGGTCACCTGTCCCCGAAAAGGTGAGTGCAAATGGGGACTGGCGCAAGGACAACTCATCATCCCCTCGGAGAAGACATCCTCAGCTGTGGAAAGGGAGCTGAGGTGGCCAAACGTGACAGCACAGAACTGGAGAGGGGAAGGAGCCCTGTCTGCAAACACAGAGGGAGCAAAGCGAAATTTAAGTTACAGGACAGAAAGCAAATGGGGAAAAATATGGGTAAATTGGGCTGAAAACCAGAATCAGAGCAGCACAGCCAACTTAGCACCCCTTAGCTTAGCACCTGGGAAAGTGGTGAGCCCCCACAGCGTGACTTTTAAGTGCTCACAGAAGCAGCAAAAATGCAATTTTTTTATAAAGACTATATACAGGAAGATGTGTCCATGCAGTGATTGTAAAAACCACTTGCAGTCTCCACATGCAACACAATCCCTCTCCCAAATGCTTCATCGCCTTGAAAAAATAAGACTGCACTTATCTTTAGGAAATCAGCACAAAACCTTGTTTACTAACAAATACGCTGCATTCTTGTGCTTTAAAAGAAGAGCAGACCAGCCTGCGAGCTGGGGTTTGATTTCTTGCACGAGTTTAAAACACAGCCCTAGGGATAGAAGTTACCTTAGCTGTAAAACAATCCACGAACTGGATTTCACAACCATTGTTGTCTCTCTCTCCCCAGATCAATATTTTACAGCGTTTGCCCTCAAACCAGTTTTTCATCAGATGACGTGTAATTATCACTAGACAGGTTTTTGGTAACCCATCTCCTGATGCAGTTATTTTCCTCCCACCTTCATGCTGCGTAGCCGCTGATTTATTGAATCTGGCCTCTTCCAGACTTGCTTTGAAAGGTGATTTTGAGCTCTTTTGGAGCTCAAATTTTAAAAATATCAAAAAATGTAATTTCAAAATTGATCTCTGAGCTTGAAGGGTCCTCTTCTCATCCCAGTGAGTTAATGGTGGCATTAACTTCTGGGACATGCAGTGTCGCTTCTCTATTCATGGGGATGACTGACCAGGAGAAATGCCTGGAGGTTTCTGTTCCAGGTTGGGCTGGGAGTTTTTGGGAGGGCCAAGCCCCAGCTACGTTCCCTGATTTCCCAGGAGGGTTTAGAGAGGAGGTGGGAGGTGAAGAGGATGGTCCTGCAAGGCTGCTGGAGGGGATGAACCTCCAGGAGACCAGATCCATCCCATTGCTATGGGTCCTTCTGTAATGCATCAAAACACAGATTTCCCCTTGGCACCAGTGCTGGGGCCTGTTTGGGACACACTCACCTGCAGTAAGGGAGCTATGCAGCTCTGGGGCATGGCTGAACAGTACACAGGAGGATTTCTCCCTACTTGTGATAGGTCCAATGTATAGGAGAACCACTAGGATTCAGGACATGTTCTCAAGGAAGGGAGTAGTAAATGCTGATCAGTATTTCTTTCGGGTTTTATCCCATGGACAAAAAAGTGCCAATGAAAGATAATTTGCCTGTGTTTGACACATGGGACCTGGGGAACCCCCAGCTCAGCTGATGTCTGACCATGGCACATCAGGGTGATGCTGTTCATGACCCACATGTGCACAGCACCCTGGCTCCAGCTCCTGCACAGAGGGTTGCACATCTGATGCCGGAGCATGGGGCTGTGTGCCAAGAAAGCCCAGGCTCCTGCAGAGCTCACTATTATCATTTTTAAAGGAAAGAGAGAGCTGCTTGTTCCCCCTCTCCATGCACAGGACAACAGCCAGAAAGACCTCCTCTTTGATACATGCATGAAGCAAAAGTCTCTTGAACCAGGAAACCTGGGGACCCCACTGGTACCTCTGAGTATCCCCCAAGTAAAATCCAGGCTCAGTGCTGCCTGCAGAAGTGTGGGAATGGTCTCTATAACCACCCATTTGGACTTTGCACAGGTTCTAGATGCCGGGGAATCTCATGGACTGCTTTCTCCACCTCCCACGCACATGAAGACACTCATTGCAGTCCAGTTCCTCAGCTGGCTGTATTCACTATATCTCTACCAGTTGCAAAGGCACTGATCTGCTCCAGGACCTGGTTTCTTCTCACAGCTCCATCAACAATGACTGCCATGGGGACACCAGCAGCACCAGTGCGGTCTGTGCAGCTACCTCCCCATCTTGGCCACGAGGCCACATGTTCATGTCATGTATTTGGACATCTAAGAATGACACGTGTCGGGGCAGACATTAAATGCCAATGCATTTCCCTCCAGCCGGGCTGGGAGAAGAGGCACAGAGGCTGAAGCAAGCCCAGGACCACGCAACACATGGTGGAGGTGATTGCTCCTATCAGATATTCGCCACCCCCCTGCATCGGGGCGGGCAGTTGACATTGTCTACTTGGACTTCTCCAAGGCCTTTGATATGGTCCCCCACAGTCTCCTCGTCTTGCACCTGGGAAAGCATAATCCGGGAGTGCAGCCCAGACTGGGATCCACCTGGCTGGAGAGCAGATCTGTGGAGAGGGACCTGGGGGTCCTGGTGGACAGGAAGCTCAACATGAGCCAACAGTGTGCTGCTGCGGCCAAGAAGGCCAACAGGATGCTGGATTGCATCAAAAAGGGCATCACCAGCAGAGAGAAAGAAGTCATCATCCCACTCTACTCAGCGCTTGTCAGGCCACACCTGGAGTACTGTGTACAGTTCTGGTCCCCTCTATACAAAAAGGATGTGGACAGGCTGGAAGGGGTCCAGAGAAGGGCCACCAAGATGATCAGAGGACTGGGAAGCTGCCATACGAGGATAGGCTGGGAGAACTGGGTTTGTTCGGCCTTGAGAAAAGGAGGCTCAGAGGGGATCTCATCCCTATGTACCAGTATTTAAGGGGCAGCTGCAAAGAAGATGGAGACTCCCTTTTTACACAGAGTCACATGGAGAGGACAAGGGGGAATGGACACAAGTTGCTCTTGGGGAGATTCCAATTGGACACCAGAGGGAAATTTTTCACATTGAGGACAGTCAACCGTTGGAATAATCTCCCCAGGGAAGTGGTTGACTCGGCCACGTTGGACACCTTCAAGAGTCATCTGGACAGGGTGCTGGGCCATCTTGTCTAGACTGTGCTCTTCCTAGAAAGGTTGGACTAGATCCCTGAGGTCCCTTCCAACCTGGGATTCTGTGATTCTGTGATTCTGTGATCACTTTCCCAAAGTGGAAACTTTCAACAGGAAAGCTCTATGGGAAGTTATTGAAAAGGTCTGTGCTAACAAAGTCCAAACACTTTGTTTAAATATTATTGCTACAGCAACATAACATACATTGAAAAAAAATTCTTTGTTTGGTGAAAAACACAGACGATTTAGGACAGAATGGAATTCTGAAATCTCAGCATTTCTCTTGAGAGGGACTTTGCATTTTTTCCCCATTAACTCTGTGGCATGGCTACAGCTGGTGGGAAATGGTTAACCAGCTTTGATCTGGCATGGGATGAGGCATTGGCTTAGCATCCAACTCACCCTTTGCAACACCATTACCCCCCTGCCGAAGGCTGCAGCTCTGAGGGGAGCAATGCCTTTGCACAGGGTGGAGGAAGCCAAACCTCCCTATGAAGGCTCCATTTTGGTGGCCTGCTCTGGGACCATCCATCCTTGAGACCCTGCGCTCATCTTTAACAGTGAGGATAACCAGAGCAACTCTCCAAGAGTTACGGGCAGTGTCTGCATCCCCGGAAATGTTTAAATCATTAAATTATAGCTCAAAGATGGGATATTTTTTGCAGAAATCCAGCTCTAGGAATTAATTCAGAGAAGTCCTGAGGAGTGGGATAGACAAAGCTAGGCTCAGTAGTCACATTTACATAGCCACACAAGTCTCCAGCTTTATAATTAGTGATCACAACATAGGATCCAAAACAAAGAGGCCATATAGCCCTGTAATGTGCATTACTGTTTTAATATCGTCGTTGTTCTTGTTGCACCCCAAGCAATAATCATTTAAACTACAGTTCAGCTTGCAAACACAGCAGCAATGCTGTTACAGGTGTGAACGTGCTTTGTCACTTCGGATTTATCTTGTTATCCATTTTGCCACCAGTATGAGCATTTAAAAACTCTGCTTATTATTCAGTATTAGAAGTGGAGCTGCTGGAAGAGGAGAACATCCTGGCTACTTGAGGTTTGCTGTGTTTTAGGAAAGCCAAGCAAACTTACTCTGATTCATGGGGTTTCTTTATTTGCTGCTGTTTGGGTTTTTGGCAGCTGCAAGGAATTTACAGAAATATTCCTGCATCTTGAAAGCTTCAGATCTGCACCAACGCCCATCCATCTGCTCCAAAACCTTGTGTTTACTGCAGGTTATTTTCCCATTTAATATATCTTGGTGGTTCCAGGGGCCCAGGAACCATCCCCGCTCTTGGCTTGGCTGCCCCAGCCGAACTCCAATGTTGATAAGCTCCTTCTGAAGCTGGCCCAGACACTTACAACCTTGATTTGGTGGAACAAGCCAAACTCCAGCTCCAGCACACCCTGGAGCTGTAGGGTCTGGCTGTAAATTGAGACGGTTGATGGGGATGTTTAGGGATGCATCCTTGGAAAGGGTGGCTTTGGAGGAGAGATTTGGACGGTTTTATCCCTCATTTATCAGCAGTGATTTGTCTCATTTGCTACAAAACTTTCTCCCACCCAGTTGATGCAGCAACAGAAATTGCAGGACCCAGGAGTAATTAGAAGTAACACAACAAGACCAGTTCCTACTGCAGCTTTTCAGCGGCAGATGGCACCAACCAGCTTATTGTTTTTCCCTGCGCTGTCATCAGAACAACCCAAAGCAACATCTGGTGATTGTCCGAAGGACTAAACGGGGGGTGGGGTGGGGTGGTGGTGTTTACAGATTTCTAATTTATAGCCCTATGCAAACATCCAAGAATGACCTCATTGTCCATCACAAGACATTTTGGGGAGGCAATGGGCAATCTGCCCTCCATCACCAAAGGTTTTATGAGCAGGTTGAACAAACTCCCCCAAGAAGGGTGCTGGTGCGGTTGGGGCAGAAGGATGGATCAGGTGATGCCCCACGTCACACGTAATGCTGCTTGGTAGATCATATAATCTACCTTCTGTGTCAGTACAGCACAGATCAGGTGTGGGGACACCATTGTCCCCCAGGCAGGGGACCCAGCCTAGGTGTGCTGCACCGGGGAGCTGCAGCAGAAATGGGCTTTCAGGGGCAAATAAAATACAAGCGGTTATGAAAAAGGAAAGCAAGCATCATGGATCAGCTCGGTTACATTGAGGACGTGAGTCACTCTCCACCGTCTGACCTTGGCTATGTCTAATTTACCAGCGTGGATGTTGCTTATAATGGCTGAGACCTTGACTGCAGGCAGAACAGAAAAAGTGAGTTTTTTGGCACTCTCATAAAATGCTTTGCATGGACTTTAAGGTTAACATCTATCTTCTAGGAGGTGCAAGAGGAGATGATCCTGAAAGCCAGCAGCACAACTCAAGAAGCATTTAATAAACCCAAGACTCTTTCCCTAAGCAGATATGGGGTTGCATGGAGCACTGAGTGACTTGCACTTGTTGCAAGTGGCCTGCACCTCATTTTAATGTCTCATCTATTTATTCATGGCTTTACAGCAATGAGCTGAGCCCCCAGAAAGCAGTGGGGATCCCTCTGTCATGGCTCCACCTTCTTCTACCTCCTTTTTATATTTATTTTGCAGCTTGGCTGCACTGCAGTGAGCTCCGAGCACACGCACACAGTCACATACGGCATTTCGCAAGAAAACGTCTTCAAAAGCAGGAACTGTTTCACCTCCAGTTTTCTGGCCAGAGCCTGATGACATGCAGGCACAAAATGCTCACCTCCAGTGGCCCACATGGCTTTCCAGGCCAACACATGCATTTCAATTAGCCAAAAATTAATTTCCTTGGGCTAGAGAAGGGTTTTCCAGAGGAGACTTCTTAGAAAAATTTCTTTTAAATTTTTTTTAAAAAAGGAGGTTGAATGCGGTAAAAGGCAGAAGTGGTTTGCGAGCCCTCGTTGCTGCTGTGTGCACTGGGTGAAATGGATGTGATAAATGGCAGGGGGTTGTCCTCCAACAGACTCAGGTCCAGCTGAGGTAGGACACAAATAGATGGGAAATCTGGTAGTTCTACAACTACCTGAAAGGAGGTTGTAGCAAGGTGGGGGTTGGTCTCTTCTCCCAAGTCACTAGTGATAGGACGAGAGGAAATGGCCTCAAGCTGTGTCAGGGGAGGTTTAGGTTGGGTATTAGGAAATTCTTCACTGCAAGAGCGGTCAGGCCCTGGCACAGGCTGCCCAGAGAGGTGGGGGAGTCACCATCCCTGGGGGTGTCCAAAAAGCACGTAGATGTGGCACTTCAGGGCATGGTTTAGGAGGCCTGGGGGTGTTGGGTTGGCAGTTGGACTTGATGATCCTAGAGGTCTTTTCTAACCTTTATGATTCTATGATTCTATGAGACTCCCTTGGGACAGAGGCTGGGGAGCAGGTGGCTGTGGAGCCAGGGCCAGGAAATGGGCCCAATCTATCACTCACAGACCTCCAAGCCCTTTGCACCACTCCCATGGGCTTCATCCTCACCCCTGTGAGAAGTGATGGGGAGAGGGACCAACCCCAACTGGAGCTGCAGCACTGCACAGGGTCCAACCCGGCACCAGGAGCATGGGCTGAGCCATCCCCACAGAGGGAAGGATCCGTCCCTCTGCTACATTTCCAAGCAGACACCATTAGGGATATTTTTCCCTCCCCATATCTTCCTTTTCTTTCATCCTAAACAAAAGGAAGGTATCTTCCAGACCATCACAAGTGATAGCGCATACCCACAAAGAGATGGGGAAATGTCAGGCTTTAAACATTTATTACTCAGATGATGCATTTTATAGCATACAGTGGGTCTCAATGCTCTATAAACAAAGACTGAATTGCCACAAAGAGTTATTAGCTCCCTTTTTTTAACAGTCTCTGAAATGCTGAAAATGATGAGTTTGTTTTCGCTAGTATGAATATCTAGTCTTTATTCTCCTCAAAACATTTTTCCCTTTTTAAAAATTTTTAATTTTTTTTAAAGCGCTTAGTTTAACAAATATGATTAAATTAAAAATGTTGCTTTTTCAAATGCAAATAAATACATTAAAAAAAAAAGAATTGCTAGTGTTAACTTCATGTTCTGCAGGACAACACATCTCCCTTGGCTGTAGACAGTGGACTTCACAACCCTTAGTATAATTTCTCCTGAAAAAATACTGAAAGTATCTCTGGGACTGGCTAACACCAAGAAGAGGAAAATTAGTGGAAAGCCATAAAATACCCAGTGGGGAAATAAAAAAAAATATTTAAGATTTTGAGAGACTTCCAAGTGAGGGATGTTATAAAAATAAGCATGAAAATAAATCATAAGTTATTCTGACAAGTTTTCCTTCAAAGTCATCAAACATACCAAGAATAGATATTAATTAATCTCCTTCAGGGGAAAAGGGGAACCAATCAAAATACTTACTTTTCCTTTTTTCTCCCCCACTTTCATTTCACCTCCATATATATGGGACTTCTCCAAACAGGGGTGAAATCCCTCATGGGGAAACAGAGCAAATCATTTGGCGGGTAGCAAAAATCTTCAGTTTGGAAAAACATGTCACCAGGAATGAGGTGAATTACATGCTGGGGAGTCTGGTAGGGAGCTGGCAAACCTGCTCTGCATCTGAAAGGGGACCAGCGTGGCGGTGGTGCAAACATGGCTCCTCCACAGACACTTCAACCCTTACACCAGCCCAAGGTTTGGCCCCAAACATATTTGGCCTGAGGAGGTTATTTTTCCCCTTTGCTGATGTAGCTGTATGGGGAAAATATATTAAAACCCCACGTGGATACTTCTATTGAGCGGCGAAGATCAAATCTGGCTAATTTGGGGAAGTGTAGCCAGTGGTTTCACACCTTCAAAAGCGCACATTGTAGAATTACACTCTTTGATGACTGTTTCTAAAGAAAGCCAAAAAAAGAGAAGAAAATACTTAATGACATCTCTAGGTGTTCTCACGAGGAATCACCAAAACTTCCCAACGCTGCTCCCCATCCTGTCCCATCAAATGACCTTGTGGTACCTCTTTTCCCAACACTGTCCCATGGTTAATGATGCCATGAGCCCTTCCTACTGATGGAACTCAGAAAGATACCATTGGCAGCACGTAATTTTGGGGAAAAAAAAAAAATTTTCGTTCAAGATTTTGATTCTCACATAACAATGGAGTGACTGACATACCAAAGCGGTTAATGGCTGGATGAACGTACGTTAATAGCGGACATAAATGGCAAGGCATTAAAAAATGATGGCTTTCACATAAAAGTCCTTTGGTGGGAGAAATCCCAGTGTTGGAGGGGAAAGTCATGGGCCAAGCCCCAGTTGGTGGGGGTTGCAGGATTGCACCCCAGTGGGAAACTTGAATAAACCCTCACAGCTGGTAAAGGTAGGGAAATGCTTAGGCAGAAATACTGCCACATGGCTTACTCCTTGCTTCTGAATGCCTCCTGATAAACTGATGGGTGAAAATTCAGGTTTTTAGAAGCAAAACCTCCAATTCTCTGGGTTTTTTTTTTGTTTTTTTTTTTTTTCTTCTTTCACTACATCCCGAAAGCAAATTCTGGGGGAAGGGAGAAGCAGCAGGGGCTGGAGCAGTGGTCCGGATTGCTGCTGGCAGGGTCCCTGGCACCCCGACCCATCAGGCTGTGCCCCCGTTATAGGACTTTTCTGTTTTCCTTTAAAAAAAAAAATCAAGACAAAGCTGGTTTTCAGGTCTTCTCCCAGAAGACTGATGCTGTGTCTGGGCATGCTGTGATGGGTGTTAAATCCCCTTCTCCTCCACTCCCTGAGAAATCAGGGAGCAGGAAAAGCCAAGAGCAAGGGGTGCAACCCTGAGCATTATAATACTGATGGGCTTTGCCACCTTAATCAATTTCAGCTGCTCATTAATACGATCAAATCCCATCGCTACTAACAAAGCTGACCCAATGCAATGTGCCGTCACCACACGAAGCTCCCAGGCTCAAATCCACGAAGCAGAAGTTAATTTTTCCAGACAAGTCCGGTGCATTCAGGAATAATTTTCCAGCAGTAATTTTGTTGCTTTCTGGGTAGACAGGAAAACTGAAGCTCCTGTTTCCAGCTCACTGCTCTTGCGCCATGTGCAGATTAGAAACTACATCAGCAGACAACGAGATGAAAATTCAAATAATATTGAACCGCAGCATCAGGACTCTCATCTCCTGCAATGCATTTTCTGCTGAAAATTTCTGCCCTTTAAATTTTGCAGCAAAAGCTTCCTCCCCATCGTGGACAGACCAACACATTCATAAGGCGTCCAAGAACATACTGCACATCCAAAGAGGTTGGGGTGAAATCTCTCTTCTCTACAAGCCACCAGAAATTCAATGTTTTGCTTGGAAAAATGGGTTTGAGCTGCTGAGTTGAGGCCCAGTCTGCCTGGTCTGGAGTCCATGCATGTTAGTGCCATAGCATAAATTCTCTTCTTATCACTGGAAAAGGAAAGTAAATAGAATAATGGGAAGAAAATGGGATGGGCTCCCAGCATCGTGCCTTCCTTGGCTCCTCTTCCACCGCGCAGACAGGATGGGGCAGTTCGCACCCCCATTATGCTTCACCGAAATAAGCACCAGAAGTGATTTAGTAGGTAAAAGCATCGCTAGACAAGCAAATAAGGAGACTGCCAAGTCTTGTTCATGATTCGGTGAGCAATGCAATGGTGTGGTGCATCCCGCCATACCAGCCTCCTTGCCCTCTGGGCATTTCCTCACCCAGGTGGCATCTCACCATCACCCCCCTGCAGCCACCCTCTCCCTTGGGATGCTCCAGCATGGAGCAACCTGGGGATCCCAGAGTGACCCAGGGATCCCCGAGCAAACTCTCCCCCTCCGAACATGTCATCCATCCCTCGAGGACATGGTGCCACTTACACCAACCACAGGACAGAGCTGTTCCTGTACGCCACACACCTAGAAACACCAGATAGCAAATTCAGGTAGTTAGAAGCCAGGCTCAAAACCTCTATTTTTGGCTTTTCCTATTTTTTCCTCTTCTTTTTTCCTCCTTTTTGCCATACATTGCTTGTCTTCTCTTTACCAGCCTCCAAAGAAGAACATCAAACCTTCATTTCTCCCTTGCCCTGTACATTATTAGGCTGGACTACAACAGGACTGGATTCAAATGTATAATTACAACCATGACAGTAATTACAATAAAGAACTCCTTCAATGGAAATGAAAAAAATTATTACAAAAAATTAAATGGGTTATAGTGTCTGAGGGATAACAGTGACTTGAACAGCAAGAGCTGCAGAATCCCCCGTTTCTTAGAGCTCCCAGCATGAGGACATGTTTCTCAATCCATCGAGGAGGTTACTGGCAAGACGATGGTGGCTATGTTACTTCTGCAGTGGCTTTTGGACCCCTTTAAAATTCTCCTGCTTCAGCATCTTCACATCATTGGTCATCTTGTGGGAAGGCATTGCTTTCCCCATCTCCAAGCTGCTTGCAATTGTCTGTTCAATGATACAATAAAATAAGAAGAAAATACAAACGCCCGAGAAAAAGAAAACCCAGTGCAAATAAGAAAGTCATCCTGCTCTCCGATCTGCTTTTGAAGGGGTGGCAAGTAGGGGGGACGCACACAGAAAGTCGAAGACAAGAAGAGGGGGGGATCTAACACAAGCCTCGCTTGACAAAAGCCATCAATTATGAGGGCCTGGTGTAGTGTGTGTCTGGCTTTGTCCTCCCAAGACATCTGCTGCCTGCTGTCTCCTGGCAGTTGGCCGGGGTAAGGCAGGAGGATGGTGTGAAAATAATACTAGCCCCCACTTGGATTAGTTTGGGTTTTTTTTCCCCCCAAATTCTCCATCTTCTTTCGAAAGCCAAACAATAACCTGGCAGGATGTGTTGCTGCTGCTTGAGCAATGAATTCAGAAAAAGAACCGTCTAAAACAAAACCATGTCAGGGAAGAGGGGTGGCACTTGGCAATGCAGCTGAAAAAGAAATATGCTTCTCCCTCCCCACCCTACGAACATATTCTTGAGCATGCTGGGGTTTGGTCTGCTGGGGGATTTAAATTGGAAAAGCTTTTGCTGGATCCCATCAAGGTGCATGTCTTCTTCTTGTCCCTCCCCACTCCACCTTGCCCTGCCCCTCAAGCCGTCAATTTTTGGATGGTCTTGTTGTAGTACTGTGTGATGGTGGGTGTCAGGGGGTTCCAGTTGTTGGCGTGCAGCTCGATGACCTCCAGCAGCAGGGACCGCGTCAGCATGGATTCAGAGGGACACAGCATCTTGTCGCGTGCTATCGCCAACAGCTCCGTCATCATCTCAGGCAGTTGCTCCTCCAGCAGCCGGCCGGTGCTCTGCAGCTGTCAGGAGGAGAAGAAGAGGACAACCATGGCATATTGATCCTTAGGGGTCCTTTCCAACTTGAGATATTCTATGATTTTATGAGATTAAAACACCCTGCTGGCTTTTGTAGACACCTTCCACCCCTCCAGTCCTCCCCTGCTCAGTGCAGCGGGGTGGGCAAGCAAGGTTAAAGGCATTGTGGCTTCTGAAAACCAAAACCACCCAGCAGCAGGCTCCAAGAGCTGAACATGAAGGGCAAGGTTTTCAAAAGCATCCGCAACAGGCTGCTGGAGGAGTGAATGGTTTAGCTCCCACTAACTTCAAAGGTAGCAATGCTGGATTGCTTTAGGAAAAAAAATCCCACCTAAAAATCATGCTATTGTCAAAACAAAGTGCAGGCTGTGATGTGGTATTCTTGCCTTCTACCTGGCCCTTCGTTTACTTGCTGATTCACAGCTGTCAGTGACTCCCAGTCATTAATTGGAATAAGCAGAGCCCTCCTGTATGCATAACAAATCCTGCCCTGCTGAGATCTGCATTTATACCTGTTGTGCCACTTGTCTGAGGACAGTCAAGGAATTTTTTTTAAAAAATTACTCCTTGGAGAGCCTCCATGGAGCAGCATAAGCTGTAGGTGGTTGCACAGAGGAGAAGGTCCAAGCTTGGAGTGGACAGCAATGAGTCCACCATCACGGAAGGCTCATTGGGCTTGAACGCAGAGCTCCCCAAAGTCCTAACCTTAAAAATGCCAGCTCTCCTCCTTGGCTGCTTGTCACATTGCAGCCATTCAGGCTGCAATTTCAACTGCTCTCTGCAAGGAAAGAATCCATCCCCACTGGCCAATCACTTCCCAAAAGAGAAGTTAATGAAACTCTGCTATACTTGTACCAGCATTTCTCTGCAAAGCTGCTGCTGAGCACAGCAAAACACTCCGTGTGAGCCACAGGGCAGCTTTTGCTCCAATACAGGTGTTTCTGCACTTAAAAAATAAATGCAGGGTGAGATTTGAAGGAACCAGGATGATATAATTTTGTGATGGAACCCCAGCTACCAAACTTTTTGCATCCATTTGCATGCATCAAAAGTCCAGTGATAAGAATCTCAAGGGCCATCTCTTATCTCATGGTGATGTCTTTTATCTACTCTGCTCTGGTGAGACCCTCCCTGCAGTACTGCATCCAGCTCTGGAGCCTCAGCACAGGACAGATGTAGGGGAATAGACAGGGAAGATCACGGGCTGTGACGGAAAGATAGACTCCTCCCCATAGGAGTGGCAGGAACAGGAAGCGCAAGAGCTATATAAGCGTGTGACGCAGCCAAATAAACGGACATTTTGTATCCATCATATTGATGT
This sequence comes from Phalacrocorax aristotelis, assembly GCF_949628215.1. Lineage (NCBI taxonomy): Eukaryota > Metazoa > Chordata > Aves > Suliformes > Phalacrocoracidae > Phalacrocorax > Phalacrocorax aristotelis. The sequence goes on from NC_134310.1 coordinate 27,677,722, forward strand.
CTGTGCATCACTGTCCCCAGGGTGGGTAGAGCCCTGTGTCCCGGAGATATGCGGCCCAAGATAAGTTCTCCCATAGAAGCGTACAGCTACAGACAGACATAGACCTGTTGGAGCAGGTCCAGAGGAGACAACAAATATGATCTGAGGGCTGGAGCAACTCTCACACAGAATCTCAGAATGGTAGGGGTTGGATGGGACCTCTGGAGATCATCTTGTCCAACCCCCCTGCTTGAGCAGGGACACCCAGAGCAGGGGGCACAGGAACACGTCCAGGCGGGTTTTGAATGTCTCCAGGGAAGGAGACTCCACAGCCTCTCTGGGCAGCCTGTGCCACTGCTCTGGCACCCTCACAGTAAAGATGTTTTTTTCTCATATTGAGGTGGAACTTCCTATGTTCCAGCTTGTGCCCATTGCCCCTTGGCCTGTCGTTGGGCACTAATGAAAAGAGCCTAGTCCCATTGTCCTGACACCCACCCTTTAGGTATTTATAGGTACTGATGAAATCCCCCCTCGGTCTTCTCTTCTCCAGGCTGAACAAACCCAAGTCTCTCAGCCTTTCCTCATAAGGGAGATGCTCCAGCCCCCTGATCATCTTGGTAGCTCTCCGCTGGACTTGCTCAAGCAGTTCCACATCCTTCTTAAACTGGGGGGCCCAAAACTGGACACAGCACTCCAAATGTGGTCTCACTAGGGCTGAGTAGAGGGGGAGGATAACGTCTCTCGATCTGGTGGCCACACTCCTTTTAATGCACCCCAGGATACTGTTGACCTTGTTGGCCACAAGGGCACAGTGCTGGCTCATGGTCAGCTTGCTGCCCTGTACAGCACTCCCAGGTCCTTCTCAACAGAGCTGCTTTCCAGTAGGTCAGCCCCCAACCTGTACTGGTGCATGGGGTTGTTCCTCCCCAGGTGCAGGACCTTGCACTTGCTTTTGTTGACTTTCATGAGGTTCCCCTTGGCCCACCTCTCCAGCCTGTCCAGGTCTCATTGGATGGCAGCACAGCCTTCTGGTGTATCAGCCACTCCTCCCAGCATGGCATCATCAGCAAACTTGCTGAGGTTACACTCTATCCCATCATCCAGGTCATTGATGAACTGGACCCAGCACAGACCCCTGGGGAACACCACTAGTTACAGGCCTCCATCCAGACTCTGCTCTGTTGATCACAACCCTCTGAGTTCTGTTGTTGAGCCAGTTCTCAATGCACCTCACTGTCCACTCATCCAACCCACACTTCCTTAGCTTGCCTGTGAGGAGGCTATGGGAGACAGTGTCGAATGCCTTGCTGAAGTCAAGATAGACAATATCCACTGCTCTCCCTTCATCAACCCAGCCAGTCACACCATCACAGAAGGCTATCAGGTTGGTCAAGCATGCTCTTCCCTTGGTGAATCCATGCTGACTACTTCTGATAATCTTCTTGTCCTCTGCATGCCTGGAGATGACCTCCAGGATGAACTGCTCCATCACCTTTCTGGGGACAGAGGTGAGGCTGACTGGCCTATAGTTTCCCAGGTCCTCCTTCTTGCCCTTTTTGAAGATTGGAGTGACATTTGCTTTCCTCCAGTCCTCGGGCATCTCTCCTGTCCTCCACAACCTTTCAAAGATGATGGAGAGTGGCTCAGCAAGAACATCCGCCAGCTCCCATCGGGGCCCATGGATTTGCGAGGATCCAGTTTGCCTAGGTGATCTCTGACCCAATCCTTCTCAACCCATGGTAAGTCTTCCTTTGTCCCAATTTGTCCTCTCTCCTCTGGGGGCTGAGATGCCTGAGGGCCAGTCTCAGCAGTAAAGACCAAGACAAAGAAGGCATTCAGTAACTCTGCCTTCTCTGCATCCTGCGTTACCAGGGCCCCTTCCTTGTTCAGCAGTGGGCCCACTGTAGCCCCAGTCTTCCTTTTACTGCTGATGTCTTTAAAGAAGCCCTTCTTGTTATCCTTGACATCCCTTGCCAGATTTAGTTCCAAGTGGGCCTTGGCCTTCCTCATCGCATCTCTGCACACCCTGACAACATTCCTATATTCCTCCCAAGTGGCCAGTTTCTTTTTCCACATACTGTGAAACTCCTTCTTCTATTTGAGTTTCTCTAGAAGCTCTTTGGTCATCCATGCGGGTCTCCTGGCTCCTCTGCCTGACTTCCTCCTGGGGATGCACCGATCTTGAGCTCGGAGAAAGTGGTCCTTGAATATTGTCCAGCTCTCTTGGACCCCCTGCCTTCCAGAGCCCTAGCCCATGGGATTCCTCCTAGCAGGTCTTTGAAGAGGCCAAAGTTGGCCCTCTTGAAGTCCAAGGTTGTAACCCGACTCATAGCCCTGCTTCTACCTCGCAGTATCCTAAACTCAACCATCTTGTGGTCACTGCAGCCAAGGCTACCCACAACTCTCACATCCTCAACCAGCCCTTCCTTGTTTGTTAGGATAAAAGAAGGCTGTGGGGAGACCTTATTGCAGCCTTTCACTACTTAAAAGGGGCTTCTAAGAAAGATGGGGACAGACTTTTTAGAAGGACCTGTAGTGATAGGACAAGGGGTAATGGTTTTAAACTAAAAGAGGGGAGATTTAGACTGGATAGAAGGAAGAAATTTTTTACAGTGAGGGTGGCAAAACACTGGAACAGACAGGTGGTCGATGCCCCATCCCTGGAAACATTCAAGGCCAGGTTGGACGGGGCTCTGAGCAACCTGATCTAGTTGAAGATGTCCCTGCTCATGGCAGGGGGGTTGGAGTGGATGACCTTTAAAGGTCCCTTCCAACCTAAAGCATTCTATGATTCTATAACGCAAAGAGGCAACATGGTTGTTTGGGTATGGAAACATCTAACAGCTGCTTGGCACGTGCATAGCCAAGTACCCAAGGGCCAAAGCAATGAGGACCGTGGCAGATGGTGCAGGTGCTTCCCTACCTCCATGGAGCAGCAAAGCACAGCGTCTTCCTTCACATCCTGAGACTGCAACAACTGTAAGAGAGAAGACAGAGGTAGTGAGAAATGCGTGACCTCCTCCCTTATGACCTTTCTTCCATCTCTTTGTCCAGCTTGGCTTTTGCCACTTCCAGGAGGAAAGGACAGAAAATCAGAAAGAGGGGAGGAAAGATATCAAAACAAAAAATTAAGATAAACAGTGACAAAACATGGGGTGAAGGGTATCACCAGTGTATCTGCTGCTGAGAGCCAGCAAGTGGGACAGAATGTAGATAATTTAGATTACCATCTTTTAGAATAAGTTTTATTTAGGTTACATTGCTTTTTTTATCCCATGGCAGGCAATGATAAAATGCACTCATCTCACATACACAGCGACTAAATGCAACCATCAGATGACAACATTCAAGCAGCACAGCTCTGGGAGTGGCTGTTTGGAAGGGAAGGGCTCTGCCCGAGAGGCAGCCACCCACCACCGAACCTCTCTGTCCCTGTGGGGATGCTCTGCCAACAACCACAAAATTACCAGATGGGAATGCATTACTTCCAATACACTGTAATTAATACATCTCCTTCTAGCCTGATTATATAGTGGTGCAAGTGCAATGGGTTGTAGCGAAACTATGGTGTCTGCGGTGCAACAATTCCAACCCTGCTCTGCTCTCCATGAACTTCATATTACAACTATGAGCTTGTAAGCACAAGCAACTTTCATGAGAGACCCAAAACATTGTTGTGCATGTCATAAGAGGGTGAAGGAAGATGCTCGTCCCTCTTGGTTCAGACTCAGGATGTGCAGTGAGGGTCAATGGCTCTACCTGGCAATGGCAAAGTGTAGGAGCTCAGCACGCCTCACTCCACAGACCTTGAAACCATGAGCAAGAACCCCTGAAACCAGGTCAAAAATACGTGTTTTTCTTTGTTTTCACCTTTATAACTTTGTTATGCACACAAAGATGCCATTTCAGGCTTTTTGCTAAAACCACAAGAGAAAGCACAGTTCTTTGGTTGTTTTTCAAGCAGATAAAAAATACTGAGATTCTCAATCAGTCAACAGAGTGAGCTGGACTGTTATGAAAAACACTGTACCATGAGGCAGCTGATAAAATCACCAGTGCCAGCAACACTGGAAGCTATAGCCGCTTCCACTCCATTGCCTCGGATTGAACAAGCCTTCCTGGCCCTGAGCTAATCCCTGAATGCAGTGGGGAGCTGAGTGCATGGACTAAACACTGAGAAAAAGGAGAAAAATTGGGAAAACTGGCTTTATTAGTATCTGAAATTGGAAAGACAAACTTTGGAAAAATGGTTGGACTCATTAAAACTGCCCATATAAAAATTGCTCCGCGTAACTAAATGTGCTCCAAAGTCACATCCTTTAGTTCAAATCACAATTCTGATTCTCAGCCTTATAATTTCTCCTTCCCTATTTGTTTCCTTTCCTTTACAAATAAACACCTCTTTGTTTCCAGCTCCACAACTGCTGGAAAATAGCTAGGAAAAAAAAGCAGTAATTCAAGGAATTATCATTGCTCTCAAAGTTTTGTCTTCACCCTCTTCTATTTTCAGCAGACAGCAGTTTGTTTGCTTTGAAGACAATGTTTACAGCATCTCGATGAGCATGCGGTCCATCAGTTTTTCTCTCGCATTACCCAAAGGTTCAACCAGGGTTTTGAAGACATGCAACAGTTACCCCCCCAAGTTTATCTTTCTGTTGAGTTGTTTGAAAAATGTTAGTTAAGTTCAAGTCACATGCTCTGAGATAAGTTTTCACAAGCAGTTCACAGATTCTTCACAAAAAAAACATGAGATTATTTTGAATCCAACAACAACAAGGAAAAAAAAATAAGTTAGGGGCAAATATAAACAGGCAGTAGTCCAGAAATTCACTCCTGGGGTATTTAGCTTGTGAGCATGGCATGAAGCAGGGCTGCAAATTAAATATATATTCACCTTTCCTATTTTTGCTGTTCTTTAGTAAAGAGCATAACGTGAAAATTAAAGCAAGAAAAGTGGAGTTAGGGTTGATTAGGAAGGACCTACGGTGGCCCGATTCCAGCCCTTCTTGTGCCCTGGTCTTCTTGACGATCCTGCTCTCTGCCAGGGATATGTGATCAGGGAAAGGCTGCAACTTCACTGGGCTTACCTTGCCTCAGCTTCCTACCTGAAGAGTTGGGACACGCTTCCCTTCCTCAGAAGGTGGTTGTGAGGATGAGTATGCCGAAGACTGTCAAAGACTGCTCAGATATTTGGCCAATGGGGAATAGTCTTATTTATCTATGATGAAACAGAAACTACATCCTACCCCCCAACTTGGGCAGGCACCCTCCACCTTCACGCTGCCCTCCTGGAGCTCATCTGACGTGGCTTGGCTGAACAAGGAGAATGGATGTGCTCCATCTTGTCCATCAGGGCATCACATGCTCCACCTTGTCCACTGAGGCACTGTGTGCTCCACTGCTCCATCAAGGCACCAAGAGATGCCAGTTTCAAGGGCTGCAGTTCAACCTCTGCGTGTGATATGTAGGCTGGGGAAGCCCACAACCTGCCCGCCAAACCCAGGCATGGCCCTGTGCAGCAGAGCAGGGCCCATCAGGTAGATCTGCTAGTGCTCCAGGAACCAGAGTCCCAAGTCCATGGCCAGATGGTTGTTGGCCACCTGCATCAGTGCAATGATCTGCCTTCAGGAGGATCAGAAAGATGTCACTGTTTCTCTGCATGTTCCTGATCATAACTATGTTTCTAGCATATTGGAGGGGGGCTCTGGAGCTTCCCTGGGATGTAGGCACCAGCTATCTGCTGCTGACCCCTGCGTGCTGGGACAGGAGGAGAGCGAGGAGCCCTCTTCACTCTCCCTAGCCTGGCATGGGCACTGAACTGCTGCTGAAGGCAGACAGCAAGGGTCACACTGCAAGGACCATGCTGCCACAGGTCCTGCCATCAATGTCCTCACCCAGCAACGATGTCTTGCATGCATTTCTCAAAGGGTGCTTCATCCCCACTCACCCACCCATGGATGTCCCATGTAAGCACCAGGCACCCCAAAGCAGCAGGGTGGTTGCTTCAGCAAGAGCACAGTGTTTTCCAAAGCTCTTTGACCCCCCCCCATGTCAGCCCTGACGGCACTGCAAGAAAAAGTGGTGCAAGTACTTTGAGACTTCCAGGGAAATCACAACCCTGAAGTACCGGCACTTGCATGACCATAAACCTGAACCCAACCAATTACATTCATTGTTTGCAATCTAATTCATATTTACTTAAAATTTTTTAACATACACATGCTATACTCATTAAATTAGCACTCCCACATTAGAATTATTATTCATTTAACTATTTATAACCACTCCTCCCTGCTGCATGCATCTGCCCAAATCCCACCATGGGCACCATTCCATCTCTCCCCACCAGGTTCCCACACAGTTCAAACCGGCTGATGAATGTGGACTAAGAAGTCAAAAAAGGAGTGCGAGGCAGACAACAGGGCAGGTGAGCTGAGACTCACATGCTTCTCAGTTTAACCTGTAATCATCCCCCGGAGGCTGGGGCTGTCTGCGAGAAAAACTTCCCTTTGCTCTCCAGCTGGTTTCCCCTGTATCGGGTGAAGCTGGGTTCCTGCTGGAAAGCAGACAAAGAGTCTGCTTGATTTCCTAAGAGAGGAGGCTGCATGCCATGATCTGTCCAGCCAGTCATATAATACCCAACCTCGGTTGTGAAAGGCTTCTCACTTTTGTTTCTGGTGTTGGACTAGCAGCTTTGCAGACTGGTGGAAGATATCAGGCTCCTCCTCTTCCAAATCTCTGTGTCCTGCTGAGAGATGGAGCACTGGGCAAGGTCCTCTGCATGCCTGGGTGGGCTCTGGGTGCTAAATATTTTCATAAGCATTCCAAAATAAATTGTAGGGTCTGCTCTTGGAAGTGCTGCATGTGGTGGGGGAACTGCAGTGCCTTGCAGGGTGGCTTTTGAGTGTAACTGGTTTCTATGGTGTGCTACTGGGACCAGTCTCCCCTGGTTTCTGTGGCCCCAAAAACCTGATCTCTACATCTCTGCAGAGGTAAGCATCATAAGCCCTATGGGGTGGGCATGCAATGGCAGTTGAAGGGGCAAAGAAACCCCAAAACTGCAGCTGTGTTTCATCACAGAGAGAACCAGGTTGGTTCTCCTGAACAGTAATGGATGCACATGCATGCGGTACAGGCCACCAGGAGCAAACCAGAGAGCTAAGCTGATGGAATTCACATACCCACAATTATTTGGGTTTATTATCTGCTTTCTGAGATCATCTGGGCTTCTGAGAAGCTAAAGTGTTTACTTGGTATTCTCAGGGGTGCCCACGCCATGAGCAGGACCGGAGAACCTTCCCCACTGTCCCTTATCACCAAACCATGCAGGTTTAATTGTGTTCTTCAGCAATTCTCCCTGGGAGATGGAGTGGGAGCAGTCCAATGCATACATTACCCTTTCCAGCTGCAACGATATTTCTCCTGCAAGGCACAGTAGTAATTATTGCGTATGATATTGCTTGCAAAATGACATATAAGCAACGCTCGCCACAAACTACCTCTTAGCATGCAGTGTTTTCTGATGCTTTGGTGATGACTCCATGAGAAAGCACAGAAGGCTTGAAAATATCCACCCGGAGCCATGGTGAGGTTGGGATGTCTTTGAGACCCAGCGAAAACTGGACTGACCGCAGCCCATGTGCCACTTGCCCCAGCTCCCTGATGGGCATCTCAGGTTCATCCATCCAGTTGGCAACACGCATGGACATCCAGACAGCCTCGGGCATGAAGCTCCAGCCTCGTAACTGCTCTGCAGTCCCTGCCCACAGGTATGCTTTTCATCTAACGTGTAGGTCACGAGGAGATGCCTGCTGGTATTCCCCCTGGGGAGCATGGACCACGACTGCAGAGGAACCAACATGTTGCAAACACATTATCCAGGTGTAGCAACCAGCTCACTGGTGTAAAATGAGGCAACGGGTGAAAACAGGGATACATTTTGATTAGGAAGAAGGAAAAAACCAGCTACTTGAGGCACTCAGAGCTTAAGCAGAATGAACATACTGTACTTGAAAGGGTGCAGAGGAGGTGGTGCTTCCCAGTCCTGTTTTTAACCAGAGAAGCCCTTGGGAAGGGCCACAGTGGACTTGTGTCCTCAACAAGATGGATTTGTTCCAGCTCTGCAGTCAGGATCATCACGGAGACCCTGATAAGGGCTAAGGGGGCTTATAAGAAAGACAGGGATAGACTTTTTAGTAGGGTCTGTTGCAATAGAACAAGGGGTAACGGTTTTAAGCTAAAAGAGAGGAGACTCAGACTAGATATAAGGAAGAAATTTTTTATGATGAGGGTGGTGAAACACTAGCCCAGGTTGCCCAAAGAGGTGGTCGATGCCCCATCCCTGGAAATATTCAAGGTCAGGTTGGACGGGCTTTGAGCAACCTGATGTAGTTGAAGATGTCCCTGCTCACTGCGGTGGGGGGGGGGTTGGCCTAGATGACCTTGAAAGGTCCCTTCCAACCCAAACTGATGATTCTATGGTTCTATGATCATTCCCTACAACCGGGAACACTGCTAAGGCGCAGGGTGCACAGTCCTGCTGACACAGCTCTGCAGGCACTCTTGGTGGTCTAATGGATCACAGTTGGGGAATTCCTTCCCCAAAAACCTCCTGGAAGCCCCACAGTCTGCTAGATGGGTCCTCCTGGGAGCACAAGCCAGTTCTGCTGCACTTCACAGGCTCTCCACAGAAAGGCATCAATAGCAATTTTCAGCTTCTCCAGCAGCCCCTTATTGACCTACTGTTGCAAGCCTTTAAGGAAGATGCTTGAGATAAGATCCATGGGACTGCTCAGCTGCTCTGCATGGGGAGAGTCACACACTTCCCTGAGCTACAAGCAATTGCTACAGCTCCACTTTTCTTATTGTCACAAGGCAGAGGGTGGTGAAAACTGGGGAAAATGCAAAGTACAAATGAGGGTGTGGGGATGAGTAATTACAAAACACTCCACCAGCAAGGTCAGTTTCAGGATTTCTACGATCTGCTCCCAGTAGAAGTATCAGCTCCTCGACCCAGGACATCAGGACAGCTGGGCTGATCCTGCTCCCACCAACAAGCTCTACCAGTGCTGCCCTCTCTAAAGGGGTATCGAGTCCCTCTCTGGGCATACCCTGTGAGCTAGGGAAGTCAGGTGAGACCTTTCGCTAGAGAAGAAACAAGTGAGCACTTGGAAAAAGAAGCCCTTTAGAAGTCCACAGGCATAAGTGGCATCTTCTCTGCTCACCCATTTGATGCTGAGGTTGCCCAAACACAAATTTTTAGGGAAAACCTTTCCCTTATGGAGCTGCCTGTGCTAATCTCTGCGTGAGGCACAGGCTCTGCCGTGCTCCAAAGCATTATTTGTTGGGCTCCGAAAAGCCTGTTGAGCTGGAAGAGGCAGGTTGCATCAGGCTGCATCCATTAGCGATGGTGCTTCTCTCTGCATGGCCTTCTGTTCATGCCTCTCTGGGGATCTGGTGAAGTCTTCAAGCCCATTGAAGATGCACAAGGTACCACCAGCCCATGTGTCTTATGGAGGGGTCCCTCTTCCCAGTTCCCTGACTTGGCTGGCCTGGTCTCAGCCTGGGTGAGAACATACTGACAGCAACTCATGCTGCTCCGTTGGGTCACTGCTGGTCCCACAGCAGCTGCCCAGAGGAGGTGGCATGGGGGGAAGGAGCTCTGGGCTGAAGCTGCTCGCGTCAGCATGGCTGCATTGAGAGCTGTGTCCATAGAAGGCACTTTCCCTAACGTATTTTGGGCAACTTGAAGAAGTTTTTTTTGGTGGCACCTACTCCTTTTACAGTGATGTGCTACTCTCAGCTGAGGAGGAGACTTCTGTTCTTCTATTACCCAACCAGGACTCCCTGGAAGGATGGTATGAAGAGATTAGTTTGTTTATTGTGTTGAGTAAACCAAAATGTTGGTTATCCTCCTTGTCAGGCTCCTGAGGAACTCAGAGATACTTAACAGCAAACTGAATTAAGGCCAGAGGAACAAAACCCTGTACCCAGTTGTGGGAAACTCCTACTTATTTCCTCTGTAGACAAGGGAAACAATGAAACATGACTCTCTCTTCCTGGATCTGGAACAGCAGAAGGGATTCCTGTGAAGGTGGAAACCATTAAGAGGTAATCACTGGAGATGATGAAGAAAATCTGGTCACTCATCAACCAACAATTGCAATCCAACAGTAGCAGTGCAAATCACACCCACTAGTCTCTTGGGAGAATTTACCATTTACCGTCCCTTTTTACAAAACAACATTAATTGCAAGATGGTATTATATTGCCAGTAGCCTGGCCATTTCTCCCCACTTTCCAATTGATACATTGGCCACCAATGATTGAAATATTCAATTAATTGTTTCCGAGTCAAAGGATCACCTCCCAGATCTTTCCAGTGTCTCAAAATACATCCCAAAGGTGTTCTTTGTGGGATAGGTTTCTTACTCGGAAGTGTGTCCCATTTTCTGAAAGTGGATGAGACAGATGGACAGAGCCACCCAGTCTGTGCACACAGGGAGACTGAGCCACCCAGATGGCCACCTTCATCCTGCCCGGCTGAAGACATAACAACCCTGGGAGAGGAGGATGTGATCTCATCCCAAGGGTCCTGGGGAAACACAAAACATGGAAAGAAACAGTGGCGAGACCATCGTGCTTGATTGCGACTGGCTCCGCCCTGGCTCACCGGACGCTCTCCACTTTCCCGGCTCTGCGGAGGGAGAGAGTGTATGGCAGATGCAAATAGTTGTGCTTACATCCCACTGAAAGGGTTTTTGGAAACTAACAACGCCTGGTATGGAGGGCGAAGGAGAAAACCAAAGCCACACAAGGAGGAGGGACCATCCTGTGAGAAGGTATCTAGCTTCATTTCTTTATCTGCCCTAGTTGCTTCCTCTACCTTCTCCATGGGTCCCAGAGAAACAAGGGTTGCACTTCCCCTCCCCTATTTGAAATATGCCATTACGGTTTTAATGCTGAGACTAAACAAGTCCCGTAGCTTTCCAAAAACATGTTACTGCACATAAAATACTCAACAGAGCAGCTGGGCTCAAAGGCATCGTGCAGCCTGCCTTGTTTTGGTCTGTCCTCATCTGCTCCCAAATAACACCCGATCTCCTTCACCTTAACTCTAACCTTTGACCAAAATGATGCTGATTAAAGGGATCTTTTTTTTTCCCCATACAAGCTACATTCACAGGAGGGTTTTTGCCAGTGCAGCTATGGGGGGGGGTGGGGTGTCTGTGTGTGTGTGAGCTCTTTGCATGGCTATTTATTTATTCGTTGCACACCAGGCACGGAGGTACAGGGACATCCATCCCTGCCAGGAGTGTGGTCCTAGAGACAGACACGTGCCTGTCTCTTCTATTTGCAGACCTCTGCTCCTGCATGCTACCTCCTGCCACATCTCTGAAGGTCCACATCAGTGTACCCCAGACTTTTCTCCCAGCTCTTCCAGGTCTTCAATCCTTCTCTTCTGGATCCCATGACATTTCCCCACTTGTTTGCTCTCCCCATTTCTCTTCCTTTCCCATGTCCCTGACCCCCAGTTTCCTCTTTCTCCCTCCTTCCCTGGAATCCCTTCCCTCCCATGCCTGCATCCCTCATCCATTCTCCATCCTTTCCCCCTACAAACCACTTCCCAGTTTGTCCCAGTCCTGCCAGACTGGAGACGAAACCACTGATTTTTGCAGAACCAGATGGGAGGACCAGAAGGGGACTTTTATGAGGAAATAAGTCCCCTTCTTCCCAGAGGACTTATTTTCTCCAGTCAGATCTGGCCTCATGGAGCTACCTGGGTGGAAGGGTGGCACAGGGTCAGGATCTGGCCCCCTTGGTGCCTTTGCTCATTTGATAAAGGAAAATTTCTGTCTCATTCTTTGACTAGGAGAATAATCTTAAAAATCCTGGCTTCTCATTATACTGTCAAAGACCCTTTTTTGACTCAAAAGGTTGATGCTTTTTAAAAAGTGAGAGTGATTTAAAAAAAAACCCAAACCCAACACGTTAAAAGATACAATCTTCTTTTCCAAACAGCACCACCCTCCTCGCTCATCTGACTGCAGCTGGGAAGGTTTTCCTCTCTCTTCCTCTGAAGGAGACAGTGAAAAGGCAGTGCCCTCTTGAAGTTCAGACATCAGTTACCGTGTTAAACTATTTTGCTAAATTACACAGCACGGCCCCAGGAGATAACAGGCACTAAGAGAAGGGAGGGGAGTGGATACCCATCTACATGCTGCACCGCAGACTCGGACGTGGGGAAAAGCAATTAGACGGGGAGTATTTATCCTCCCTGCACCACCACCCTGAGGCTTTCAGTTAGCAGCGTGTACCAAGGCAGGGAAGCGATGGGAGCGTGCCAAGATTTTAAGCGATACTGAAATGGGACTGTCTCTGCCAACCAGACTGGAGGTAGGAGACAACTCCTGCAGAGGAGCAACTGTCCTGCCTGCTGCCAGCCTGCCGGGTCTGCTCCCTGCTGCCTCTGTGGGGCTGATTCACCGCTCCTGGGCGCTGCCCCCAGTCCCCAGGGTTGGCACAAAAGCATCAGTCTTGGGTCAAGTCAATGCCCACAGCTCCCTTATGGGTGGTGATGCTCAGGGTCATACCCCCAGGGTACCCACCCAGCCCCAGCAGCAATAACCCCCTCAAGCTGGCAGGACCGCCGTGAATTCGTCCTGCACCCACAGCCTGCTGCATGAAGAAGTTTTGCAGTTTAATTAGTCACTCTGTGACAAGCTGCTTCCCAGAGTTTGCTCTGAACCTGCCCCAACAGCCCTGTCTGATGCGCCCGTGGGTGTTGAGAGCGGGACGGTGCCACAGCAAGGCTGCTCCCTGTCAACCCTGGAATCCAGTCCCCTTGTATACAAGCTAAGACATCATGTGTGGACAACCAGATGGGTAAAAAACTGTTTGGACAGTTGGGCTCAGAGGGTTGTAGCTACTGGGTTACAACTGAACTCTGCCTAGGGGCCAGTGATGAGGAGTACTGAGGCATTTATCCCAGAACCTGCCCTGATTAGCATCCTTATCCATGACCTGGAGGAGGTGAGGAGCACACTCTTGTGAAGTTTGTAGATGACACCAAGTTGGAGGGACCACTCAATGTACTCGAGGAGCTGCCATCCAGAGGGACCTCAGTGGGCTGGAGGAAGGAGTCAAGAGGAACCTTAAACATTCAACAAGAAACAAGCCCTGAACAGGAAAAGAGCACAGGGGCATGGGTAAGGGGTGGTATAGGGTTATTATGGGGGGTGAGGGGGGCAGAGCCCACCCTGTGTTGCTTGCCGATTGGGAACCCCAATCAGCAAGGTGCCTTGAGGGGACCACAGTGACATACCTGGCATTTTCTCAAGCTTTAGGTCCTGCAAGCCAGTTTTTCTACTTCCTCACTCTGCTGCCTTAGGCAACTGCTCAGGTTACCTGGCTGTAAAGCCAGGTCTGACTGCTGAATGGCATCATAAGAATAAACAAATGCATCCAAAGCAGCACTCAACACCAACTACCTTGGCTGGAAGCAGCTCCTCCTGGCAGAGGGCTGGCAGGAAGGTGGCAGCTCTCAGGCCTAGAGACATCTCTTGGGTTGGCGTCCCAACAACATCCGCTGAGGATAAGATTGAGACACGAGGAGCCAAAGCTCCTAACACTACTCATTTGTCCCAGCTTCTGCAGAGCATGACCGTGGCTCCAAGCTGTCTACAATCCTTCCTTCCCTGCAGAACTCAGCCATCACCAAGAGCTGGGCCAGGTCCCTCAGGACCCAGTCCTAATGCTTCTCCTCCCCAGCTGCACCAGGGGATGAAGGTGGGAGGGCAGTGAGCTGGGCTGGCCCATGCCAACCCCATTGACACACATGCAGCCACGGGCAGCACAGAGCTAGATGAAAACTAGCCAGCTCCAACCATGCTTAGGAAAAGGGTAGGAAAGGAAAAAGTGGTGATAATCAGTGAACAATAGATGGCAAATAATATTATTTATTATCTCTATGCCTTCAGTAGCCATGGGGCACTTGTTGCACCACGCACAGGGCTCTAGAGTGCTCCTGCCCCACTGATGGTTCAGCTGACATTTGCTGGTCCCTGGTCTTAACCTATTTTCTACATTTTGCTGAAATCTTGGACGAAGGCCACAGAAAATGAGAAATACGGCCTGGCTGGAAGAACCAAAGTCCCTTGGGCTGGGAGATGACAGTGGGCCATCCCTCTTGCCTAGACCATGAAGTGCAGGAGCCAGGACAACTTCCTAAAACTGCTGAAAGTGTTTTCATCGAGCCAGATAAAAGACTCATGGGAGAACATGATCTTGGAAGATGCCACCATTGGTCCCATGTGAGGACAGCCAGGGCTGGAAGCAAGGAAGGGCCAAGCCTGTGGTGCCCTGGCTGCAGCACAACCATCCCCAGGGAAAGCCTCTCCCTGGGAAAAATGCCCTCTTCCAGCTTGCCCTTGATTCCCCAAAGCTCCAAGGGAAGAATAGGAGGAAAGCTCGCTCTTTCTAACTTGTCTGCTTTGTTATTCTTTTCTCAAGCTCCTCAGATTTGATGGCTGCAATAGCCTTCTGGTTCTCATTGAAAAGGGGCTCTCCTCTGTTCACTGTAAAAATCCCTCCCTACCCATGACCAGCTTCAATGCTGATCTTTGGGCTGGGCTTGGGCATCCCATTTCCCTTCTCCAACTTAAACTACACACTATTCCAAGCAGAAAAACGTGTTTCGATCTAAAGCACCACCCAAATTCACCATGCTCCATCAAACCATTTTAATGAGAGCTGGACCCACCTTTTACTTTTCTTGGCAAATCATCTCTTTGCCTAAAATGCCAATGTTGACCCCACTAGACCTTGTTGTGCACAAATCTCACCTCAAGCCCTCAGAATGGTTCTGGAAATTAAACGTTTTGATTCTTTGGAGATCCAGCTCCTGGGAGAGGCAGTCACCATGTCAGACACGGTGGTAGATCCTTCCTTCTCCCCGACCCTGTTTTCCAGCAGGCAGCTCAGGTGATGGGTGCAGAGGAGGATGCAGCACGGTCCCCTAGGATGGGGGCTCGGCATGGACCAGGTTTGAGCCAAGGGGCACAGCCACTTCCTTGGCTCCCAAAACACTGCCCGGGCGAGGCAGCAGCTCTGACCCAAATTTCCTTTGTCGTGATTAAACACCCGTTCCTGTGGCTGACATCAAAATGCAGTGGTCTGCCTGCTTCCCCGAGGACAGTGATGAATGCTGGTTCAATTAACCAGCAAACCCCAGCATTTATCACTCTAGCCTCTCCTGAAATGAACTTCTCTTTTGATTTTTTTTCTCAGCCCACAAAACCAATCCATCCACATCACTCAATAAATAACACTGGCATTGCCACTCGACGCCCCAGCCACATCCCCAGCTCCTCCTCACTGGGACAACCAGCACCTATGTCCTTGCTGCCATCCTCACTTCCTTCCACCTGGTCCAGCTCCACAACTAAAGATGGTGTTAATAAGCTTTTATTTGGGGGTAAAGGAAAGGAGCTGGAGAGAGGAAGCTTTGCAGGGGGAAGGGAAGAGACATTCCTGCCTCAGTCATCAGGCAAATTTCCCCTTCCTCTTGCTCTCTCCCTCGCTGACCTTTCGCTGAGTCTGCCAAAGCTATAAAGGAAAAGGGAAAAAGGAAAAAAGGAAAAAAAAAAGACAGAACTAAAAAGCAGAGCTGAAAGGACAGGCAGAGAGAGAGAGATGTTATCTCACTTCTGGTAGTGATTCATTGCCAAAGGATGGGTGGATGGAAGCAGAGGGAGCTAAGCATGATTGTGGGCAACACAGAGGGGCTTTGCTGGGGGATGCCCAAGGGGGAAGGAGTTAGGAGCAAGGGGCTGAAACTGTACATGGGGATGTATGTGCTGATCAGCAGGAAGGGGGAAAACCCCATGATGAGTTCTATTACACCTTCTGAACTTGTCCCAAGGCAAGTGGAGGTCCCAAACCTTATAGGCTATGGTGATATCCCCTCCTGCCCTGGGACGCCAGCCCATGTGCTTCATGACACTCACTAGGGGATGAACACTCTGCACGATTAGGGAGTTTCCACCATATCACGGAGCACCTGGCAGGGTCAGCCTGTGCAAATATCCTTGTTGTCTCCTGGGTGCAGCTGGAAGAGTTCACCACCACCTCCTCGGCTGCATCTACAGCCTGGCTTTGGCTCTGGCAACCACCTCGGAGCCAGGTACCTATCACTGCTGATAAATAGGTGGTCCTGTTCTCCTGAGCTGGCCCTGTGCATCAGGATTAGCTGATGGTGGCAAAAAATGGTGGCAAGATGAAAACCCATTCCAAAGCCATAGAAGAGGAATGGCGTGGGTCAAGGTCACAACCCTACAGAACAAGCATTCGCAGATCAACCATTTTGGGGCGGGAGAGCTGGAAGACTCAGGCTCACCCATGTCAACTAAGCTGAGTCATCTTCTCTGACAAACAACACAGGGACAGCTGTCCTGCTAAGGAACGGAGAGATGTATTTTTAAGAAGCAAATTTATGCGTGACATCTTGATATAATTAGTAAAGGCTTTTCATGGAGCTGACCTGTAGCAAAATATATGCCTGATACATGAAATTCATGTCCTTCTGCGCACCTCTAGATTGCCACCATGTCCCCACATACCAGCAAGGTGACAAGAGGGACTGACAGCACGGCAAGGGCGGAAAGGAGTAGGCAGGGAAAAATCCTGGCAGAATCAGGGCTGGCTTGTGTCACGACTGTGATGGGAAGCAGAGGGGAACAGGGACTTTGCTAGATGCCAAGATATTCCCCATAAGGTGACACATACTGCTGTGGGCAGAGATTTTTGAGAAGTTAGGCTATTCTTAGCATCTCTATGCCACCTCCTCCTCTGGATATGTGTGCCTCATCATGATGCCCGGACTCTTTCTCATTGCTACAGGAACCGTCTGTGAACCCTACCCACAATATTACTGTGAAGACAAAATGTTTATGATGTGTTTGCAGTCAGAGAAAATTTCCCATGCATGTAAAAAAGTAATCGCTGGCAGTTTCTTCATCCTTCCCTTGCCCAAGGTCTAGCGGAGTACTTATTTTACAGTGAGTTATTTATGGCCCGACAAAAGCACTACTGACAATTTGAGATTCACAGCTCCAACCCTGGGCAACGAGGCAGATTTTTCTGAGGAAGTCTTCTACAGACAGCAGGAGACAAAGCCAGCTTTAAAACAGGATGGGAGAAAGCCCTCTCCTGCTTGATTGAACATTAACACTTGAGTTGCCTTTCCTATTTGTCCTCACCGAGGTTTCTGCCACTCCCGCAAATTCTGAAATGAGCCCATCAGGAGCTCAGGTTCTGAAATGTCCCAACCCCGGTGGCAGGGCTGGGTTTCTGCTGCACTAGGTGGGAAGTAAGGACATATGGGACTTCACCTCTCCCCCTCTTCCCTCCCCTCAGTCTGTCTCATCTATTCAGGTGGCTTCACCTGCTTTTAAGAAGCTTTTTAAGCCCCTTTGGTGGGGAGTTTCGCGATGCTGGGATGTGCAAACTCAAATGTTAGATTTGCAATCCCAACTGTTGGACTTTGCAAACCCTTGGACAAAGGGGTCTTGCTTGGAACACGTGCTTTTAATTAGCAGAAACACAATATGGAGGAAAAGCCAAGCACCCCTGCAGATGTAGGTACTTTTGAGGTGAGAAGCGTTGATCCTGGCAAAGCAAACCTCTAGGAATCATAAAGCAAACATCTACGAATCATGGGTGCCTCAGCACTGCAATGCAACGGCTTGGCCTGCAGGTGGAGATGGACAAACTCTGAAGGCATTTACCTCCCTGAGGCAGGTATAAATGGGGCAGACAAGGACTCGAAAGGGCTCTCCGGTGCTGCTCCTCATGGCGCCAAAGACTTCACAGAGAAAGGTGATGAACCCCAGCCAGCGTTCCACGTCCCGCTGCTGCAACTCCTCCCGCATGGTGAAATCCTTCTGCAAGAGGGACAGAGACAACAGGCTGCATCAGCAAAGCCACATCGCCATGGGAGAGGCAACGGCTGTCTAGCGAGAGAATTAGGAGGAAATTGAAACTCAGGGTGGGGGGAGGAAGACAGACAGACTGACTCTTTAGTAACAGTGGGGAGATTACTCAGCGCAGAGTGGCTGGAATTTCAAAACAGCAAAGCCACCAGAAAGCAGGTACTGTAGAAATAGTAGCAACCCCTGCAATAACTGTCATGGCTTGTGCTAGAGATGGTGTCCCCTGTGCCCTGCCCTACCCCTCAGATAAACACAGGGACTCTTCTCCATATGCACAGCCAAGATCAAATAAAAGCAGCAACAAAGAGGTTAAATGAAATGCAGGGGAAAGGCAATGAATGCTGGTGGCCATGCCGGGCTTGATGGTCCAGGTGGACCCACCCAGCCCATTCATTCCAGTATCTTCAGCAGACCCAGTGTCCAACCGGGGGCATCCTAATGGCCTGGCTGCTCCCTGGGGTCTCATGAAATTATGGCAGAGACTGGCTCCCTGCCCAACCAGAAGAAGATCAGGACAGCCCGGGCTTGGCATTAAAAGGTCACCCTGCTCCTGAGCTGGTGATTGCCATGACCAAGGATTATTCGAATGATGTGATTTATGGAGCAACATCAGGTGGAAGTGTGCAGGGAGAGACCTGCTTCCCCATCAGTCCTCCAGCTGGGAAGAAAAAAAGGGGTTTGCCCAAAGGCAGGATATGAAAAGGGATGTGTGTGTTGGGAGCATGTGGCAAAGAGCAAGGGGCAACACAGAAAAGCAAATAAAAACCTTTCTAGAGGATGGCACAAGAGAGTGCATCGCTCTCAGCGCCAAGAGGATTTCCCTGGGCTCTCAGCAATGCTGCAGAGCTTCTTGCAAGATGTCCCATGCAACTTTGCTTGCTGTCTCCATAGTGACCTTTCCTTGATATTAAAAAATAGTAGACACTAAGTAGGGGAAAATTAAAGAACAGGACAAGTTCATTCTCAACACTGTGTGTTCCCAGTGCAGGTTGCACAACATTTGAAATCCAGCAACTAAATAAATTATATCTTTTTCATCTTAGTTTATTCCTACTGCCTGAGACAAAGGGCTTTCACAGAATCACAGAATGGCAGGGGTTGGAAGGGACCTCTGGAGATCACCTTGTCCAACCCCCCTGCTTGAGCAGGCACACCTAGAGCAGGGGGCACAGGAACATGTCCAGGTGGGTTTTGAATGTCTCCAGGGAAGGAGACTCCACAGCCTCCCTGGGCAGCCTGTGCCACTGCTCTGCCACCCACACAGGAAAGAAGTTTTTTTTCATATTGAGGTGGAATTTCCTATATTCCAACTTGTGCCCATTGCCCTTTGGCCTGTCGTTGGGCACTAATGAAAAGAGCCTAGTCCCATCGTCCTGACACCCACCCTTTAGATATTGATGAAATCCCCTCTCAATCTTCTCTTCTCCAGGCTAAACAAACCCAAGTCTTTCGGCCTTTCCTCATAAGGGAGATGCTCCAGTCCCCTGATCATCTTGGTAGCTCTCTGCTGGACTTGCTCAAGGAGTTCCACATCCTTCTTAAACTGGGGGGCCCAAAACTGGATGCAGTACTCCAAATGTGATCTCACTAGGGCTGAGTAGAGGGGGAGGATAACCTCTCTCAATCTGGTGGCCACACTCCTTTTAATGCATCCCAGGATACTGTTGGCCTTCTTGGCTTTGCTGCTGCAAATGCTCTGACCTGCAGCTGCACTCTGCAAATCCAGGGAGATATAAAAGCCACCACACCAAAGTTCGCTCTCATGCCCTGTACAGCACATGGGAGAGCTTTCTTTTGAAACAAAGGTAGGTAAAGCAGCTGCTAAAGAAAGACAGGCAAAAGTGTGACGATTATATTCATGACAAAACTGTATGCACAGAATATCCAAGACAGGAGCTATTTATATGTTTCATTGCAAAAGGAAAAAAAAATACATTTGCACATGCAGGAAAAAGACTTGTAAAATAACCGAGGCACTTATTAACCAGTGATAACTAATTCCTCTCTACACCCATTTCTATAAGGCAATTGCCCAACTGTGTCTGCAACTCCAAAGCCAACCTGCAGCCAAATCCTGTTGGGTCTTTTCAGACTCTCTGGGGGAGTTTGCAGAGTTCGTCCTTTCATTATCCAGCCAGTCCCAGGGCGGTGATGGAGGAGACAGTTATTTGCCAGCTCAGGTTATCACCCCAGGGTTACCAAATTACTCATTCTGGAGTTTTCACTTGAATTTTAATTTAAAAAAAGTCAAAGAGAAATGACCTCCTGAAATTAAAAAAAATTAAAAAGTCAAGAAATTAGAAAAAAACCCAAGCGAGAGTATCCTGTACCCCTCGTCTGCACCAACAGGGACCTCCAGCCTCACCCACCCATAAGGTCACCCACTGGCCACCCCTGCCCTGGTTCAAAAAGCAACCTTTGAACCCTGGAGCTCTTCCTTGATGCCCTGAGAACTCTCCATCCCCTGGCACTATGAGAAGCTGTGGGACGATACATAATGGTTAGAGGGACAGGCTGCTAGTATGAGTCCTCAACCTGTTGCCCAGGGGCGTGCTGGGGGCACTGCAGCGCAGTTGAAGTCTTGCAGAGATGAGTTGGGTGCTCCTGAGGTAATAGGAGCCAACAAGGAAACTCCCATGAAACACCTCAAGTGTATCAAGGGTTGCTCCGATAAGGAGACACAGCCTGGATGAAATGCCTCTACACTAATGCACGCAGCATAGGAAACAAACAGGAGGAGTTGGAAACTACCATGCTGCTAGAAAGCTACGACCTAGTTGCCATTACTGAGACTTGGTGGGATGAATCCCATGACTGGGATGTGGCTTTTGATGGCTACAGGCTGTTCAGAAGGGACAGGTGAGGAAGGAGGGGAGGAGGCGTTGCTCTCTACATCAAAAAATCAATACAGTGTGAAGAGCTGTCCCTGAAGAATAACCATGAGCAGGTCGAAAGCTTATGGGTAAGAATCAGAGACAGAGGCAACAAAGGGAACCTTGTGGTTGGTGTCTGCTTCAGGCTGCCTGATCAAGGGGAGCCTACTGACGAAGCCTTCTTCCTCCAGCTCCAGGAGGCTTCATGCTCGCAGGCTCTTGTCCTACTGGGGGACTTAAGCCACCCTGACATCTGCTGGAAAAGTAGCATGGCAAGCTGTAGGCAATCCAGGAGATTCCTAGAATGCATTGAGGATAACTTCTTGAGCCAGGTAATAGACAGCCCTACCCGAGGGGATACAATACTGGACCTGATGGTCACCAATGCACGTGAGCTCATTGGTGACATCAAGATTGGAGGCAGCCTGGGCTGCAGTGATCACGCACTGGTGGAGTTCACACTCCTGAGGGATACGGGAAAAGCTAGGAGTATAGTCAAGACCCTAAATTTTAGGAAAGCACTTCCAGCTCTTCAAGGAGTTAGTCAGCAGGACCCCCTGGGAAACAGTCCTCAGGGACAAGGGAATAGAAGAGAGCTAGCAGATCTTTAAGAATGCATTCCATACAGCACAAGAGCTCTCAGTCCCCAGGTGTAAGAAATCAGGCAAAGAAGGGAAGAGACCAACATAGCTGAGTCGAAACATGCTGGTCAAACTAAAGAGCAAGAGGGAACTGCACAGGCAGTGGAAGCAGGGACAGGTATCCTGGGAAGAATATAGGGATGCTGCCCAGTTGTGTAGGGATGGGGTCAGGAAAGGCCAAGGCGTGGCTGGAGCTGAACTTGGCAAGTGATGCAAAGAATAACAAGAAAGGCTTCTACAGGTATGTCAACCAGGAAAGGAAAGTCAAAGAAAGCGTACCCCACCCAATGAACAAGAATGGTGGCCTAGCATCAACAGATGAGGAGAAGGCTGAGGTGCTCAACGTTTTTGCCTCAGTCTTCACTGGTAATGTCTCTCCTCACCCCTCCCAAGCCGATGGACTGCAGGATGGAGACCAGGGGGATAAAGCCCCTCCCACTGTAAGGGAAGATTGGGTTCATGACCACCTGTAGAGCCTGAACATACATAAGTCTATGGGACCTGACGAGATGCATCCCAGAGTCCTGAGGGAATTGGCTGATGTAGTTGCTAAGCCACTCTCCATGATATTTGAAAAGTCATGGCAGTCAGGTGAAATCCCTGGGGACTGGAAGAAGGGAAACATTGTGCCCATCTTTAAAAAGGGTAGAAAGGAGGACCCTGGGAACTACCGTCCTGTCAGCCTCACCTCTGTGCTGGAGAAGATCATGGAACAGATCCTTAGCTATGCTAAGGCACATGGAGGACAGGGAGGTGATCCGAGGCAGCCAGCATGGCTTCACCAAGGGCAAGTCCTGCCTGACCAACCTAGTGGCTTTCTGTGATGGAGTGACTGCATCAGTGGACAAGGGAAGAGCTACGGATGTCATCTATCTGGACTTCTGTAAGGCCTTTGACATGGTCCCCCACAGCATCCTTCTCTCTAAACTGGAGAGAGATGGATTTGATGGGTGGACTGTTTGGTGGATAAGGAACTGACTGGATGGTCGCATCCAGAGGGTAGTGGTCAATGGCTCAATGTCCAGATGGAGACCGGTGACAAGTGGTGTCCCTCAAGGGTCCATATTGGGACCACTACTGTTTAATATCAGCATCAATGACATAGTGGGATCGCGTGCACCCTCAGCAAGTTTGCAGATGACACCAAGCTGAGCGGTGCAGTTGACACACCGGAAGGATGGGATGTCATCCAGAGAGACCTGGACAAGTTGGAGAGGCGGGCCCATGCGAACTTCATGAGGTTCAACAAGGCCAAGTGCAGGGTCCTGCACCTGGGTTGGGGCAGCCCCCTGGTATCAATACAGGCTGGGGGATGGAGGGATTGAGAGCAGAGAAGGACTTGGGGGTACTGGTGGATGAAAAGCTGGACACGAGCCCACAATGTGTGCTTGCAGCCCAGAAGGCCAACCACATCCTGGGCTGCATCCACAGAAGCATGGGCAGCAGGGCAAGGGAGGTGATTCTGTCCCTCTACTCCGCTCTGGTGAGACCCCACCTGGAGTACTGTGTCCAGCTCTGGGGCCCTCAGCACAAGAAGGACATGGGACTGTTGGAGCAGGTCCAGAGGAGGGCCACAAAAATGATCTGAGGACTGGAACATCTCTCCTATGAAGGAAGGCTGTGAGAGTTGGGGTTGTTCAGCCTGGAGAAGGCTGCGGGAAGACCATATTGTGGCCTTTCAGTACTTAAAGGGGGACTATAGGAAAGATGGGGACAGTCTCTTTAGCAAGGGCTGTTGTGACAGGACAAGGGGTGATGGTTTTAAACTAAAGGAGGGTAGATTTAGACTGGATATAAGGAAAAAATTTTTACTATGAGGGTGGTGAAACACTGGCCCAAGATTCCCCAGAGAGGTGGTCGATGCCCCATCCCTGGAAACATTCAAGGTCAGGCTGGATGGGGCTCTGAGCAACCTGATCTAGTTGCAGATGTCCCTGCTCATGGCAGGGGCGTTGGACTAGATGATCTTGAAAGGTCCCTTCCAACCCAAACCATTTGATGATTCTATGATTCTATGAAAGAATAAAAACCACTGCAGGAAACTCTCTTCCTTCCCATTCCTGCTTTAAACACATCATCCCGCTTCACAGCCTTGCAAAAGACAAAACTGACTCTTCAACATTTTCTCTTTAAAAAAATATTTTCTGTAAAAAACCCCATCAAAACAACCCACCAACCAACCAACCAAAAAATTTCCATTAAACAAACACCAAATGAAACTCATCAGGACTGGGATGGGAGCTGGACAGGAAGGGGTGCCACCACCCAGCACCCTCTTTTTTTTATCTGTCACCCAGCAGAGACATCAATGAACACTCTGCCCCCAATTTTGCAGCTGAAGAAGATGACCCTTACAAAAGAGGAGGGACTGGGGTCCTCTCCCAACCCCTCTACATCACCAAAAGGTTTGTACAGACTTTTATGGACCCCCATGAAGGATGGGAGTGGGAGACAGAACATGGGATGGATGCAGAGGTCACCGTGAACATATTGACCCAGAACATGATACCGTAGTTGGAATAATTTTGCTCCATTTGCAGCCTCAGGCTGGGCCAAATTTTGCCAGTACCCATGGAACAATTCTCTGGGTGCACAAGGATATCATCTGCATGTACTCTGCAAAAGGGGAGGTTATACTGATTCCTTCAATGAAGTAGGAGAAGCGCTTTGCCAGAGGTAGTAATTACATTTTTTGAACCATGCCTGCCTACAGGCAAAAGTTGGGATTGCCAGGAGCTGAACCTCCACAGTAGCCAGACTTGCAGCACCAGGGCTGTCCTGAAGCATCCTGAGATACCCATCTGCTTTGTCCCTGCAGGGCAGTGCTTCACCAGTGTCACAGCGGGCAGCAGGAAGGTGGCACAAGGAGCTTTGTCCTTAAATTTGGCTTTCAGCAGGCAGGTTTGACCAGTACCATGGCACACGCAAATGGGCAAGCCAACACAAACACCGCCTGTGCAGAGGTGTCCCACCTCCCTTGGGGTGTCCATGTTTGAGGAGACCACTGCTGTTATCTAGGTAATTTGGTCAACAGAGTTACAGGTGCGATTCACCTGGCTGCACGTTGGCCATGCTCCCAGCAGGACCCACGACCCATCACACTGGGCATGGAGAATGTGGAGAGCAACTTAATTGCTTCTTCAAAGGGTTTGCAACCGAAACAGATGAGCCAGACCAAGAATGTGGGAGAGGTGAAGAGCTTCCTGGCAGCAAAGAATGGCTCAATGGAGAACAAAACCCATGTCTCACGTGCCCAGGGCACATCCAATGGAGCTGTGCCCTGACCCACAGACCTCCACAGCACCGATGAGAAGCCTTGAGGAGGCTGAAGAGCGCTGAAACCAGCCAGCCAGGTCAATGCCCTGCCCAGTGAACTTTATTTGCTCTGGAAATGCCTCACAGAATTATACAAAAATAATCTGTGGAGTGGCTTGCCCCATGCTTAGGTGGTGATATCAAGGCAGTAAGTAAATTATCTTTCATCAGTTTGGCTGTATTTTTAAACATGAATTGTATTACTAATTTGGGGGTGCCCCGGCCTGTAGATAATCTGGGTGCATTTACTGGATGAACTTCCTTCAGTGCCTATAGTTTAAAATAAAATGTATTTATACCAGGTAACAGGATTGGCCTCCCTTCTCTGCCTGGTTTGGGAGAAGAGTTCATTGGGAAACCATGTGGCAAGCAGGGGGATGCCAAGGGGACCTCTAAAGAATTCTCATACAGCACAAGTTTGGGGCATAAACCTGAAGGCTAAGCATGTTCATCACATTGGGCCTCACCACGTGTGATGGGTAGGTCAGGGGTGGCCTGTGTTCATGCATGATAGAGATGGGCCATGGCTCAGCCCACCCTCTGACATCCCCTGCTGGACCCTTTCCAAGCTTGGCTGAAGCTCCTGCCAGCAATGGAAATAGAAAATGTCCTTATCTTGGGGCTCTCCAATCTTGCAACCAAGTGAAAGCCCACTCCTCATCTCAGTGTAGATGCAGCTCATGCAATACTATCCTTTCTTGGTCCAAGAGCAGGACCAAGATAGAAGAGCCAAGAGGACTGGCCATGGGAGAGGAGGAAAATCCATCCTCTACCATTTTTGGTGGGCAGCAGAGTCAAGCAGGATGAGAAGCAGCATTTTGCCATCAGATCTAGGCCATTGCTCCAGCCCAGACAGCTGCAGCTGAAAATTCATCCCTTGGGAGTTTGCCACACTTTTTTAAAGATGAGTCCCAAATAACTTTTCCCCAGATCTGGGCCCACCGGCTCATGGCTGACTCTGTCAGCAGCAAGCTAGAGGGCAAAAGTTTAGCATGGGATAAAAATGAGGGCTAATTTAAGCATCGTCACCTTCTGATGGAAAAAAAATAAAAGACACATTTGGGTTTGTTGCTCTGTAAACACAGGGCTCTTCCTCTGGAAGCTCTGCTGTTTACTCAGTCATTGTCAAAAAGGCAGGAAATACTGAGTCAGAAATATATAATGCTTAGATATCAGTGCTAGGCGCTATATAAAAAGCTGAGAGAGGCTGTGCTAAATACTTGATCTTACTGGCAATGTGCTACAAAAGGTTGGAGCCTTAAATGGCTCTTTGGAAAGGGCCTGAGACAAATAAAATGGGATGGAGGAGGGAGCTGGCAGGTAGAGGCTGGGACAGCATCCATCCCTTGTTGCTCTCCTGGAGAAGCACACCCTCCACCTGCTCCCTCCTAGAAAGAGCTCCAATAAACGATGTTTTGCACACTTAACATTGCTGTATTATTCCATTTATAATTTAAATAATACTGGTATTTAGGTCCTGATTTGGAGGAGGCTCTGGAGTGCAGCTTTGCTTTCTGGGGAGCATAACCCAGTAAGATGAGTAGTTTATAGCACTGGTGCTCAGAAGCAGCTCAGGAGGTGCTGGAGAAACCTGTGGCAGCACCAAGAAGTGATCGACCACCTCTGCCCATGGATGCTCGGGGTCTCACCGAGCACCTCTGAAGCAGAACTACCACTCACAGCTTCATTGGGAACATCTCACTCCACATGGACACCACTACAGAAGCTCCTTTGCTGTACTAAACCACCAGAGAGGGTGGGACACGAGGTGGGACCATCAGCTTTTCCATGGGCTCTGCTCTTCCTCCAACCACCTGCAGCAACACTCCAGGCCTCTCTGCCTGCACCCTGCTGATACTCCCTGAGGACCAAACCATACTGAGATCCCACCACAGCCCATGCTACCGCCAGCCCAGGGACAATATGACAAAGCAGAGTAAGATGATGACAGAAAACCTGCTTTGAGCCAACAACTTCCATGCAGGACTGGGCAACCGCAGCACAGGAGACTGAGATTTATTTCCAGTCCTGTGTGGGCTCCCATCACCTCTGTATCCTGATTTCCCAGCTGGCAAATGGGAACAATTTACTCATCTTCCTCTGCAAAGTGCTTTGGGGCATGTGACTGAGACATGCAAATCACAGCAATTATTATTACTCCAACAAAGGAGCTATTGACATTTAAAGCAGATAAAGCTTTTAAATTACAGATGACACCCTGTGCCCAGCTTCGCAAAGGTCCTAGCTTCACCCAGCCATGAGGCATTTCACTCTCACAGACTTTCATTATGCTATTTCCTCCAAGCTGGATCTGCACCAGATGAATGTACACTA
The DNA here is from genome assembly GCF_949628215.1 of Phalacrocorax aristotelis. NCBI lineage: Eukaryota > Metazoa > Chordata > Aves > Suliformes > Phalacrocoracidae > Phalacrocorax > Phalacrocorax aristotelis. The sequence continues at coordinate 27,704,854 of NC_134310.1, forward strand.
GCTTCTTCTTGGGGTGTTTTTGCCACTTTGGGAAGAGCAGCAAACCCTAATGGCAGCCTTCAGCATGGACCTGGTTTCATGATGGCCACAGCTCTGTGAATGTTTCTAATCACAGAGGTCTCCAAAATGCATCGCATGGTGAATGTCCAGGTTACCAGGACTGTGACCATCACCCTGTGGACACCTACCACCCATCAGCTGACCACCAGACAATATATAACTTCCATTAAATGCCACTGACCAATTCTACAAGAACAACTCACCAAAGATCTTGCAGCCATCAGACAGACACAAATAGTGCTTATTCCTCTCAAAAGGATTTGGGCAGGAAGGGGAAAGTAAGGTCAGAAAACTCCTGGTCCTTCTAAAGGAGATGCTCCCAGGATTAGGAACATCCATGAATTTTAAATTCCTCAGGTTTGAGTAACTGAGGCAGCTGATAACCAGAGCCAACAGGATCTGTGGGTACTTCCCATGTCTCCAAACATCCTGAGGTGACCAAGCGGGTGGTCACTTGAACCTCCTGCCCCCTGGTCTCACCATGACATCTCCATCTGGCTCCAAATCTGTGATCAACAGCAATTACCCACCCAACATGGGCATATCACAGCTTTAGCCAGTGATGTAGCTGAGGTCCTTAGGGGCTGCAGAGGTACAAGCAGTTAATTATTGATTTAGTTGAGGTTTAAAGCACCCAGGTGGGAGCATAATGATGGATGTGCAAACAGAAAAGTGTTGCTGTTAACCTAGCAGTTGCCAGATGACCAGGAGGGTGCAGTAGCATGGTTTGCACACCACAAACAGCAAACACCATTTTGTCCTGGTGCAAAAATCTTCTTTAATGACCCTCTGAGTGCAGAGAAAGCAGAGTGAGGGGAAGAGGCAGCCCAAAGGAAATCCTCTGCATTCTTGTTATCACCGCCTTCTTTTCTCTAATGGAGGGGAAAACATCAGAATTGAGACATATCCACGTCCTGGGAAGACACCGTGTCCCACGGGTCAGCAGAGCTTACCGCTGAATTGGAGCAAATCTCATAGAATCATAGAATCATTAAGGTTGGAAAAGACCTCTAGGATCATCAAGTCCAACCATCAACCCAACACCACAATGTCTCCTAAACCATGCCCTGAAGTGCCACGTCTACATGTTTTTTGAATACCTCCAGGGATGGTGACGCCACCACCTCTCTGGGGAGCCTGTTCCAATGCCTGACCACTCTTGCAGTGAAGAAATTTTTCCTAATGTCCAATCTAAACCTCCTCTGATGCAGCTTGAGGTCATTTCCTCTCATTCTATCACTAGTAACTTGGGAGAAGAGGCCAACGCCCACTTCATTACAACCTCCTTTCAGGTAGTTGTAGAGAGCGATAAGGTCTCCCCTCAGCCTCCACTTCTCCAGACTAAACAACCCCAGCTCCCTCAGCTGCTCCTCACGAAGACCTGCTCTCCAGACCCTTTACCAGCTTCGTTGCCCTTCTTTGGACAAACTCCAGCACCTCGATGTCCTTCTTATAGTGAGGGGCCCAAAGCTGAACACAGTATTAGAGGTGCGGCCTCACCAGTGCCGAGTACAGGGGCACGATCCCTGCCCTGCTCCTGCTGGCCACACTATTCCTGATACAAGCCAGGATGCTGTTGGCCTCCTTGTTGGCCACCTGAGCACACTGCTGGCTCATGTTCAGCTGGCTGTCAGCCAGCACCCCCAGGTCCTTCTCTGCCAGGCAGCTTTCCAACCACTCTTCCCCAAGCCTGTAGCATTGCATGGGGTTGTTGTGCCCAAAGTGCAGGACCCAGCACTTGGCCTCGTTAAACCTCATAGAATTGACCTCGGCCCATTGATCCAGCCTGTCCAGATCCCTCTGTAGAGCCTTCCTATCCTTGAGCAGATCAACACTCCTGCCCAATTTGGTGCTGTCTGCAAACTTACTGAGGGTGCACTCAATCCCCTCATCCAGATAATTGATAAAGATATTAAACAAGACTGGCCTCAAAACTGAGCCCTGGGGAACCCCGCTTGTGACTGTCCACAAACTGGATTTAGCTCCATTCACCACAACTCTCTGGGCTTGGCCATCCAGCCAGTTTTTTACCCAGCGAAGAGTACACCCATCCAAGCCATGAGCTGCCAGCTTCTGTAGGAGGATGCTGTGGGAGACAGTATCAAAGGCTTTGCTAAAGTCCAGGTAGACAACATCCACAGCCTTTCCCTCATCCACTAGGCGGGTCACCTGGTCATAGAAGGTCAGGTTGGTCAGGCAGGACCTGCCTTTCATGAACCCATGCTGGCTGGGTTCATGGGTTCATCCCCTGGTTGTCCTGCACTTGCCTGGTGAGTGCATTCAAGGTGTATCGCTCTATAATCTTCCCCAGTACCGAGGTCAGGCTGACAGGCCTGTAGTTTCCCAGATCCTCCTTCCGGCCCTTCTTGTAGATGGGTGTCACATCAGCAAGCCTCCGGTTGTCTGGGACCTTCCCTGTTAACCAGAACTGCTGATAAATGATGGAGAGTGGCTTGGCAAGCTCTTCTGCGAGCTCCCTCAGTACCCTCAGGTGGATCCCATCCAGCCCCATAGACTTGTGAGTGTCCAGGTGGAGCAGCAGGTCATAAACTGCTTCCTTCTGGATTATGGGGGGTTTATTCCGCTCTTCATCCCTGCCTTCCAGCTCAGGGGGCTGGATACCCTGGGGATAACTGGTTTGACTGTTAAAGACTGAGGCAAAGAAGACACTTAGTACGTCAGCCTTTTCCTCATCCTTGGTGGCAATGTTCCCCTCCTCATCCAACCAATAGAGGCTGGAGATTTTCTTTGGTTCTCTTTTTGTTGTTAATATATTTGTAAAAACGTTTTTTGTTATCCCTTACAGCAGCGGCCAGGCTGAGTTCTAGCTGGGCTTTTGCTTGCCTAATTTTCTCTCTGCAAAACCTAACGAGATCCCTGTACTCTTCTTGAGTTACCTGCCCCTTCTTCCAAAAGTGGTAAACTGTCTTTCCTGAGTTCCAGCAGAAGCTTCCTGTTCAGCCAGGCCAGTCGTCTTCCCCACTAGTTCATCTTGCAGCACTTGGGGACAGCCTGCTCTTGTGCCTGCAAGACTTCCTTCTTGAAGAAGGCCCAGCCTTCCTGGACTCCTTTGCCCTTCAGGGCTTCCTCCCAAGGGACTCTCCCAACCAGTGCCCTGAACAGGCCAAAGTCTGCCCTCTGGAAGTCCATGGTAGTGGTTCTGCTGGCCCCTCTTTTTACTTCACCAAGAAGTGGTCATCTCATTTCCACCAGAACACATTCACATCTCCACTGAGATACCAAGGCTTATACCATGTTATCTCAGGACTATTTCTCCAAATAATTTTCAAGTGGGATAATGCACAGAGCATTATCTGTGGAAAAGAGAATGGGATGCTCTGGGAGCTCCGTTTGCCTCACCAGAGGACGTTTGCCAGCACTTCCTCAGCTGTACCCAGGTGACAAAGTTGTCTTCCTCGTTACTTAATTTTTATTGTCACCCTTCCTATCTAGCACCTTTCTAGATTTCCAAACATGTGCCAGGGTGTCAGCTTAGCTGGATAACAGCAGTTTATCACTACTTTAAATCCCTGTTATCCCATGAACTCAGACAGACTCCAACAGCAAAACGTCATTGCCTGCCCTGCTCACCTTACAGTGAGCAGAGGGACATGGACACACAGCAGGACACATGGACATAGGGAACTAATGATATGTTTGAGAGCCAGAAGCCAGCTTCTCAGTCCCATGGAGAGGGACTGGCAGGGGACAAGGGACCATGAAGAAATACAAATTAATTTCCTTGCTGGAAAGAGCAGCTGGGGTGCCTGTTCGACCCAGCCCTGCAGACACTCCATGGCTGTAGTGCCTGGAGGAGGCAGCTCCCACTCAGCAGGCTTGCTCCTCTGGAGTGTTGCAGAAGATCCTCATTGTATTTGTTTAAGTCCCAGTGCTGTGGGAACCCTGAGGCAGCAACGTTCCCTTTGCCTTTGCAAGTGTGTGTGGGAAAACCTTGGGTCACCTTTGGGTGTTGGGAGACACTGTGTATCCTCTCCCAGGAAGCCATTCCCTGAGACAGGGACAAAGCATCCATGTCCCTGAGAGCATCCCATCCCCAGGTCAGCAATCCCTTCTCTGCTACATGGAGGTGGTAAGAAGGGAGGGGATCAAACACAGCGGATCCCTGCCTATCCCAGCATCTGCAGCAGCCCTGGCACTCCCACTGTGTGGAAAAATATATTAATATAAATCTCCCAGCCCATGGGCCGTGTTCCCCAAAGCATGAGCTCAGTGTAAAACCATGCTGGTTTGAAGAAATCCACCAAGCAAGTGAATAGGGGCTGTTTTATGTGGGTGGGGATGGTTTGATGGGCAGTTTTCAAACCCTTCCCTGCATCAGGGCAAGGTCTGAGCCCCAACACCATCCCATGCCCAATTCCAACTCAGGGCAAGGACTGGGACCTTGATAGAGGCTGATGGATGGATCCTGCTTGCAAATGCCACAGCTGGAGATGCCCAGCTTTGCAGCCTGGGGGAATGCACCAGGGACAAGCTGGATTTCACCAGCAGGCTTCATTCTTATTTTAAGCTCTACACATGCAATGTGTCCTCTTTATAAGGCAGAGGTGCTGAGGGGTGTATGGGGATGGGCCAAGTTTGCAAAGAGGAATATAAGAGGAGGAAAAGTGGCCATGGCGGCAGGTGCTGATTCGTCCAGCCACTGTGGCTGAAGAAATGCAGCTTGCATTTGAAATAAAGCTGTGCCCTGTGGAATAAGTGAATGTGGCCTCCCGTGACAGCACCGGAGATCTCATCGCCCTTATTGGACACAAGCTGTGGGATAGAAAAACCCACAAAAACACAGAACTGAGGCCTTGATGTGCGGGACAGAAGGTCAGGGGCACAGCTGGAACACCGAAGCAGGAGAGCGCACTTATCTATGTTTATACCATATATGGAGCTAGTGTGATAGAACACATTCAGAGGCGGAGAGAAGGGAAAAATACTAGCTCAGGAGGCAGACTATATTAAGGCTGCTCTTTTGTTAATAAACGACTTCAAGTTTGCTTGTGCATGAATACGGAGTCCGTGTCGTGAATCGCCACAGTGCCCATCGAAACAATAGCCTGCCTGCAGATGAATGAAACCAGGCAGGGAAAAAAACGCAGGCAGCTAATCCCGTTTGCCATCAGGAGCTTTTCTGCATGGGCGCTCCTGGTTTAGGCCGGCTCAGTCTTAAGAGGGAATTTCCCGCGTGCCCAGGAGCTGGAGCTTGCAGCAGGATGCTTTCCCTGCAGGATGCTAAGACCTTTCTAGCAGGTATGTGCTTGGTGGTACTTTACCATGGGGTGGGATCCTCAGTCTGCTGAGCTGGCTGTGGAGTACAAGACATGGATGTTCAAACTCTGCTTCTCTGCAAGCTAGGATTGATGACTGAAGGAAGCCCCAGTGGCTTCTCCCATCCCTGAAACCTGGTGGAAGCCCCCGAGCTGGGTGGTACAGGGAAGTGGAAAACCTTCAGGTAGACCTCAATGCACACAGATGGCCACAAACAGGTCCAAGAGGCATGGGGCATTATAGAACCATCATAGAATCACAGAATGGTTTGGGTTGGAAGGGACCTTTCAAGGTCATCTAGTCGAACCCCCCCTGCAGTGAGCAGGGACATCTTCAACTAGATCAGGTTGCCCAGAGCCCCGTCCAACCTGACCTTGAATGTTTCTAGGGATGGGGCACTGACCACCTCTCTGGGCAACCTGTTCCAGGATGTTTCACCACCCTCATCAGTGGTGAAACCCTTCCTTATATCTAGTCTGAATCTACCCTCTTTTAGTTTAAAACCATTACGCCCTGTCCTATCGCTACAGGCCCTGCTAAAAAGTCTGTCCCCATCTGTCTTCTAAGATCCCTTTAAGTACAGAAAAGTCACAATAAGGTCTCCCCGCAGCCTTCTCTTCTCCAGGCTGGACAACCCCAACTCTCAGCCTTTCTTCATAGGAGAGGTGTTCCAGCCCTCTGATGATCATTTATGTGGCCTCCTCTGGACCCACTCCAACAGGTCCATGTCTGTCCTGTGCTGAGGGCTCCAGAACTCTATTATGGCCAGAGATCTTGGCTTTCTCCTTTAAAAGAAAGCAAAAAAAAAAAAAAAAAAAGTAGATGGACACATGAAAATGTAGCGGGTGGACGAGCACCAGGGGTGCTGCAAGCAGCCAGACAGATTCATCGTAGGATGGGTTTTCCCTTCATCTGCCCAGAGATTGAACCGCACAGGCAAGGAGGGAACCGGAGGAGTCAACAGACTCCCAGGCAGAGATATCGTGGCACCCAGAGTTCATGTAAAGTTTCATATGGGGACCCTTTTCTAAATTCTTTTGGTCATGGGAGAAAACATTGCAACTGTTTAGTCTGCAGGAGGTGGTGTCTCTGGCCCAGCACTCAACATCACTGAGCAAACACGCTGGAAAGCACTAGGGCTGACAACCCTCTTATCTCCTCCGCCTGCTTTTCACCCCGTCTCTCCCACCACTGTGGCCAAGCATCTGACAGGCATTGGGTACCAGTGCCGGAGCTCCCTGTTGGAAATGCAGCTCATGGCTCCCTGTGATAGGGGACAAACACCCAACAAAAGCCGGGACTTGGAGGTGAAGTACCAGTCTGCTAAAAAATGTTATTTACACAGAAGAGCTCAGAAAAATCTTTCTCAGGGGCTAATATTTACAAATCCTGTGAAGCCAGGGAGCTTCTGCTATAGCAAATTATATATTTTGGCATTTTTTTTAAATGGATGTAAAGGTTGCATTAATCTTTTCTGCTTACTCCCTGTAGCATGCCGGTATGGAGCACTCTACAACACCTCCAAAGCTTCCCATTTGTGCTGGAAGAGCTGTGGAAAACATCATTAACCTGCAAAACCCCTTGATCCCTCCAAACTTTCTATCTCTAAAGGGACGCTCATTATTACCATAGCATATTTTGCAGCATATTGGTGGAGCAGCTGACTATGAGCACTACTGTGTAAGACCACCAGACAGCATGGGCTGGAATATTAAAGGGGTGCAGGGAAACACACCTTATTCTTATTAATGAAGCAGAAATGGAAAAGTTTTGGTTTTCCAGCCTGATGCTGTTTCCTTAGCCAGTGCATGCTTTGCTCTCATTGTCTTCGCTTTCAGATTCTGCTGCTCCTGGACTGGAGGTTGGGTTTGAGTTCCCAGCACTGCCAGAGATGCTCCTCCCACCTCCTCTTTATTAAAAAACAAAAATGCAGAGCAATAGTGAAAGGAAAGAAAGAAAGAAAGAAAGAAAGAAAGAAAGAAAGAAAGAAAGAAAGAAAGAAAGAAAGAAAGAAAGAAAGAAAGAAAGAAAGAAAGAAAGAAAGAAAGAAAGAAAGAAAGAAAGAAAGAAAGAAAGAAAGAAAGAAAGAAAGAAAGAAAGAAAGAAAGAAAGAAAGAAAGAAAGAAAGAAAGAAAGAAAGAAAGAAAGAAAGAAAGAAAGAAAGAAAGAGGAGGAATTTATCACTGGGAAGGGAAAATCACTGGTTTTGGATGCTTGGTGAGTGGGGAGAGTATGGGGGGACCCCATGGACAGCAGCACCACTGATGAGACCAGAGGACGTGATGATGAGGTGGCATCATCCAGCCACGCTTCCTTTGCTCCTGTCCTCAAGACTCAGATGCTGTGTTTTGCACCAGTATCAGCCCTGTTTGCCAGCCAGGGGTAGGACAGGGGCCTGAAACACTCTTCATGCATCTCATTTCTCACCTGCCCTGTATCTTCCAGCTCCTCTGCTCCCAGGACTCTTCCCACCAAAGCTACTTCATGTCATCATTTTGCATTTGCTTGTTTAAGTGTCAGCAGCAGGAAAAGATGAGGCTGTGCAAAATGATACCCATGGGGGAGGTAAAGGGGATGCAGACTCCACAGCAGCATTGATTCTCCAAAGCCAGATTTGGACAGGTAGGTACACACAAAAACATCCAGCAGTGAAAAAACTGAGCCTAAGCCTGGCCGGGGGATGCTGTGGGTACTCACGATGCGACACCCACGCTGCAGGTCCCATGGGACTGTCCCTCTGGGGTGCCACCACAGCAGGCCAGCTGTAAAGACCAGCCAAAATCCTCTTGGGGCAGCCTGTGCTTGAGCATGTCAATCAAGCCCACTTAGTTGGAAATTGAATTTGGTACAAATTCTTGTGGCTCAGCTAGAAATCCGTAAAAAAAGATTTTGTGCTGGCGAGCACTAGAGCATCCCCCATATCCTGTGCGCCTGTGGCCAAGTGATGCCAGGGATGCACAAAGCACAAGCTATCCCATTTTCCCCCCTTCCCAGGAAAGAAAAAGAGGTGCTGCCCTATCCAATATCCTCCTACCCAAACCCTAGCTCTGGGCTGATGCTGGCATCTGCGTCTGCTCTGGCCTTGTCTTAGGAGGTGACGTCCCTGGCACCTGCTTCTCCAGTGTACTCCTCTGCCAGAAGGATGTTTCAAAGTGCATTGCAGGGTGCCAGTGAACCTCTGAAAATCCTGCCCCCAGGTGAGGCAAAGGAAACCAGCTAAGAGCAGGGCTGGGGATGGCAGGCTGCGGGTACCAGCAACAGGCATCTTCCAACCCCACAGCATCCCAAAAACCCCACCTTGGGGCGGCTGTAGCAGCCTGAGCTGGATTTACGATGTAGCAGGCAGGAGCAGATGGTCTGGCAGGAGGGTGCCTTAGGCCGGCTGAGGCCCTGGGCTGACAGGAACATGTTCCCACATCTTGGGGTTGGATTTGTGCCTTTCAGGAGAAAACGGAGAGCCGGAGCTGATGCTAGTCCAGCCTGGTCTGAGGGGATCTCAATGTTGAAGTACTCCCCCCGCCTCCAACGTAGTGGGCGGAGGGGGTTCCTCAGGCATTTCAAGCCCCAGGAGGACCCTGTGTGGCCCCGAGCATCCCCACCCACCAGCAATGGCTGGGAGCAGCTAGGAGCCCACCCCACCGGTAACCAGCTGCCTGGATCTGGCCCAGAGCTGCAGGCAGGCTGTGCAGTCTGCAGTCTCCGCCTAGAGCCTGGCGGAGCTTCTGCTCTGTGTTGCCTTCATGCTGCAGCCCTTGCGCAGGGTGTGCACGGGTCTCACCACCCAAAGCCCCCTGGTCAGAACTTGGCTGTGCTTTTAGCAGGCAGCAGTTCAGCCAGGGATGCTCCTGACATTGCTCACCACTAGCCTGCAGGACCAAGAGGAACCTCCGCTTAGTCCCACCACTGGAAGATGTGCAGATAGGGCAGCCACTGGCCAGCGGAGACAATGGGACACTAAGTACCATCCCTGAGGTCGCACCATGTGCCAGAGCAGGGGCTGGTCCCCACTTTGCAGCCTTGGCCCCTCGAGGGTGAAAAGGAGCCAGGAGAAACCACACACAACTTATTTACAGAGTAAAGGTGATGGGGTGATGGCTATTTTATCATTACACACCTGAGCATTGCAATATAAAATCCTAACAGCACATTGAATGTGAGTCAAATATGCCATTCTTTAAACTCTAAGACTTTTTTTTGCAACTTAGGCCTGCTTCCCATCAATCGCTCAAATGCACGATGCTCTGCTACTCAAAACTAAACACCTTCTCTGTGCAGAGTGGCCACCTCCACCTGCAACTCAACTCAAGGGGCTGTGAGCCCTGAAACCTACTCCTGTGCTCGGGCTGAGGACTGATGTGCAGTGCAACCCTGCAGCTGATTTAATTTGGGTCCTGGCTCAGCTATTCCCAGCTCAGAGAGCTCGTAGTGCTTGTGGGGCAAAGCTCCTGTCATCATCCCCTCCTTCCTATCAGTGAGAAATTGTTCTTTTTTGCACTCCATTAAAGCCCCAGATCTTGGGTTAAACCCTTTTTGCGCTCCATTAAACCCCCCATCATCTCACCATCAGCCTCCAAGAAGGTGATGCCTGGCGATCCCTCGCCCCCACCACATTCCTATGTCATGGAAAGGCTGCAAAGGAGCCAGACAGCTCCTACGGCAGTCGCTCCGCTTGGGAAAAGCGGCAAGTTTAAAGCACACAACTCCATATTTAATCCAGGGCTCTCCAATAACTCACAGAACTGCATGGAACCTGTCTGCCAGTGGCTCCCATAACCTTGACGGCAAAGCTGAGTGAGCATTATTGGTACGGGCAGATGGCAATGGCTTGGCCAGGCTCACAGGTAAGGGCAGGGCCAGCTCTAATTGATACCTGACTCTGCTCTTCACCTGCCAGCGCGGGCAGGGTGCCAGCCCGCTCCCCTGGCTCCCTCTCCTGCCCGCTGCTGACACTTGCATGGGTTATGTTTGGCCCCAGATGGCTATGCAAAATTATGATAATAAATAATTAATAAAAGATAAAATCATTAACATAATAAAACAATAATAAATAAATAATAATAATAAAATAAAAAACACCCTGTTACAGAGTTACAGAGCATCTTCAGAGACACAATTTGGGGCAAACAAGAGGGAATGCGTCTCCTTCCCACTCCTTTTCTCCATGTTTGAGAGCAGGAGGATGCAGGCAGCTGAGGATGTGCCTCAGAGCCCCCTGCAGGGCTGTGCTCCCTCTCCCCCTCCAAGCCCTATATATACTACGTATATAAGCATGTGCATGAATAGAATTGCCTTTGAATTCCCTGGATGTATAGAAAATAAATCTCATCTGCAAAGCTGCATTTAGCAGGCAGCTTTCGCTGGTGAATCCCACCATGTTGTACAAAACCAGGCCAGCGCTGTCAATATCAGCACAGAAATGTAAGGAAAAAAGCTTCCAAGCTCTGCAAGTTTCTGCAAACCCCCAAATGAAGGTGTTTACACAAGGGCAGCATCATTTGCTGTTTCTCTGCCTGTGCTGGGCTCCTGTGTGGCAGGCAGAGCCCATGCACACATTCACTCTGAGGTTCACCACAGAGATGTCCCTCATCCTCCTGAGAAGAGTGGTGGGGAGCAGCTCAAGCCAAGGAGGCTTTCCTCTTTGAATCACCACCTCACCTTGGGAAGAGCTCATCAAACCCTTCTGGAAGAGAAACCAAAGGCAGCAACGTTGGGCTCATGCACAGATTGGAGAGATGGATGGGGCAGTGCTCCACGGAGCTGAGCATGCCAACCCTCACCGCTACGGCACTCAAGACACACATTTCTGGCCTTGGGGTTTGCTCCAGGAACCTTGCAACCTTTTTTCCCACTATCTTTTGGTGAAGCAAACTCTCTGGTGTCTCCTGGGCAATGCCTTTTCCAAGACAAGTGGTACCACTGTGTTTTCTGTGCATGAACTGGACCATCTGTAATTAAATTAAATTAAAAATAGGGCCAATGGGTTTTGCAATCAATGTTGGACATGGCGTACAGGTCAGATGCTCTCCAGCTGCGCTCGGATCCTCCTGCCTCCACCTCTGTCAAACCACAAACTGTTCCCCACCAAAGACCCAGACCTTAATCACGTTAAGGGGGAAAAAAATCTGCCTTTCAGCATTAACCATGTGCATTACTTCCATGGCCCAATTCCCACAGTATCCCCTTGGTATCTTTATCCTCACAACCCCTACGATGCAGAAAGGGCTGCCATCACTGAGAGGTTAAGCCATTTGCTCAAATGATGAGGAAGCCTATGGGAAAAGAGAGATTTCAGCTCATTCTTCCCAAATCCTCATGCTCAGCATGGTAAACACTTCCCTTTGCACCCTGATTGATTCTCTAGTATCCAATGTCACAACATTTACATCCCAAGAAGGGTTCAAACCTAAATTTTCCTCTTCCATCCTCTGCCTGGGCTGACAACAGGTTTTGGTTTATAAGCTTGGCCACCATCTTGGTTGACTCCTCCAGAAGCAGTAACACTGACCATCTCAAACCCAGCCGAGTCCAATGAAACCCAAGTGCACCTCTGCCAAAACCTACGGGATTCGACTCAAGTTTCTACAGCCAGAGCAAAGCAGAGGACCAAACCAAGGAAGGACCATTTCTGGGGCATCAAGAGATTAAACTAAGATGATGAAGAAACCCTGTGTGGGTATATGATAGGGTACACATTAGGGTATGCATCAGGGTGTACCATAGGATACGCATTATGGTATGACATAGGGTATACAACAAATAGCCCTCCTCCACGTGCACCAAGGCATTTCCAACTGCAGGGATGTCCCAGGTGCTGGCTCGGGCTGGATGCCGGCGTGCACTCTGCAACGAGCTCTGCTGCTCTGTGTTGGTGTGTTGAGATGTGCATTTTGTGTTGGCTTTTTTTAATTTTTTTTTTTATTAAAAGAAGGTATCAGCCTTCTATTTGATGTGTAGTTGTTGGCCATGGTTGCTAAGGGGAGGAGTGTACAATTACAGCCCCAGTGATGTCCACTCTAATAATACACTTGGCTCTGCATAGCTCAGATGCAGACACAGCTCTGCTATAAAGAACATGGCCATTTCAACAGAGGAACACTCCAACTTATGTTACATATGAAGGGTTTATGGCACATTGCTTAATGCCCCTCTCCCCCCACTGAAAAAGAAAAGCACCGCAGCCAGTACAAGCCAGTGAGTGAAACTATGACAAGCAAAAACCTCTCACAGGAGACAGACTTTCAATTTATTAATTAAGAAGGTGTTTCTAGAGGGGTGAAGAAACCATACATGTGTACACCAAGGTGTTCTTGCATGCCCCCATCCACCCAAGCTCCCCGGGCCCAATTTGGCCAGGTCCATCCCAAGGGCTTGCGCAGCCCAAAATCGCTCCTTGTACCAAACACCAAACCAAACACAATGAGGTGAAAATCAAACCCAAATGACCCCCCCCAGCACCAAGCCCCCGCATGGCAGCCTCCCCCTGAGCTCGACTAGCTGCCCACCCCACAACTCCCCTTTCTGCATCTCCCTTCAGCATCCTGAAAGGTTCGCAGCATGCAAACTTAAAACTCAGCCAAGATTTGGGACCAAAACACAGAATGAGCGATAAATTCAAACCAGAGTTTTCCTGATAGATCCCCTTAGAGCTTGAAATGGTGCAACGCCAGCTGGGGGGATGCTCTTTAGAGGAGCTGCCCGCAGGGAGGGGGATGACATGACAGCATTCCCGTGCCGCAGCGCTGGCATCTTTTTTAGGATCAAAACAAGTCCCTTGAGATAAGCTGTGAACATGTGCAGCCCCCGAGCATGAGCACCTTGTCAACAGCTGAAAATATAAGGTTAAAAAGACAGTTTATTTAGTTTATTGCCTGCTCTGCAGGAAAACCCCTTGCTGCTTGCTTTAATGTCCAGCGGGGTATAGGGATGCTGACTATAGATACTGGGGTGCTAGTAGGGTGGCTCAATGGGTTAACGCATTAATTTATGAGATCCTCTGGTGGGGCTGAGCTGTTGCCATCACAGTCCCAAGAGAAAGGGACAAACAAGCCCCTGCAAAACAGAATCATCTGTCGGGAGCAGATGGGGGGGAAGCAATCTGGCCCCAGGCGCCAGCAGCGCTGGGAGGGGATCACATTGATCCTAATTTATCACACCCCAGCAGAGTAATTCCCCAGCTCACTGATGCCCGGTGAGCTGAGCTCCTTATGTCCGGGAATCAGATTAGTCTGAAAGGTGCTAGAGACACATAAATCCAGCTCTGGAGCAAGTGTTCTACTGAAGTGTTGGGGGTTTTTTAATTAATGGCAAAATATCCGATGGTGGAGGGGCCAGGACTGGAGCTAGGTAATGTTATATCATCAACCATATATCAATATACCATATTGACATTGATAGTATATCATATATCAGTACTAGCAACCCCTTTATTTTACATGAAGGCAGCTGCAACCAGTCTTTTGCACTTCATACCCGGGTCTGTTTCCAGCCAGGGCTACTGAGCCTAAATGCATCACAAAAAAAAAAAAAAAAATCCCAGTTTTGGCCTGACCAAAATATTTCATGAATCATGTGAATGCGTTCGACTATTTTGGTTGGAAAAAAACGCCTGTGCTTGGAGAAAGACGAAATCCTTTACAATTAGAAATGTAATGTTAAATTATTTAATTTCACATAGCACTTTGCTTTTGACGTGTAGTGATCTGTCACCTTTTGCCCCATCAAGACATTTTCAAAAGATGTGCAGTTTGGGGCTGAGTAAATCCCTTTTGCATGTATTTCTATGCTCTTGCACATGAAATCAGTCACCCGCACACCCTGCTCAACCTTTACGTTTCATTTCTTCCCAGTTTTCCACAATGGACATCATACTCCCATCACACCAAGACTGGCTACATGTTCCTGGGAAGCACTTCGGGACTCTCTGGAGATATGAGACATATTATTTATTTTACATTCATGCTATGAAGAGCTGAATATGAAGCCAATTATTATTGTAGATGACATTGCAGTATAAATCAGTCTACTGGATCTGTTGGTAGGGGTGGCAGTGCTGAGCCAAGAGAAGAAAGCAAGTTGAAAGAGACCTCCCTAACCCAGAAGGAGTGCCATCATCCTCAATTTTTTGATAACACCCTGCTGCTCTCTGGCCATTACTCCTGGACTTAATTTGGATCTCTTAGCATCATTCAGCCAAACAGGTAAAGACACAAGAGTGACCTGGCATGGGAGGAGTGGGATGCTCAGATGGGTTAGAGCCCCCTCCAGCCCTTTGCTGCTAAATCTGGGACTGATGTTGACCACAATTTGTTTCCTCCTGCTTTATAATAACTTTGGAAATACATCAATCAAGAAAAAATCACCGCCTGGTACACACGATGGGCAGATGTGTGTTGTGCCAAGTGGAGAAGGAGTGGGCACAGGGAGAGATGCCGGGTTTGATACGCACCCAAGGCAACGAGAAAAGCAAAACTGGACCAGTGACTTCACAGAATTATCTTCTTTTATGTTATGTTAAATATTGATTTTAATTATTTTATTTTGCTCCTTATATCACTGTTTCCCATGTTGCTGAGCATTATCATTATCCAAGATGAAAAAAAACACACAGATTCAGCTCGGCACAGCTGCTGTAGCCGCTTGCTGAGCAGCTCCTGGCTGTTTCAATGGAAAAAAAAGCCAGAACAACACTAGGACAGACTGACTCTCAGATTTGCTCTGCCATTTCCAACACCCCTCTGGGCAGGTACCTCCTCCCACCCATCCTCAGGGGGTTTGACCTGCCTGCACAAAGCGCTGATCTTGGTTGGGATTATATCTCCTTGGACCTAGGCTAGGCCAGATCCAGGCTGGCTTTCTAAACCTGGCTCTAACATTACAGCTACACCCTGGTTTTCTCTAGCCTCCTGCTCCATCAGCCTGCACACCTCCTGGCACGTGGACGTCTCCCTGCTACGGCGTCACGTGGAGCTGAAGCAGAGGAGGAAAGACCTGCCCAAGGTGATTAACTGCTCACACAGCAAACCTAAAAGCCCTGAATCTGGTAGATACCGAAGCCTACCAGACTACTGGCTATCACCTTCCCTCTCATTTCCATATGAAAATCCATTGGCAGAAACATTTTCCTGAAAATATGTATTTTAGGCCAAGTTTCCATTTCAATCAATTGCCATTTTCTGGGAAGAAAAAAATCCAATTCCATCATATTCCCAGCAAGCACTGCTATTCTGGATGCTGCCACCCACAGACAGCGACGTCGGTGGAGGTGGCAGAAGAAGAAAGCTGCTTCTCTCCCATCCCTGCAAATATGAGTGGCAGCCCTTTGCATGCTGAACAGACACAAGAAGGTATCCGGAGAGAAGGAAGAAACAACAGTCTCATTGCAAGACTTCCTCCATCGCAGGACCAGAAGCATGGTGATGACCCCAAGTGGCTTGCCTGAAAGGTGACTTGGTCCACACAAGGCACAGCATCCAAGGGAGAGGTCTGACAAGGGCAAGGTCAAGCAAATGTGCCAAAAACTGGAGTGATGCTGGGCACCAAACACGTGCAGAGAACAGAGAGACAAAAGAAGAGCTTTGTACGTGCTGCAGATGACACGTGAGGGAATGGTCAAATGGAAACGCAAATTAAATTGATGGAAATTCATGTTTTTGGCTCTACACATCCTGTCTCCACAGAGGCAGAAAGACAGAGGTTCATGTGACACCCTCCCCAGACAGCAGCCCCCCTTGCATGGTGGCAGAACAGTAAAACACACTCCCCCCAGCAGAACACGGGCAGGTGAGGACAGTCCTGTTTCCCCATCATACACCATTATCATGGACCAGTTATGAGCGCCTTTGTTTTTCTCCCTCCCCCCCCAACTTGCTGTTACTGATGGTTTTGGAGCAGAACAATCAACCAGTACTTCATATACCAATAAACAAGTTGTTCAGAATAATTAGCACAAACACAAACTATTTCTGTCTGGGTTGCAATCAGAAATGAGGAGTGAGCCCTTCAGCCAGGTGATGCAACCAACAGCCTATTCAGGGACCATGACTTAACTTGTATCTCTGGTGCTGAGATGGACTTCAGATGAAAAGAGCAGCAAAGACCCTCCACTGTAAGACCCTCCAAGTTCATGTCTCTTCATGCCATGGCGATGCTGCCGCAAGCAACCCACTAATTTCACAGATGGGCCCTGTTGTGAGATACTGTAATTCTGCATACAGCTCATTAAATGGGAATTAAGAGCAACCTGACAATGCCCTCAGTGCCATGTTATCTATGGTAACCACTAAAGATGTGCACAGACAAAATTGCAGGTACACTCTGTTCTCCTCTCATAAACTGGCTTCAAAAGGAATTTGGTAACAGCTCAGCTCCTGTCCAAATGTATGGTAAGATCAGGCTGGGTGAAGCTGCAGGCATCTAACCAAGTAATTTTATCTCATTACCTGCAACATGTTGAGAAGCAGACTCCGGAATTTAGTTCCTTCCACCATGAAGAGGGCCATTTTGTCACAGAGCTTGGCTGCTGTGGAAGCAAAGCTGCGGTCCGTCACTGCTTTCTGGTAGATGGTCTTGACTATCTCCCCCAGCATCTCCTCAGAGTTGGTACAGTTCTGGGCCTCCTCCATGAAGTTGGTGAGCTTGGAGTCAACGTCACTGCTGTTGTTCCTCATGCTGTTGAGGATTTCAATTAATTTGTCCATTTTGTTCTTTTTGGGATTGGTGGTTTCCTCCGTGACTTCGTCCTGGTCCGTGAAAAGGGAAAGACAAGGCATCTGTTACACAAGGAAAAAACAGACATATCAGCCCTTGTCCTTCCACAAACAGCAAAGGGAGAAGGGGATTGGGGAGACACGTAAACAGACATAGAAAAATCAAAGCATCTTTTAGAGGCACAATGGTGTCATCTCAGCATTGAAAACCACAAATCAATGAGTTCTGACCCAGAAATGTTCTCTTTCCCCATTTCCTGTAATACTCAGTACCAGAGTCCTCCCCCTTGGCTCAGGGAGAAGATTCACTTGAGGGTCCTGAGCCAGGATGCCAAGGTCTGACTACCTCTGACTGCCTTTGCCATCTTGGACAGGTTTCTGTGGGTGTCTGCAACAAGATGATAATGGACCTTTTTTTGCCTCTATTTTGGAAGTGCACTGATGTTTGCAAAACACACAGATAACAATCCTACAAGAATATCTACTTTTTAATATATATTTAACAATCTAAATTGAGATCAAAGATGTCACATGATCCCAGCATTAGAAAAACTCTTAACTTTTCCATCTCTTGGCTATTACACTTTTCACTTCATGACATTACCATAGAATTTATTGCGGCTTTTCAACATTTAATTATGCATTTATCCCTTTCCCCCAGCGTAAGGCATGCATCCTGCTTGCTATGGTCTGCTCCCTTCTCCTTCTCTAGTTCAATCTTAAAATGTGCTACACAATACAAACCTGTAGCAATTTTTTTGGACAACCCCAATGCCAACCAGCAGTTGGAGTTGTCCAAAACGCCCATCAGGAAGCCAGTTGTGTTGACAACACCCACCCAAGAGTGGGTGCTTATGTGACATGTTTCTTATAAGACTATAAATTTGCAGGAAAAGCATTAAAATGAATACTCTGAAAGTCTCTGCTACACTCCCATTGCTTTAAAGAGCATAAAAATAACTAACACAGTCTCTTCTTCCCCCTTGTGCCACATACATAAACAGTAAATGCACATGCACTCAAAGGTATACATTTCTAACATGCACTACCATGGAATTGTATATGTTCAGGTTATTTTTGCTACATATTTTGGAAATCTCATTGGAGATACCCCCGTGGACACATTTTCCAGTCTGACAAAAGAATCTCCAGAGAAAGAATGAGTTTCATAGGGGGCAAATGAAGATATAATCTCCACATTCCTCAGAAATCTGAGGCTGAATATTGTTTCCAAAAAGGATTTTTTCCTCTGTCACTTACATGCAATAGTTTTGTTATTGTTGGGTTGTTGGAAGGAAGGGGGAAAGATGAGGGTGTTTCAATTAATTGTTGAGATAAATGGATATCAACTTTTAAGTAGCTGACTCCAACTAATCAGCACTGAAAAGTCAAAGCTCTGTAATTGTGGAGACAAAATGCCTTTTTTAGGCTTCTTTGCAAAGCTGATGAGCTCTTGAGACCAGGAGGCAGACAGCTGGGTTCAGCCCTCGGGGTAAGGAGCACCCATGTTGCAGCTCACGCATGTACCAGCCTTCCACAAGGGTCTTTGCATGGGTAGGGGAGACTTCCCAGTCTTTCTTGGAGAACACATGCTGGTAGCAACCTCAACCAAGGAGGCAAGCATTGTGTCAATAAAAAGCATCCTGAAGAAGCATGAAGACACTTCAAGAGAAGTGTTGACACTGGGAGATTAAGATAAGTTGGGTGCAATAATGGAAAGGTCCCTTGACCCCCAACCCACCCTTTATATGGAGAATGGCCAACAGCCAGACTCTTGTAAAAAGGGAAACTCAGTGTTCCCCTAAGAAACAGTACCTTTTCTTTTAGCCTCCTCTGCAGCCTGTCTTTGGAAGACTGAAGCAAATTGATCTTGGGTCTTTCCCCAATGCGCTCATGAATACTGTTTTTCCGCTTGGTCTCCAACTCCTGGATGTACTTCTGAGACTGCTTTGCCGCAGCCTCTGGGCCCTGGTGCATCTCCACAGGAATATGCACTGTGGAGATGGAGGCGTCCTCTATTTTCAAATTCTCAGTCTCTTTGGCATTTCTGTGTGTTTCTTTGTCATTGGACGAGTGCTTCTGGTTGTGGTACCATCTCCGGTTCTGGCTGTAGCCGTGGTGGCCTGTCCTGCCTGAGGAATGAGGGGCCTGGCCTCCTTGGTAGAGTTTCTGGTGGTCCCTGTTGTGTTTGGTGCCAACTTGCTGATGATCTGTGTGCTGCTGAGACTTGTTCCCACTGGGAAGCCTCTGTTGTCGCCTGGAAAGTCAAAGGAAGTTGTTAGTACCTTGTTTCCTGAATGGTCATGTTTGGTCAACACAACTTCTGTCCCACCAAACATCCTGGCCCTTGGCCGGTGGGTTCTGTGGGTGTCCCTACCACAAAAGGGGAGCCAATTTCTTGGCATCTAACACAACCTAGTACCAACTCATGCCTCTAAATCTCTTTTGATAACAGGCTGTCATGGTTTTAGCTGGGATAACACATGAATGTTTTAGCTGTTGCTAGGTAGTACTTAAACTAGTCAAGGAATTCTCTAGCTTCCCATGCTCTGCAGGTGCACAAGAAGCCGGGAGGGGAGGGGACACAGCTAAGAGAGTGGATTCAAACTGGCCAAAGGGATATTCCATATCATGTAACGTCATGCCCAGTATGCTACCTGGGAGGAGCTGGCTGGGGGATGAAGGCACCAATCGCCACTCGGGGATGGGCAGCGTCGGTCGGCGGGTGGTGAGCGGTTGTATCGTTTGTGTTTCTGTTTTTTTTCCTTTTTCCCTTTTCCTTTTTATTATATTATCATTATTGTTATTATTATCATAATCATTATTATCATTATTATTTTATTTTAATTACTAAACTGTTCTTATCTCAAGCCACAAAGTTTTTTTTTTGTTCTTTTGCTCTTCCGATTCCCTCCCCCATCCCACAGGGGTGGGGGCAGTGAGCAAGCGAGCGAGCGGCTGCATGGTGCTTAGTTGCCGACGGGCTGAACCACAACAGCCCTTTTTTGGCGCCCAAAGTGGGGCCCGAAGGGTTGAGATAATAACAGTTGCTGGTCACAGCACAGACTCTGTTCTCAATATTAGTTTATCCGATCTGCACCATGCTCTTATATTTGCTGTGTCTCTTAAAGATTGGTGATGGTTCTTGTGGTCTGCTGTGCTCTGCAGCGATTGGTGATGTTTTGCCTGGGAGAGTTGTTTTTAAAACATTGGCCTTGAGTTTTATTTGGTATTAGAAGTTTATATTGAAGCCGTTACTGCACGTTGGGTACCACCTCACGGAGACAATTAGCAATTATACCTCCTCCTCTGAAAGGTTTTTTATGGAGGAAATACAGAACGGCACCTTAGCTACCATCTTCTATAATGCCTCCTCTTTCATTACAACAACTTTTCAGTATCTTGAATATCCATGGATAGTTAAGATGTATCTGTTGATATTGCTTTGGCAGACGGTGTCAGTTCTGTCTAAGGTTAATAAGCAATTTAAGAATATCATCCAGAGATCTGCCCCAAGGCTCGATAGCTATGCGTGGCAGGGTATGTGGGATAGTATGGGCAAATGCCTAAGACAGTGGGCACCCCCCATGGTGTGGGACTTCACCCCCGAACAAGTGCAGAATCCTGAAAAATTAGTAGAACATTTGGAGGAAGTATGTTGTCACCCTGGCAATTCCAGAGACACAAATCACTGCAGTGTGCTGGGGCCTGGCCCATGCCTATCGAGCCCTGTTTAACACTATTCAGTACCCCCAAGGGGAAGAGAAGGCCTCTGGATCTAAAAAGACAAAGACAAGGAAAGCGACAAGCACTGCGGCCACTCAAACCCTCATGACAGACACTGCGGCTACTCGAACCTCGGTGACAAGCATTGCAGCTGGATCAGAGAATCAACCCATGCCAGTATCAGTTGCCCCTATGCACAAGAAGAATTCCTGGAAGAGAAAGTCAACTCATTTGGAAAGAGATGATGAAGAATCAGGGCCATCACAAGAAGAGGAGGAGGAAGAGGAAGAACTCGTACAAGAAAAGGAAACTAACCGAACCCTATCCTTGAGTGAGCAGTGAGATATGCAAAAAGATTTCGGGCGTCATTCAGGTGAGCACATTGCCACCTGGCTGCTCCGATGCCTGGATAACGGGGCCAGCAGTCTGGAATTAGAGGGGAAGGAAGCCAAACAACTGGGATCCCTTTCTAGCAAAGGGGGCATTGATAAAGCAATTGGAAAAGGGAAACAAGCCCTCAGCCTCTGGAGACAACTCCTGTCCGGAGTGAGAGAAAGGTACCCCTTCAATGGAGACGTTACATATCG
Source organism: Phalacrocorax aristotelis (assembly GCF_949628215.1). Lineage (NCBI taxonomy): Eukaryota > Metazoa > Chordata > Aves > Suliformes > Phalacrocoracidae > Phalacrocorax > Phalacrocorax aristotelis. The sequence goes on from NC_134310.1 coordinate 27,726,209, forward strand.
CCTAGGAAAATGGATGACCATGGAGAAAGGTATCCAGTACCTGAGGGAACTAGCCATGCTTGAGGTGATTTATAGTGACCTAGATGATCAACAGTCATCCAAAGATCCAGACTAAGCCCAGTGCGCATGACCCATGTGGTGGAAGTTTGTACGGAGCACATCGACGCATGGAAACTCATTGGCAGTAATGTCCTGGAAAGAGGACGAGGCACCAACAGTGGCAGAGGTGATTGATAGACTCCGGGATTACGAAGCAAATCTCTCTTCCTCGCTAGTCTCTGCTGTGGAGAAACTGTCCCAGGAGTTCCAGCAACTCAAAGAGGATATGTCCTACTCCCCACCGGTACGGACCAGTATCTCAGCCATTAGGAATAAGCATCCCTTTGCTCAAGGGAGGGGATACACACCACGGGCCACCCTATGGTTCTACCTGCATGACTACAGAGAGGACATGAGGAAGTGGGATGGAAAACCTACCTCGACCCTAGAGGCACGGGTATGTGAGCTGCAAAGAAAAACAATCACTCAGGGAGGTTCTTCCAGGAAAGCTGCTGCTCCAGTTTCCAGTAAGCAATTCCCCAGACAGAGGAGCAGAAGCGCTGATTTTCTTTCTGAGCCTAACAGAGACACTTGTGATTTGCATTTACAGGAAGTGAGTGACAAATACTATGATCAGGACTGGAGGGGCCCTGCCTCCAGCCGGGTGGAGGAAAGGGATAACCGGGCTTACTGGACTGTGTGGATCCAATGGCCTGGCACATCCAACCCACAGGAGTATAAAGCTTTAGTGGACACCGGCGCACAGTGCACCTTAATGCCATCAAACTATATAGGGGCAGAACCCATCAGCATTGCTGGAGTGACAGGGGGATCCCAAGAGCTAACTGTATTGGAGGCCGAAGTGAGCCTAACCGGGAATGAGTGGTAAAAGCACCCCATTGCGACTGGCCGTGCATCCTTGGGATAGACTACCTCAGGAGAGGGTATTTCAAGGACCCAAAAGGGTACAGGTGGGCTTTTGGTGTAGCTGCCTTGGAGACGGAGGAAGTTAAACAGCTGTCTACCTTGCCTGGCCTCTCAAAAGACCCTTCTGTTGTGGGGTTGCTGAGGGTCAAAGAACAACAGGTGCCGATCGCCACCACAACAGTGCACCGGCAGCAATATCGCACCAACTGAGACTCCCTGATTCCCATCCATGAGCTCATTTGTCGACTGGAGAGCCAAGGAGTGATCAGTAAGACCCACTCACCCTTTAACAGTCCCATATGGCCAGTCCGGAAGTCTAATGGAGAGTGGAGGCTAACAGTAGACTATTGTGGCCTGAATGAAGTCACTCCACCGTTGACTGCTGCTGTGCCAGACATGCTAGAACTTCAATACGAACTGGAGTCAAAGGCGGCCAAGTGGTATGCCACATTTGATATTGCTAATGCGTTTTTTCCCATCCCTCTGGCAGCAGAGTGCAGGCCACACTTTGCTTTCACTTGGAGGGGTGTCCAGTACACCTGGAACACCTGGAATCAACTGCCCCAGGGGTGGAAACACAGCCCTACCATTTGCCATGGACTGATTCAGACTGTACTGGAACAAGGTGGAGCTCCAGAACAACTACAATACATTGATGGAATCATAGTGTGGGGCAACACAGCAGAAGATGCTTTTGAGAAAGGGAAGAAAATAGTCCAAATACTTCTGAAGGCTGGTTTGGCCATAAAACAAATTAAAGGTAAGGTACCTGTAGAAGAGATCCAGGTCTTAGGAATCAAATGGCAAGATGGCCATTGTCAGATCCCAATGGATGTGATCAACAAAATAGCTGCCATGTCTCCACCAACTAGCAAAAAGGAAACACAAGCTTTCTTGGGCGTTGTGGGTTTTTGGAGAATGCATACTCCAGATTATAGTCTGATTGTAAGCCCTCTCTATCAGGTGACCCGGAAGAAGAATGATTTAAAATGGAGCCCTGAGTAACAACAGGCCTTTTACCAAATTAAACAGGAGAGAGTTCATGCAGTAGCTCTTGGGCCAGTCCGGGCAGGACAAGATGTAAAAAATGTGCTCTACACTGCAGCCGGAGAGAATGGCCCTACCTGGAGCCTCTGGCAGAAAGCACCAGGGGAGACCTGGGGTCGACCCCTAGGGTTTTGGAGTCGGGGATACAGAGGGTCCGAAGCCCGCTATACTCCAACTGAAAAAGAGATATTGGCAGCATATGAAGGGGTCCGAGCTGCTTCAGAAGTGGTTGGTACTGAGGCACAGCTGCTCCTGGCACCCCGACTGCCAGTGCTGGGCTGGATGTTCAAAGGAAACATCCCCTCTACACACCATGCAACTGATGCTACGTGGAGTAAATGGGTTGCACTGATCACCCAGCGGGCTCGAGTAGGAAACCCCAGTCGCCCAGGAATCTTGGAAGTGATTATGGACTGGCCAGAAGGCAAAGATTTTGGATTATCACCGGAGGAGGAGGTGACACGTGCTGAAGAAGCCCCACTCTATAACAAACTGCCAGAAGATGAGAAGCAGTATGCCCTGTTCACTGATGGGTCCTGTCGCCTTATGGGAAAGCACCGGAGATGGAAGGCTGCTGTATGGAGTCCTACACGACAAGTAGCAGAAACTGCTGAAGGAGAAGGTGAATTGAGCCAGTTTGCAGAGGTAAAGGCCATCCAGCTGGCCTTAGACATTGCTGAACAGGAAAAGTGGCCAGTGCTCTATCTCTATACTGACTCCTGGATGGTGGCAAATGCCTTGTGGGGCTGGCTGCAGCAGTGGAAGCAAAGCAACTGGCAGCGCAGATGCAAACCCATCTGGGCTGCCGCACTGTGGCAAGATATTGCTGCCCGGGTAGAGAACCTGGTTGTAAAGGTACGGCATGTGGATGCTCACGTCCCCAGGAGTCGGGCCACTGAAGAACATCCAAACAATCAGCAGGTAGATCAGGCTGCCAAGATTGACGTGGCCGAGGTGGATCTGGACTGGCAGCATAAGGGTGAACTATTTCTAGCTCGATGGGCCCATGACACCTCAGGCCATCAAGGGAGAGATGCAACATACAGGTGGGCTCGTGATCGAGGGGTGGACTTGACCATGGACGCTATTGCGCAGGTTATCCACAAATGTGCCACATGCGCTGCAATCAAGCAAGCGAAGCGGGTAAAGCCTCTGTGGTATGGGGGACGATGGCTGAAATATAAATATGGGGAGGCCTGGCAGATTGACTATATCACACTCCCACAGACCCGCCAAGGCAAGCGCCATGTGCTTACAATGGTAGAAACAATGACTGGCTGGCTGGAAACATCCCATGCCCCACGCCACCGCCCGGAACACTATCCTGGGTCTCGAAAAACAAGTCCTGTGGCGACATGGCACCCCAGAGAGAATTGAGTCAGACAATGGGACTCATTCCTGAAATAACCTCATAGACAGCTGGGCCAAAGAGCACGGCATTGAGTGGGTGTATCACATCCCCTGTCACGCACCAGCCTCTGGGAAAATCGTAAGCTATAATGGACTGTTAAAAACTACACTGAGAGCAATGGGGGGTGGAACATTCAAGCACTGGGATACACATTTAGCAAAAGCCACGTGGTTAGTCAACACGAGGGGCTCTGCCAACCGAGCTGGCCCTGCCCAGTCAGAAATCCTACATACTGTGGAAGGGGATGGAGTCCCTGTAGTGCACGTAAAAAGTATGCTGGGCAAAACAGTCTGGGTTCTTCCTGCCTCCGGCAAAGGCAAACCCATTCGTGGGATTGCTTTTGCTTGAGGACCTGGGTGCACTTGGTGGGTGATGCGGGAGGATGGAGAAGTCCAATGTGTGCCTCAAGGGGATTTGATTTTGGGTGAAAACAGCCAATTAACTGAATGGTATGCTGTTAATTGCTATATAATGTTGTATGTCATCACTACTATGGTTGCCATATGTATTGGACCTGAGCATGATGTAAATGATATAGAATAATGGGTGGATACTGTCATGGTTTTAGCTGGGATAGAGTTAATTTTCTTCACTGCAGCTGGTGCAGTGCTGTGCTTTGGACTTAGTATGAAAATAATGTTGATAACACACTGATGTTTTGGTTTTTGCTGATTAGTGCTTATACTAGGCAAGGACTTTTCTAGCTTCCCATGCTCTGCCGGGTGCACAAGAAGCCGGGAGGGGGCATAGCCAAGGCAGCTGATCCAAACTGGCCAAAGGGATATTCCATATCATGTAATGTCATGCCCAGTATGATAAGTGGGAGGAGCTGGCTGGGGGAGGGAGGCAGCAATCGCAGCTCTGGGACAGGCAGCATTGTCGGCAGGTTGTGAGCGGTTGTATTGCTTGTGTTTTGTGGTTTTTTTCCCTTTTTCCCTTTTCCTTTTTATTATATTATCATTATTGTTATTATTATCACAATCATTAGTATTATAATTTTTAAAAAATTATTAAACTGTTCTTATCTCAACCCACAAGTTTTCTATTTTTTCTTTTGCTCTTCCGATTCTCTCCGCCATCCCATGGGGTTGGGGGAGTGAGCGAGCGGTTGCGTGGTGTTTAGTTGCCAACTGGGGCTGAACCACTACACAGGCATATTTCAGCTGAAAGTTTTCATGAAAAATTAGATAACATAACTTTGGTTCCCAGGAAAAATCTCTTCCAGGTTTCTGTGGTTTCTATGTTGCTTCCACACTAAACCAGGGAAGACCTGGTTAGTCCTAGCTCAGCAGCGGGAAGTCAGGCAGGCAAGAAACAACAGGACATTGTTTTTTCTGAAGACCTAAGGAGCTTCTGCTAAGCCTGGCCTACAGGATTCCTTGCTCTTCTTGCTTGCCACCTCTGTTGTACCAACACGGCATTGGTTTCCAGTGCACTATTTTAAGCATATCAGGAATTTTGAAGAGAGCAAAAAAGGTTTTGCAAATTTCCAAGTAAAAGAGGTGCCCACACCAAATGGTTTTGTTTGGTCTTTCTTTATGCATGTCCTTCATCATTGCTACACTGGGAGAGAACATGTGGATGGATGAAGAAGCTGAGAACCACACATGGCTCCGGCAGCACAGGGAGCCAGGATCATTATCCTGGGTGAGTAAATATGGCTCCAGGTGCATTACATGTAAATTCAGCAGGCAGAAAGAGGAGGAACTGCCCACAAATGGCTTGCTCGAGAGACTACAGCAGCTCAGAAGGGGTGAGCAAGCCCCTATGTGCTGGCTGTAACTGGTAGCCGAGATGACAGGTCACCCAAAAAACAAAGGTTGAATAGAAGAAACACTTTGGCAGCCCTAGAAATTTCAGTTTTCCACACAGGCCGCAGCATGGCTCATCTCAGCAGAGAAGGCTGAGCCAGCACACCATCATCAGGGATGCAATTAAGACGGAGACAGTCCCAGTGTTGGCTGTGTACGCTTGGGACTCTGCAGGGTTAGTCCTAAGCATGACGGCAGCTCCCTGTCTGCCTGCTGCTTTTTTAACACTTGGTATTGGCTCTGAGAGCATGCGGGATGCTTTAATGCTCAGCTCCTTACAAGGCTGCTGGGAGCAGTGGTGGAGGCTCACGAGAGATGTCTCCCCAGCATCATCCCCGAAAACAGGGAAACAACTGTGAGCACTGCAGTGACCACACTAGTCGGCATCCAAACTGGTTTTGTAGCTGTTATAATCCCCCTGCTCAGCCTCATTCCTTGCCCCAAACCCCCGCCTCTGTTTGGATAAATAGCATTTATTTAAAACCTGTCACATAGCAATTAATTTTATTTTCATCATCTGCACTGCTCAGCTAAGGGTGCTCAGATGAAGGAAGGGGCCATTCACAAATACATTTCAATGGTCAACAGCTAAACAGTCTCCAACCTTGCCTGCCAAAGCCATCTGCCCATTAAATCTGTATTCCTTGGCATCCCCGGGAATTAAAACCTATTTTCCAAGGCCAACTGGCTCTTAACCATAAAGAGTGAGGGCTCATGTCTGACAAACGCAGGATGAAGAGGCTTGTTCATGGTGGCAGTGGAAGGAATTTGTGCTTAGTCTCAGACCACCAGATCTGGTTTTCTGAGATATTCAACATGGGTTTGGGTTTTTTTTGCAAGCTGAATGGCAGGGAATAAAAAATAAATTAAAAAATTTAAAAAAGAAAGAGGAGATGGGGGAAGCTTTCCTGTTTGCTGGAGCTTACAAGCATTTTATGAGTAGAGAGTCTCCACATCAAGTTTTCCTGGCATTTCTTTGTTTCCTCTCAGTAACACAATCACATAAACTGCTTTGTAAAGAGCAACGCTTATTAAAAGGGGAATGTCAAAATAAAAGTTAGTTAAAACCCTTATCTAGTACTGAGCCCTCACATGCTTAAGTGTGCAAGTTTTGCTGATATAATTCAGCATTTGCTTTCTGTGGTTTTGCTCTTCTCTCATCTCAAACATCTGAGTTTAACTGTTTGGGTGCACTTTTGTTCTTGGGTTATTAGCCAGACAGGCTGCTACTGTAATTTAGTTGCAAACATTGCACAGAAATGACAGAAGTTGCACACAGACACAGCTTTAATTTAAGCAGAGGTAAGGCAAAATGCCTGGAAATGATCTGGGAACCAACCTCTGCTGTAAATTCCTGCAAGAAATGCACGCAGGGACATTTTTTTCCTAAAAGCATAATGATATTATAAACCAAACCGTTTCTGTTTAATGGGTGTGGGGAAAAAAAAAGGTTTAATATTACAAAAAAAACCCCAAACGCTTAAGCCAATGTGGAATGTGCATGATTATTCGGTTTGGGGCTTTTGCAATAGGACAGGGAGAGGACGGGTGCTCCGTCCTCATACAGGACAGCTAAAAGGCAACATCCCCGTGGCAAGGGGCAGAGCAAACACAAACCAAAGCTCTGCAATCACTGACCACAGGACAGAAAACACCAGAGTTAAACAAGTTAGGAAAAAAAATTGCAAGAAATAAAAAGCAAAGGAAGGAGAATGGCAAACAAGAAGCAATGTCCATGACTTGTCAGCAGTCAGGGATCTAGACGATAATCAGGCAAAGACTCATTGTGTGCTTTTATCTTCCCAACACCCCAGCGAAGAAGAAAAGCCAAGAAGAAATAGGACTCTGCAGTAAAGGAAAGCCAAAGTGGGGAGAACAGGGCCCAAATCTTAAAACATTTTTCACTGCACATCGCAAAGCCCAGGAGGTTGGGACGACCCATCCTTGCTCTCAGGTGGGACCAAGGTTCTGGGAACACAGAGAGCCCCAGGAAGGGTCAAGATGGGGATAATGGCACCCCACCACATGCATCCGCTGTGGGTTGAGTTGATGGAAACAATCTCATGCTTGCTCAAGGGCAGGAGAGCCGAGATGGTGGCATGGGGTGACCTGCTAAACTTAGGGAACCAGAACATGTAGGAACCCAAAGGCACCTCCCAGTCCAGGGATTTAGGCTTGCGATACCAAAGGGAGGAACAGCTGAAGCTTGAATCAGACAGCAACACTTCCGAGAAAAGGAAGAATCCACCCCAGAAAAATGCCGCAGCTACTGGGAAATCCTTCTGTCCCTCTCTGCTCAACCTTTGCTGTAAGGACATTATGCCTTGCAGGGGACCCTGCTTCAGCTACAAGAAAAAGTACCTAGAGAGCACACCGGTCTCTTACCTCTTGCCTCTGTTTAATGTTAAATAACTATTTTCACTTCAAAGGCCACATTCTGATTCAGCTCAAAACCCCCCCTGACTTCAGTGGGACCAGGGATTTGGCCATTGGTCAATGTGGAAACTTAAAGAGATATTCAGAGTTACAGAGAAACTGCAGAAGAACTAAAAACCAAGGGGAGGCAGTCAGGGTTGCCAAGCTGGAAATAGGATGGTATCGCTTGTGCTATTGTTTCTCCATTGATTTTTTTTATTTAATTAACTAAATGAGATACCTTTCAACAGAATTTAGATCTGACAAATGCCTGCTCTATCAGAGGAGCCTACGCAAACAAATCTAAGGCTTCAGCTGTCTTGGTGATTACCAGCCTACGTGCTCAGAAATATGGGATTCCTGCAAGTTTTTACTACATTGTTTACTCCCAAGGAAAGGGGCTGGAAGGTATAAGGCTGGAGAAAATAACGCCAGACACGTGGACAGCTGTGGTCTAAAACACAGTTGCTCTGTCCCGTCAGCCCTGCTCATATCTCCCCTGAGCGAGACAAAACCTCTGAGACCCCCAATGATTTGTCTGGCATGTGGAGAGCTGGAGGACAACATGGGGTTACATTCGCCTGGTGGTTGCATGCAGATTTGGTTAGGCAATTCCTGCGAATACAGAGAGGTGAGGAGCTACTTCTCTAACGGCACTCAGAGACAATACCCCGCGGTGCAGAGCATCCCGTACAGCCAAACAGACCGAGATCCCATCCATGGGCTCAGGGACGGGGTGCTCTGGACATCCTGGCTCTTGCTTTTGAAGAACGTGCCTGGACACCATCCTTGCCCTCAATCCCAGGCAACTCTCCCATTGGACAAACCTTCCTGGGCACACTAAGCTCCTTGCAGAGGAGGGATGCTGGTTTTGTCCTGCTTTCACGCAGAGCCTGATACCTGGTGGGCACGGCCAGGGCCACCCAGCAATTAACAACTAATACGGACTTGCAGCCACTCAGGCAAGAAGTTGAGAATGAAGACCGGTGCCATGGCCAAGGTCAAACCTGCTTTGCCTTCATCCTTCTGGTGAATGAAAACATTCCTCACTGCATTTTGTGGACAGAAAGTTTCTCTCCATCCTTTCTTTTGCCCAGGCAGGATCCCATGTCTGTACCAGGAGCAGGCCCAGGAATATGATGCTAAGTCTCAGGACTATCTCACAATCAGCTTTGCTACTACCATGCCTGCAATTAATCAGCACCTGCTGTTACAAGGGACAGATTAAGATCTGTTGCAGAAATGGACCCCGTGGGACCTTCCACCCCCATGAGGATCCCAGGTCCCACTTATCTGTAGCATCCCCCAAAGCTGGAGCAGCAGAGCATAAGGCATGCAGTGACTGCACCTGCGAATAGAGGGCTGGTGGGGCTGGCTGTATGGGGTGAAGGGCCACCACTGTCCCACCTTCTTTTTTAAAATCCCACAGTAATTTTCCATTGAGAGGGAGGGAAATTAAGTAAAACTCTTGGAGTCACCACTGGAAGAGTTAAATTCACAGGGATTGATAGCAGCTGAGTTCTTCCCTGCTGTACTAGCTAGCTGCTCAGGACACTCATCCTGAAAAGGGAAAGGGCAGGAAGAAGCGAAGTCCTCTGAAATATCCCCTAACAAACCAATTTCTCCAGGCCCAGCCTTTCTGAACTAAGCATATTCCAGCCAGACCAGCTGCTTCACCTTGTGTGATGCAGCTCCACAAAACTGGACTGGCACCCCTGAGCAGGTGCTGCTGGAGGGGTTTGGCATGGCAGTGCTGCTGTGGTCAAGAACACCCATCATCAATGGCTTTGGGCACCTAAGGGACATCATTGTCCAAACTGGAGGGCCTGAAGGATCCCAGTTAGGAGCTGGTGGAATTTTGCAGCATCTAAAACTGGTCCTGGAGGTCTAATTCTACCCTGGGAGGTCAACTGGAATATTGCTATTAATATAATGAGGAGGAAGGTCTGAATTTCTGTTCTAAAGGCCTAACTTACCCCAAAAGTATTCTTCAACAAGCTTACCATCAAAGGCACCCTGATGTTTTACGTGCCTGTACAATGATAACTCAGCATTGCTTCGGTGCAGGGAGCACCACAGCCCAGCTACGGCTGTTTTCTATGATTGAGAGTGAGAAATACTCAAATAAGCTTGACGGTTCCACACAATTTAATCAAAAACCTCAAAACCCCACAGAAAGCAACAACCACCAGCTCTAAGGATGAAGAACACAGGACTTCTGTGTGTTTTCCCTTTGGCTTTCTCTCTCAAACTGGTTTTGCTTGGCTCCAGTTTCATTTTTGTTTGCATTTTTCTCACATGAGAAGGGAACAAGATGTCATGTTCACTCCTGAAAACAAAAATGAAATTATTCACACTTTTTTATGCCTTTCTGTCACTAGGATTAAAGTCTATCCTGATCACTAGACCCAGCCCATGTATCTGGATGGACGTGGCATTTTGGAAGCATAGAAAATCCACCTATCAAAATGATCATGATCAGGAACTAAAATCATCTTTGAACACTTGAGACATGATGTGTGCTTTAGGTCTTACACATACACATCTTTGAAAATATACAATGAACTCTAGAAGACAAGCACAGCCAACAAAAACAATGCTATGAGGGTAGAGATGCTTTTGATGAGGCTCAGTGTCTGGCTGATGGGAAAAGCATTATGAAACCTTCAGATGAGCCACCTACCTGGGAATAACTCCTCTCGTCATCACCTTGGTCCTGGGGTGCAGCCCCTGCAGACAACCCTCCCTTGGGCCTGGACATCATGTCTATCTTTGTTTGATAAAGATTATTTTGTCTGGCCTTTACAATGTAACTGGATTCACTATAAACCAACAGGGTAGCATTGGTTTTTACAGCAAAGGTGATGAATCACTGGCACAAGTTGCCCAGAGAGGTGGTCGATGCTCCGTCCCTGGAAACATTCAAGGTCAGGTTGGACAGGGCTCTGAGCAACCTGATCTCATTGAAGATGTCCCTGCTCACTGCGGGGGGGTTCGACTAGATGACCTTGAAAGGTCCCTTCCAACCCAAACCATTCTATGATTCAAGGGCTTCACACAGAGACACCCAAGGTGCTTACACAATAACGCATCTAAAAAATAGGTGTAGGATTGACACAAAGCATGGTTCATCATGGGATGTGCTATCTTCTGCTATGGGATGCCGACTGATTTGGCCCTTCCAAACACAGAAATGGACCTGATTTCTCCCTGTGCCTTCCTGCAGCATCACTTCACACAATCAGTGTCCACTACTTCTCTCACCACAGTGATGGACACCCCACTCACAGGACTGCCAGATGAGCGCCCTGTCTGCAGGCTATGCTGCAGGAGCAGACAGTGCTGCTGGGCTGAAAGGACATGGCACAAAGTCCATCAGAACAGACTCAGCAAAACATTGAAGAGCAAACTTGTCTACTGCTGAAGTCCAATGAAAGTCCTCACATGATGCAATGCTTGGCTGCTTGGGCTGCCTGAGTCAGCTATTTTCTTCTAAGCTTCATGGAAATGAATCTTCGGGAGGAATTTAAGTAGCTGTTTTGCAACACCAGCTTGGGAAAGTCATCCTGAGTACAGATGGCATGTGAGATAGCTCCAAAACAGCTCTTTAAATGCTTTGCTGGATCTCCCACAAATCATTAGGGATGTCCAGATGGAGGCCCTTGTTGCACAGAGCGGGCAACCAGCTAGGAAGACACCCCCCGGACTTCAAGGCTGACTGCCCGGACTGGTGTAGAAATCACTGCAGTGATTTCATGTAGAAATTGCTTGGAAATGGTTCTCTTCATAAACTACATTGCTTGGAATTATGTTTTTGGATTCTTAGTGTATTGTAAACATGACTGTAAAAATTACATGAAAACCATAGGAAAATACAGTGACAAGGAACTAAATCCAATTTAGCTGAAATAGTTTAAACCTGAAAGACACAACCTTGGTACACGATGTTTCCCCAAAATCTGCTGAGCACAAATACCCACAGATCCTGGGCTACTGGGAAAAATGTAACTTGAATGAATATAGATTCATCTTTTACTATTATGCAATAAAAGAGCTTATATCGCAGACTCCAGGCTGCCTCTTTTAAAAATACACCAAGGCTGATCAGTTATCCCAAGATTTGATAATCCTCCAGGAGATATAAACTTTAAACCCGTGCCAAGATGCACAGACACAGCCCACCACCATCCCTTCATGGTCCTGTCCTTCAAGACACATCCTAAATAGTATGAATGACCCCCCACCTGCTGCCTTTTTACTCAGCTGTCTTCCTTTAGACCTCTGTGACTCTTTGACCTGCAAGCAAGGAGACATCCTAGGTTTTTTCCATCTCCTGTTTATACCAGTGCTTTCTAGTGAAGAAATAAATGTCTTTCCTGTAGAAGCTAAGGCAAGATTTGACAGGATCTCCTAACACCTGTCCAGACATATGAGATGACCCGAAGTCAACGGCAAGCAATTACTTCCAACATGGGGATATGGTAAAACACCAACACAAGGAGCAGAGATGCTTTGGATTTATGTGTGCCAGAAGCCTTTATCAAACACGTTAAATAAATTTCTTTAAAAATTATGTAGCATGCTATAGCATTTAGTGTAGAGCTTTGGGAGCTAGGATCGATCTGGACATTGACTTATTGCAACCGAGTGACAATGCTAAGCAGTTCCCAAATGTTTACCTAAGTCTGTCCCACTGTCAAAAGAATTGTCTCCTTTTGAGCCCATTCCTTTCTCCTCTCTCATGCTACCCTTAATGCTCACATGGACGTGCTGAACTGTGCCAGGGACTGATCCACTCCAAAAGTTTACTTTGTCTTGGATGAGTTTTCACTCATCAGTTTGGAAGCGAACACACAGCTCAGGGGGAGGCATAGCGCTGGGTCACCTTCTGCAACTCCAGTGCCATGTAGCTGCTTGGGGACCAGCACGCCCAGCTTTAATCAGGAAATTGGGATGATCCATAGTGTCTGCACAATGCTGGGAATGGATGGAGCAATGTTAGTTTAAATAAAATAAAGAAGCCTGTTGTCCACTCATGCCCTGGAGGCTGTCACGCTAAATAAAGAAATTATCAGAGAAGGAGCAGACACTCAGTGTCTTCATGCCTTTTAATGACCCTGACACCTTCTGAATCAATCTACGGACTTTCCCACAGATGGTCCCTTGGAGACAGACTGCTGTGGCTTTTGTAGGAATAAATGGAAACAAAACAGTTAAAAAATATCCAAAAATAGAGTGTAGCTAACTTTTTTTTTTAATACGGAGTTGAAAAATCCCTGGGTGATTTATGTGCCAGCAGAGACATTAGCTGCATATAATAGATGCAATATTTTTAATACTAATATTTTGGGCTGAGACAAGAGCAGGAATAGAAAGTATTTCCAGTGCCTTGACTTCTTTATTTTGCAAACATCAGTTGCTAACTGGGGTCAGACAGAAATATTGTTTCTGCAACAAGAGCCCAAACAACTCGAGCTGGCAACTTCTTCATGCACTAACCATGCCAGGAGGCCCTGCAGAGCTTCAGCACGCTGCTCCCTCCCAGGTCTCTGGAGCCAATGTCCCCAGCTTGGGCTTGCAGGGAGAAGGAGCGGGTGGTAAATGCTCTGCTGCAGAGAGGGTGGCTATTTACCACAGACAAAAACTGGAAGTCACCAGCCAAACCAAGCAGCCACACTGCTGAAGTGCTGCTGGGCTTCTTCAAATGGGCCAGGTCTCATGGAAAGACCTTGTGTGACACAGGGGATGCTGTAAAATCTTTTTTTACCTATCAAAAGCATCAACCTCTGCTTGCCCTTACCTCTCAGTTCAGTTGCCAGATAACTTTGGAGAGCAACCTGGCAGCAGAAAGCCCTTGGTGTTCGTTCCAAGCGATCACCAGCAATAGCACATTTATATTTGAGGATTGAAAGCAGGAGAAAGAAACAATTTATTTCACTTTATATTCACTCTAGCAACCAACGGCTAACAACAACTCCATGAATGTGTGCTGGAAAACAATGTGTAGATGGATAAACCCATTTCCAGTACTGAGGAGCTGAGCCAGAAACACTCCACCAAAGAGAAAGCCATTTCAATAACAGATCGGTTTCTTAGTGCAGAGGAACCTGCCGCTATATTTACTTCCCTCAATTCTGGCTGGCTGAAATAGCATCACGTAGATGGTTGTGTTTTGCACTACATGACACTAAAAGAGCAGCCTTGAAGGACAGTCTCATGGGTGGCAGGGTTCACACATATGAGGATCTGGAAGCCATGGGTTCACTGCAAGGTCTGCGTTGGTGGACGGTCCAACGATAGCCCCTTCCCTCCTTTCTGCCTCAGTTTTCCTTGCAGGGAAAGGGGGGATACTAAGAGCAGCCCTTTGCCAAAAAGCACTTTGAGGTTGATGGACAACAAAACACAGAAGCCTTGTTTCATCTCTGGCTGTCTTCCCTGAGGACAGCTCTTACATTGCTTCCCTGTGACTCTTACTACAGCTGATTGACCCAACAGCACCCTACCTTTGCCCACACAATGCCCACTTTCCTACCAGGTTGGTTAAAAATAAATAAGTCACATCATCAGCTACCAAAGCAACGTCAATACAACCAAGATAACCAAGGTGCTCTGGGTGGAGGCCACGAAGATCATCAGAGGGATGGAACACCTCTCCTATGAGGAAAGGCTGAAAGAGTTGGGGTTGTTCAGCCTGGAAAAGAGAAGGCTTCAGGGAGACCTTATCGTGGCCTTTCAGTACTTGAAGGGTGCTTAGAAGAAAGATGGGGACAGACTTTTTAGCAGGGCCTGTAGCGATAGGACAAGGGGTCATGGTTTTAAACTAAAAGAGGGTAGATTCAGACTAGATATAAGGAAGGGTTTCACCACCGATGAGGGTGGTGAAACATCCTGGAACAGGTTGCCCAGAGAGGTTGTGGAGGCCCTATCCCTAGAAACATTCAAGGTCAGGTTGGACGGGGCTCTGGGCAACCTGATCTAGTTGAAGATGTCCCTGCTCACTGCAGGGGGGTTCGACTAGATGACCTTGAAAGGTCCCTTCCAACCCAAACCATTCTATGATCCCAGAGAAGGCACTGCTGAACGCTTCTGTGCATGGTCTTGCTTTCAAAATGGCAAAACCTGTTTTAAATGCTGACTCCCACTTTGCCGAACACAAGTGAAGAGCTAAGGTAGTGCTCAGCAGCCCCTTAGTCTGTAGGCACAGCCACATGAGCACTTTAACTCTCATAACGTGAAAAGAAGGATGGTTCAAAACAAGTAAAAGGAGTATTTCTTCACATAATGTGCAGTTAAACTGTGGAGCTATGCTATAGGAGATGTGAGTACTAGGAGCTTACAAGGGTTCAAAAAGCACATTGCCAAAGTCATGGAAGGAAAATCCATCAGGAGCTACTGGACACAAAGGTGAGCAAATGTGGTCCTACAGATTCTCAAAGTGTAAATCCCTGGAGAAACATAGAATCATTTTGGTTGGAAAGGAACCTTAAGACCATTGAGCCCAACCGTTAAGAAGAGGAGATCACTGCTAGGAAGCAGCATTACATGCATACCCTGTTCTTCTCACACTCCTTGTCATGGTTTTAGCTGGGATAGAGTTAATTTTCTTCACTGCAGCTGGCATAGCGCTGTGCTTTGGACTTAGCATGAAAACAATGTTGATAACACATAGATATTTTGGTTGTTGCTGGGCAGTGCTTGTAATAGTCAATGACTTTTCTAGCTTCCCATGCTCTGCAGGTGCACAAGAAGCCGGGAGGGGAGGGGACACAGCTAAGAGAGTGGATTCAAACTGGCCAAAGGGATATTCCATATCATGTAACGTCATGCCCAGTATGCTACCTGGGAGGGGCTGGCTGGGGGAGGAGGAGGCAATTGCGGCTCGGGGACGGGCAGCGTCGGTCGGCGGGTGGTGAGCGGTTGTATCGTTTGTGTTTCTGTTTTTTTCCCTTTTTCCCTTTTCCTTTTTATTATATTATCATTATTGTTATTATTATCATAATCATTATTATCATTATTATTTTATTTTAATTACTAAACTGTTCTTATCTCAAGCCACAAAGGTTTTTTTTGTTCTTTTGCTCTTCCGATTCCCTCCCCCATCCCACAGGGGTGGGGGCAGTGAGCAAGCGAGCGAGCGGCTGCATGGTGCTTAGTTGCTGACGGGCTGAACCACAACAGCCCTTTTTTGGCGCCCAAAGTGGGGCCCGAAGGGTTGAGGTAATAACAGTTGCTGGTCACAGCATAGACTCTGTTCTCAATATTAGTTTATCCGATCTGCACCATGCTCTTATATTTGCTGTGTCTCTTAAAGATTGGTGATGGTTCTTGTGGTCTGCTGTGCTCTGCAGCGATTGGTGATGTTTTGCCTGGGAGAGTTGTTTTTAAAACATTGGCCTTGAGTTTTATTTGGTATTAGAAGTTTATATTGAAGCCGTTACTGCACGTTGGGTACCACCTCACGGAGACAATTAGCAATTATACCTCCTCCTCTGAAAGGTTTTTTATGGAGGAAATACAGAACGGCACCTTAGCTACTGTGCTGGTTTTGGCTGAGAAGGGGTTAATTCTCCTCACTGTGGGGGTCAGCTACCTTTCCAGCTTCCCGCGCTCTGCCGCGTGGCGTGGCAGGGGGGGCTGGGAGGGGCAGGGCCGTGGTGGGGGCGGCTGACCCCGACTGGCCAATGGCAGGTTCATTCCATACCATGTGACACCATGACCAGTATATTGAGGGGGGGCAGTGGCAGCGCGGCGTCGGGTCGGCGGGCGGCGAGCGGCTGCGGCGCGTGCGGTTTGTTCCGGCGGTTCGTTCCCCCTCTCCCCTCCCTTCCCCCCTCCCCCGGGGCTTTGCGCCTCTCGTTGTTCTCCTTTACATTGCATTTCTACTGTTGTTTCTTTTAATTTTCATTATTAAACTGTTCTTATCCCAACCCACGAGCGTTACCCTTCTGATTCTCTCCCCCATCTACCGGTGGGGAGTGAGCGAGCGACTGTGTGGGGCTGAGCTGCCGCTAAACCACGACAGTTTTTTTGGCGCCCAACGTGGGGCTCAAGGGTTGGAGATAACAACAGCTGCTGGTCCCAGCACCATGTTGTCCTTTTTGCAGTTGGTGTTAAAAATCGGTGTTGGTTTGTTGAGTCTGCTGTGTTCTGCTGTGATTAGTAATGTTTTGCCTACGAGATTTGTTATACAAACACTCGTTTTCAGCTTTATCTGGTATTTGGGGTTTTTGCTGAAACCGTTACTGTACTTCAGATCCCACCTTGTTGAGGCAATTAGCAATTATACCTCCTCCTCGGAGAGATTTTATATGGAGGAAATACAGAATAATACCTTTGCAACTTTGTTCTATGATGTCTGTGCCTTTGTTACAACAACGTTTTTGTATCTTGAACATCCTTGGGTGGTTAAGGTGCAGTCATTGTTAGTTTTTGGGCATGTTGTTTTGGTTTTGACTAAGCAACTTAAGAATATCACCCAGAAATCTGCCCCGAGGCTTGATAGTTACGAGTGGCAGGGCATGTGGGATAGCATGGGCAAATACCTAGGGCAGTGGGCACCCCCAGTGTTTTGGAGTTTCACCCCCGAGCAAGTGCAGAATCCTAAAAAACTAGTAGAATATTTGGAGAAAGTATGTTGTTACGCTGGGAACTCCAGAGAGACACAGATAACTGCAACGTGCTGGGGTCTGGCCCATGCGTACCGAGCCCTGCTCAACAGTATTCAGTGCCCCCAGGGGGAAGAGAATGTCTCTGGATTGAAATGCAAAGTGACTGGCACTGTAGACAATCCAGCCCTGACAACAGGCACTGCAGCCACTCAAACCCCCACAACAAGTACCGGAGCTGGCTCAGAAAATAAACCCGTACCAGTATCAGTTGCCCCCATACACAAGACGAAATATTGGAAGCGGACATCAACTCGTTTAGAACGGGATGATGAAGAACCAGGGCCATCGCGGGGAGAGGAGGGAGAAGTAATAAATGAAATAGAGACCACCCGATCCCTGTCCTTAAGCGAGTTGCGAGATATGCGAAAAGATTATAGCCGTCGTTCAGGTGAGCACATTGCCACCTGGCTGCTCCGATGCTGGGATAATGGGGCCAGTAGCCTGGAACTAGAGGGAAAAGAAGCCAAACAATTGGGATTCCTTTCTGGGGAAGGGGGCGTTGACAAAGCAATTGGAAAAAAACCACAAGCCCTCAGCCTCTGGAGGCGACTCCTGTCTGGAGTGAAGGAAAGGTATCCCTTTAAAGAAGATGTTACATATCGCCCAGGAAAATGGACAACTATGGAGAAAGGCATCCAGTATCTCAGGGAATTAGCTGTGTTTGAGGTGATTTATGGTGACCTGGATGATCAACGGTCATCCAAAGATCCAGATGAAGCCGAGTGCACACGACCCATGTGGCGGAAGTTTGTACGGAGCGCACCATCTTTGCATGCAAACTCATTGGCAGTGATGTCCTGGAAAGATGACGAGACACCAACGGTGGCAGAGGTGATAGATAGACTCCGGGATTATGACACAAATATCTCTTCCTCGCTTGTCTCTGCTGTGGAGAAACTATCCCAAGAGGTCCAGCAACTCAAAGAAGATCTGTCCTACTCCCCACCTCGACAGAGCAGTGTCTCAGCTGTTAGGAATAAGCGTCCTTTGGCTCAAAGAAGGGGATACACACCACGGGCCACCCTATGGTTCTACCTGCGTGACCACGGAGAGGACATGATGAGGTGGGATGGCAAGCCTACTTCGACCCTACAGGCACGAGTACATGAACTGCAAGGAAGAACAGGCACTCAGGGAGGCTCTTCCAGGAAAGCTGCTGCTCCAGTTTCCAGCGAGCAAGTCCCCAGACAGAGGAGTAGAAGCGCAGATTTTATTTCTAAGTGTAATAGAGGGACTCCTGATTCACATTTACAGGAAGTGAGTTGTGACTGCCATGATCAGGACTAGAGGGGCCCTGCCTCCAGCCGGGTGGAGGAAAGGGATAACCGGGCTTACTGGACTGTGTGGATCCGATGGCCTGGCACGTCCGACCCACAGGAGTATAAAGCTTTAGTGGACACCGGCGCACAGTGCACCTTAATGCCATCAAACTATATAGGGGCAGAACCCATCAGCATTGCTGGAGTGACAGGGGGATCTCAAGAGCTAACTGTATTGGAGGCCGAAGTGAGCCTAACTGGCAATGAGTGGCAGAAGCACCCCATTGTGACTGGCCCAGAGGCTCCGTGCATCCTTGGTATAGACTACCTCAGGAGAGGGTATTTCAAGGACCCAAAAGGTTACAAGTGGGCTTTTGGTGTAGCTGCCTTGGAGACGGAGGAAACTGAACAGCTGTCTACCTTGCCCGGTCTCTCAAAGGACCCTTCTGTGGTGGGGTTGCTGAAGGTCAAAGAACAACAGGTGCCAATCGCCACCACAACAGTGCACCGGCGGCAATATCGCACCAACAGAGACTCTCTGATCCCCATCCATAAACTCATTCACCAACTGAGGAGCCAAGGAGTCATCAGTAAGACCCACTCACCCTTTAACAGTCCCATATGGCCAGTCCGGAAGTCTAATGGAGAGTGGAGACTAACAGTAGACTATCGTGGCCTGAATGAAGTCACTCCACCACTGAGTGCTGCTGTGCCAGACATGCTAGAACTTCAATACGAACTGGAGTCAAAGGCGGCCAAGTGGTATGCCACAATTGATATTGCTAATGCATTCTTCTCAATCCCTCTGGCAGCAGAGTGCAGGCCACAGTTTGCTTTCACATGGAGGGGCGTCCAGTACACCTGGAATCGACTGCCCCAGGGGTGGAAACACAGTCCTACCATTTGCCATGGACTGATTCAGACTGTACTGGAACAGGGAGAAGCTCCAGAACACCTTCAATACATTGATGACATCATTGTGTGGGGCAACACAGCGGAAGAAGTTTTTGAGAAAGGTGAGAAAATAGTCCAAATCCTTCTGAAAGCTGGTTTTGCCATAAAACAAAGTAAGGTGAAGGGACCTGCACGAGAAATCCAGTTCTTAGGAATTAAATGGCAAGACGGTCGTCGTCAGATTCCAATGGATGTGATCAACAAAATAGCAGCCATGTCTCCACCAACTAGCAAAAAGGAAACACAAGCTTTCTTGGGCGTTGTGGGTTTTTGGAGAATGCATATTCCAAATTACAGTCTGATCGTGAGCCCTCTCTATCAAGTGACCCGGAAAAAGAATGATTTCAAATGGGGCCCTGAGCAACGACAAGCCTTTGAACAGATTAAACGAGAAATAGTCCATGCAGTAGCTCTTGGGCCAGTCCGGGCAGGACAAGATGTAAAAAATGTGCTCTACACTGCAGCCGGGGAGAATGGCCCTACCTGGAGTCTCTGGCAGAAAGCACCTGGGGAGACCCGGGGTCGACCCCTAGGGTTTTGGAGTCGGGGATACAGAGGGTCTGAAGCCCGCTATACTCCAACTGAAAAAGAGATATTGGCAGCATATGAAGGGGTTCGAGCTGCTTCAGAAGTGGTTGGTACTGAAGCACAGTTGCTCCTGGCACCCCGACTGCCAGTGCTGGGCTGGATGTTCAAAGGAAACATCCCCTCTACACACCATGCAACTGATGCTACGTGGAGTAAATGGGTTGCACTGATCACCCAGCGGGCTCGAGTAGGAAACCCCAGTCGCCCAGGAATCTTGGAAGTGATTATGGACTGGCCAGAAGGCAAAGATTTTGGATTATCACCAGAGGAGGAGGTGACACGTGCTGAAGAAGCCCCACTGTATAACAAACTGCCAGAAGATGAGAAGCAATATGCCCTGTTCACTGATGGGTCCTGTCGCCTTGTGGGAAAGCACCGGAGATGGAAGGCTGCTGTATGGAGTCCTACACGACAAGTAGCAGAAACTGCTGAAGGAGAAGGTGAATTGAGCCAGTTTGCAGAGGTAAAGGCCATCCAGCTGGCCTTAGACATCGCTGAACGGGAAAAGTGGCCAGTGCTCTATCTCTATACTGACTCCTGGATGGTGGCAAATGCCTTGTGGGGCTGGCTGCAGCAATGGAAGCAAAGCAACTGGCAGCGCAGAGGCAAACCCATCTGGGCTGCCACATTGTGGCAAGATATTGCTGCCCGGGTAGAGAAACTGGTTGTAAAGGTACGGCATGTGGATGCTCACGTCCCCAAGAGTCGGGCCACTGAAGAACATCGAAACAACCAGCAGGTAGATCGGGCTGCCAAGATTGAAGTGGCTGAGGTGGATCTGGACTGGCAGCATAAGGGTGAACTATTTCTAGCTCGGTGGGCCCATGACACCTCAGGCCATCAAGGGAGAGATGCAACATACAGGTGGGCTCGTGATCGAGGGGTGGACTTGACCATGGATATTATTGCACAGGTTATCCACGAATGTGACACATGCGCTGCAATCAAGCAAGCGAAGCGGGTAAAGCCTCTGTGGTATGGGGGACGATGGCTGAAATATAAATATGGGGAGGCCTGGCAAATTGACTATATCACACTCCCACAGACCCGCCAAGGCAAGCGCCATGTGCTTACAATGGTAGAAACAATGACTGGCTGGCTGGAAACATATTCTGTCCCCCACGCCACTGCCCGGAACACTATCCTGGGTCTTGAGAAACAAGTCCTGTGGCGACATGGCACCCCAGAGAGGATTGAGTCAGACAATGGGACTCATTTCCGAAATAGCCTCATAGACACCTGGGCCAAAGAGCACGGCATTGAGTGGGTGTATCACATCCCCTATCACGCACCAGCCTCTGGGAAAATTGAAAGGTACAATGGACTGTTAAAAACTACACTGAGAGCAATGGGGGGTGGGACATTCAAGCACTGGGATACACATTTAGCAAAAGCCACGTGGTTAGTCAACACGAGGGGATCTGCCAACCGAGCTGGCCCTGCCCAGTCAGAAATCCTACATACTGTGGAAGGGGATAGAGTCCCTGTAGTGCACACAAAAAGTATGCTGGGCAAAACAGTCTGGGTTCTTCCTGCCTCTGGCAAAGGCAAACCCATTCGTGGGATTGTTTTTGCTCGAGGACCTGGGTGCACTTGGTGGGTGATGCGGGAGGATGGAGAAATCCGATGTGTGCCTCAAGGGGATTTGATTTTGGGTGAAAACAGTCAATGAACTGAATGGCACAATGTGAACTGCTATATAATATTGTGTGTCACCTCTGTGTTGTATCAATGATATCAGAGTACGAGCCTCCCAACCCATGGAAGATCAACTATGAAACAAGCCGTGCAGCAGTGATGGAACGATGACTGACTCGGTATGCAGCAACCCAACGCCACACACCATCTCTCCCACCCGGAAAGACTGATACAACAGATGGAGCCCAGAGTCATGGACTGGGTGAACTCAATGGACATTTTAATGGACATTTTACAGGGAAGATCCATGAACTAAGGGAATGATGTCTGTGTATTATGTTAAAGGATGGGAAGGGGAGGGGTGGTGGTTGGTACGGTTGTATTGCATCATATGGGACCTGGGCATGGTGTAAGTGGTATGGAATAAGGGGTGGAGAATGTGCTGGTTTTGGCTGAGAAGGTGTTAATTCTCCTCACTGTGGGGGTCAGCTACCTTTCCAGCTTCCCGCGCTCTGCCGCGTGGCGTGGCAGGGGGGGCTGGGAGGGGCAGGGCCATGGTGGGGGCGGCTGACCCCGACTGGCCAATGGCAGGTTCATTCCATACCATGTGACACCATGACCAGTATATTGAGGGGGGGCAGTGGCAGCGCGCAGGCGGCGCGGCGTCGGGTCGGCGGGCGGCGAGCGGCTGCGGCGCGTGCGGTTTGTTCCGGCGGTTCGTTCCCCCTCTCCCCTCCCTTCCCCCCTCCCCCGGGGCTTTGCGCCTCTCGTTGTTCTCCTTTACATTGCATTTCTACTGTTGTTTCTTTTAATTTTCATTATTAAACTGTTCTTATCCCAACCCACGAGCGTTACCCTTCTGATTCTCTCCCCCATCTACCGGTGGGGAGTGAGCGAGCGACTGTGTGGGGCTGAGCTGCCGCTAAACCACGACAGCTACCATCTTCTATAATGCCTCCTCTTTCATTACAACAACTTTTCAGTATCTTGAATATCCATGGATAGTTAAGATGTATCTGTTGATATTGCTTTGGCAGATGGTGTCAGTTCTGTCTAAGGTTAATAAGCAATTTAAGAATATCATCCAGAGATCTGCCCCAAGGCTCGATAGCTATGCGTGGCAGGGTATGTGGGATAGTATGGGCAAATGCCTAAGACAGTGGGCACCCCCCACGGTGTGGGACTTCACCCCCGAACAAGTGCAGAATTCTGAAAAATTAGTAGAACATTTGGAGGAAGTATGTTGTCACCCTGGCAATTCCAGAGAGATACAAATCACTGCAATGTGCTGGGGCCTGGCCCATGCCTATTGAGCCCTGTTTAACACTATTCAGTACCCCCAAGGGGAAGAGAAGGCCTCTGGATCTAAAAAGACAAAGACAAGGAAAGCGACAAGCACTGCGGCCACTCAAACCCTCATGACAGACACTGCGGCTACTCGAACCTCGGTGACAAGCATTGCAGCTGGATCAGAGAATCAACCCATGCCAGTATCAGTTGCCCCTATGCACAAGAAGAATTCCTGGAAGAGAAAGTCAACTCATTTGGAAAGAGATGATGAAGAATCAGGGCCATCACAAGAAGAGGAGGAGGAAGAGGAAGAACTCGTACAAGAAAAGGAAACTAACCGAACCCTATCCTTGAGTGAGCAGTGAGATATGCAAAAAGATTTCGGGCGTCATTCAGGTGAGCACATTGCCACCTGGCTGCTCCGATGCCTGGATAACGGGGCCAGCAGTCTGGAATTAGAGGGGAAGGAAGCCAAACAACTGGGATCCCTTTCTAGCAAAGGGGGCATTGACAAAGCAATTGGAAAAGGGAAACAAGCCCTCAGCCTCTGGAGACAACTCCTGTCCGGAGTGAGAGAAAGGTACCCCTTCAATGGAGACGTTACATATCGCCTAGGAAAATGGATGACCATGGAGAAAGGTATCCAGTACCTGAGGGAACTAGCCATGCTTGAGGTGATTTATAGTGACCTAGATGATCAACAGTCATCCAAAGAACCAGACTAAGCCCAGTGCACATGACCCATGTGGTGGAAGTTTGTACGGAGCACATCGACGCATGGAAACTCATTGGCAGTAATGTCCTGGAAAGATGATGAGACACCAACAGTGGCGGAGGTGATTGATAGACTCTGGGATTACGAAGCAAATCTCTCTTCCTCGCTAGTCTCTGCTGTGGAGAAACTGTCCCAGGAGTTCCAGCAACTCAAAGAGGATATGTCCTACTCCCCACCGGTACGGACCAGTATCTCAGCCATTAGGAATAAGCATCCCTTTGCTCAAGGGAGGGGATACACACCACGGGCCACCCTATGGTTCTACCTGCATGACTACAGAGAGGACATGAGGAAGTGGGATGGAAAACCTACCTCGACCCTAGAGGCACGGGTATGTGAGCTGCAAAGAAAAACAATCACTCAGGGAGGTTCTTCCAGGAAAGCTGCTGCTCCAGTTTCCAGTAAGCAATTCCCCAGACAGAGGAGCAGAAGCGCTGATTTTCTTTCTGAGCCTAACAGAGACACTTGTGATTTGCATTTACAGGAAGTGAGTGACAAATACTATGATCAGGACTAGAGGGGCCCTGCCTCCAGCCGGGTGGAGGAAAGGGATAACTGGGCTTACTGGACTGTGTGGATCCGATGGCCTGGCACGTCCGACCCACAGGAGTATAAAGCTTTAGTGGACACCGGCGCACAGTGCACCTTAATGCCATCAAACTATATAGGGGCAGAACCCATCAGCATTGCTGGAGTGACAGGGCGATCCCAAGAGCTAACTGTATTGGAGGCCGAAGTGAGCCTAACCGGGAATGAGTGGTAAAAGCACCCCATTTTGAATGGCCCAGAGGCTCCGTGCATCCTTGGCATAGACTACCTCAGGAGAGGGTATTTCAAGGACCCAAAAGGGTACAGGTGGGCTTTTGGAGTAGCTGCCTTGGAGACGGAGGAAACTAAACAGCTGTCTACCTTGCCCGGTCTCTCAAAAGACCCTTCTGTTGTGGGGTTGCTGAGGGTCAAAGAACAACAGGTGCCAATCGCCACCACAACAGTGCACCGGCGGCAATATCGCACCAACTGAGACTCCCTGATTCCCATCCATGAGCTCATTCGTCGACTGGGGAGCCAAGGAGTCATCAGTAAGACCCACTCACCCTTTAACAGTCCCATATGGCCAGTGTGGAAGTCTAATGGAGAGTGGAGGTTAACAGTAGACTATCGTGGCCTGAATGAAGTCACTCCACCACTGAGTGCTGCTGTGCCAGACATGCTAGAACTTCAATACGAACTGGAGTCAAAGGCAGCCAAGTGGTATGCCACAACCGATATTGCTAATGCGTTTTTTCCCATCCCTCTGGCAGCAGAGTGCAGGACACAGTTTGCTTTCACTTGGAGGGGTGTCCAGTACACCTGGAATCGACTGCCCCAGGGGTGGAAACACAGTCCTACCATTTGCCATGGGCTGATTCAGACTGTACTGGAACAAGGTGGAGCTCCAGAACACCTAAAAGGCTGAGCCCTTTTAGGAACAAACCGCTGAAACAATATTGTCCTCTGGGGACCTGCAGTTTGGAGAATTAATTTAGTGTAATTATTCCCAGTGATGTTGCAGACAGTCAAACCAAAAGAAGTGATGATCTGTCTCTAAATTGCCTGTAACCAACCCCTCGGGTGATGCCCTGCTCATCAGCGACCTCTGGCTCTGCTTGGGCAGGAGGGGCAAGTGTGACTGTTCAGGACTTTCATGCATATGAACATTTAATCCTTGAGGAACCTCATCATGAAGGACTAGCACTCCAACAAGGATTTCTTTACCTTGTTCTCTGGGATGCTCAGCTTCAGCCATATGGTTTAGTTTTAGCTAGTCCTGCAAGGAGCAGGGAGTTGGACTCAGTGATCCATATGGGATCCTTCCAACTCGAGATATTCTATGATTCTTTTCTGAGATTCACCATTAGTGCAGTTGTTCCAGAAAATGTGGCTTGTCCTTCACCACTGGTTCAAAGTTTCTAAATCTTAAGCAGAACAGTGACTATTATTTTAACAGCATCTCTGCTTATGTGCTTTCAGCTGCCTGGAAAAGTTTTCTGCATCATTACACTATGATTTAGCTAGATGCTAACATTGCTACTCATCATTGTAGGCAAGTACACCACCAGAGACTTACTTTTGTCCTTTAAAACAAACAAACAAAAAATTATTGGTCCTGAGTTTGCTCAGGAGAAGAGCTCTCCCACAAATGGCAGCTTTTCAAAGCTGGCTCAACCCCTCTGCACCCTGCTCAGCATGGATGGCCATGACATCCCCTGGTGGGTTTGGTATGTTCCCTCTGCACCCTCAAAGGGAATCTCTGTGGTGGCTTCAGTAACCCCCATCAGCTCCCAGGAGGGCATGGAGGAGACAGGAACATGAGGAGGATGACAAAAACCTTATTTCCAGATGCTGTTCCATGGGTTCAGACCCACATTAAACCTAATTAATTTGACTTGGAAATCCTACTGAGAAGGAAAAGGGTGTTTCAACCTTTTCAACTCCTTCCCGTCCTCTTTCTTCTGCTTCAACACCATTTGATGAGTTCACTAAAAGCACTACAAATCATTTAGCTCAATGGTAGTTTTCAGCTAGTACCCACTCCATCCAAAACATTTCATTTTGTTCCAGCTAGGAACAGCACTTCAGCACTAAAATAACATCTAGATATTGTTGCTTTCTTTAATAAACATCCTCTCCTCTCACTGCAAAGCCCTCAATAAATGGCCCTGGAAGAACAAAAGACATTTCTGTATTGTCTTAAGTTCTCTTCCTTTCTGGAAAACCTCAATTAAAACAGTGAAAAAGCAAACATGTCACTACTATAATCTGTAATTATGAACTCATTTCTATTCGCTTGCCCAGCAGGAGAGGTTGGTCCTCATGACCTCTGAAAATGGGTTTCTAAGGCTTTTCCAAAATTTCACAGCCTTAAAAACAACACATTCATGTCAACCATAAAACAGTTTGCCTTTGCCTTCACACAAAATAACTCACAATCTTAAAATCCAGGGTGAGGGCTATTCCTCTGACTATTTTTATTTGTGAAAGGAGCCCTAGCATTGGCCATGAATAGATCAGCATGGGAATGGCTCTGGAAATAGTGAAACCTTTCAAGACAGTGTGAAAATTGCATGAACATGGGCTGTCAGCTTATTATAAAGAGTTTTCAAATAAATACCTTGCATGGCATGCTCCTGAGTGATTTTTTTGGCTTTTCTTAACAGTCTTTCCAGCACAAAAACTATCTGGCCTGAAGATGATGTGTGCCATTATGACCCCAACCTCTTCACTTGCCCATGCAATGCTTGCGGGAACAAGCATGGAGCTTTCTTTTGGTAAAGTCTCACTGAGAAAACATTTTGAGAGAGAAAATGCTGGGACAACTTGGTTATGTATGTATAGATTTTCGTTATATATGTGTGTATATGTATATCTTTAAGCAGAGACTGAAAGATAAGGAGGGTAAACAAGAGGGAAAACCATTTTTTAATAAGAGATGAAACAGTGGACAAGAAGATGATGCCCGAGAACTCAGAATCAAACAATAATGAATGCAGAACAGCAGCAGATTTTCATGTAAAATAAAGCAATATTGTCCTTTAAACACAAGCTAGACAATAGCTTTAAAATTCACACACAGGACTACAAGCCACTCTGCTTTAGGGTCCATTCCTGACCCTCCCATGATTTCACGTGCCTGTAACACACCTAGGCATATATATTTCTTTTCTCTTAACATTTAGGACCAAACCAAAGGAGCACATATACATCCACAACTCAGCTTCAGCAGAGCTGAGGACCCTACAGCTCTCATCAACCAATTCCCAAAGTCCCACCAGGCCCAAAGGGTTTGGGTCAGCTCACATTTTGTCTGAAATGTAAGTGCCAAAAGCACCACCACACACATCCTGAGATGCCACCGTCTCCTCAGACTTCCCCCCCCCCCAAGTTCAGCCAACAAGTTAGGGGGTGTAGCAGGAGCTGGCGATGCCTTTAAGGGGCTCAGGGCTAAACCCTTCCACCTGTGATGACAACAGTTTGCTCTGTTGACACCTGTTTATGAAAAACTAAGGGGAAAACAGCTAACTACAGACTTCACCCAGGCTGCTGAAACACTGGTGACTGGTGTCAACTCCTGCTCATTAGCAGCACCAAGCCAGCTTGGCTGGTAGACCCAGGTAGGGGCTGCCTACCCAGCTGATGAGTAAGGAGGGCTTGCTCTGGCTAGTGAAGCCAGGCAGCCTCAACAAGGGGTCAAGCTAAACATGGGTGAGGGATGTCATCAGCCATGTGCATGTTCCAGGTACAGACACAAGCCCATTTTCTTCAGACACCAGAAATACTTATGGCAAGATGGACTGAACTGGAGACTGCTGCCCCCAAAGCTTCTCAAGAAGTGCCAAGGTGGCACTCTCTGTGAGCATGAAAATGTCTCAGTGGAACGCCTTGCTTTCCTTGGCTGAGAAGAGATTTCCCTTCCATAAAATGGGAGAGAATGGGATGCCCAGTCTCAAGTCTTTGTTCTTGCTGGAGAGCCCAGAAACAAACCCCTGTCCCAGTGCTTCCTCCAGCGTGAGGTGTTTCAGCTCAGATCCTCCCACAGCTCTTTGTTTTTCAGACTTCTTTGGTGCTGGTCAACATGGGAAGGCAAAATAAAGCAAGGAAACTAAGATGGCCAGACTCATTTTTCTTATGTGGGGGCCAGAAGATCTCAGTGAGGAGCTTTCCAGGGCTCTCCAAGCACCTGTGATTGCCACCTTTGGGAATTCCCACCTTGTCCTGGGGGAAGGGGAATCCTGCCTCCTGTCCATGCAGCACTGGATTATTGTAGGGTTGCCTATTTCGGCCACGTTGGACACCTTCAAAAGTCATCTGGACAGGGTGCTGGGCCATCTTGTTTAGATTCTGCCCTTCCTAGAAAGGTTGGACTAGATGATCCCTGAGGTCCCTTCCAACCTGTGATTCTGTGCTCACAAAGTTCAGTCTTGTGCAGGACTTTTACCAGAGTGCCATGGTGGAGACCCTCAGGCCCTGCGTATAAGTGCTTAGCGTACAGAACAACCGCTTCCCAAACAGTTTACAGCAGCAAGGTGGATGCAGCAAGCATGGAGAACATAGGCATGGGGAGGGGGTTACACAGCATCACACAGAGGATGGGTTCAAATTGCCTAATTTTAGGTGTCTGCAATGTCAGAAGCCAAATGTGAGGTGGGGATCTAAACCCTATGGCAGCCCAACCAGTACAGGTGGTAGACTAGGGAGGGAGTGACATGGCCAAATGCCTGCTTCATGCTGAGGTGAAACATCCTCCAAACTCCACTGACTGCATCCCCTCTGAGCATAACAGGAACTTTGGCACCCAGTTCATATATGGGCAACATAGTTATGGACACATGCAGTGGGATTCAGGTGGTGGTGTCACTGGAGATGCTCTATTGCATCTTGTCTGGCTCCCTGCCCCATTTTGGTGCAGGTTTCACAAGGTCTGGTGTCTGCCAATTCCTTGCATGGATTGCACGATATGCTAGGGCATCCAAAATAGCAGCTGTGATCATGGAGGTGAATCCCAGCAGTCTCTGATAAAGGTGAGAACTGAAATGAGGTCTCCCATGTCCACCCCCAGGGCCTTGGACACAAGAGCAGTTGCTTTGCTAACCTTATCCCTAGTTGTACAGCCACCACAAGCTCCTGCTCCCCGTTCCAATGCTCACAGGAATGAGCAGCAGCAGAAAAGCAGTGAAGAGCTGTTGGTGCCAACAAGTTGTCCTCCAGCCCCTGCTGCCACACAGGAGAAAGATACCTAATAAATACAGAGTTTTGATGAAATTGGGTGTCCCTCCACCATGGGCACACACTGAAGTTCTCCTGGATTTTTTGCTGGAGCAATTATTTTGCTTTCTGTGAAGTAACACCATAAGACCCTGAGCTTATCCAGCAGGCCATTACATTTCTATTGAGGTTTCATAACAGTAAAATGTTTTGCTGGTGGTACATAAAGACTTTCAGTCAGCTGCAGAGATGTAGAAAAACAACCTGCAAAAGCCTCCTGATGCCATAAAGTCTACTGGCAGCTTGGCAATTCAGGTTAAATTTAGTCTGCAGGACAGGGATCACTTCAGTTGCCGAGATCATTAAAAAAAAGGCATTTAAAGTCTTGTGTTGTAGAGTTTTTATGTAATGACAAAGCTGCTCTCAATAGAGAGGTGGCAACCCTGCAGCTGGGAAATGCACCCAGCTCTCTCCTGCCACTGCCTCCTGGCATTAAAAAAAAGGAACAATGAAAGGAAAGGATTAAATTTGCTGAGATGAGTATCTTTTAACCCTTCTGCACTGTGCCTTTAGCTAGGCACACAAGACGGGTGGAGCAGATATGGAGAATAGTAATGGAGATGCATCTCCTGAAGTCCTGCTCGTGTGGAGCGTGTCCTGTGGAACTCACAAAGGTTTATTTTTCTCATTACATTAGTCTTGAGCCCACCCACAGAGTGCTCTGATATTTACAGAAGTACATTTTCCCTGCATCACATGAAATGCAAAATCCGTTGTTGCTAGCATTGGGAAAGGAGCTGTAAATATGGCATCGCCTCTCAAGTATGTTTTGTTGGCAGGATTGCAGCTGCACCATCTGCCTTCAGGGGTGACTCACGGCTGGGCGTATTTTCGCTGATACCCTCAGTGCACGAGGGCTTAGTGCTGATCACAATGGCAGAAACAAAAGCAGCTGGGTGGAAAACCCCTATTCACCCTGCCACAGCTTGAGACACAGGTGACAGGAAAAACAAACTCCCCGATGGATGCTAAATACCAACTGTTCCACCTTACTGCTACTGGTGTTTCACATGGACCTCATGGCTAATGGGAAGACCCTAAGCATGCAGCTCTGGGGACTGTGCTGGAGCAGGCAAGTTGCTCTTAGATGAGCCAGTTCAGGACTGATGCTAGATTTAAATTTGGCTGCACTTCAGATGGCTTCTGCAGAGCTATTTGATCAGCTGAGTCCTGTAGGTACTGGGGCTGGGATTATTGCACAGGGATGGTGTTGGACTATTACAGACCCATGCCATGTTGTGTCCTATTCATTGAGCCCAGAGCACAGTGCAAAAGGCAGTGAGGGGTCTTGATGGAGCCAAGCCACCTCTAGATCTCAGCTCCAAGAGGTCCCTCTTGACAAGAAGCTGCAGTACTGCCCAGCAGCTCCACCTGTGGCTGAATCACCTCCAGCTGGATGCCTGTGGGTTGTCAGGAGGCAGCTTTTTGATCATTCAGGGACCACTCCTTCAATGTGGAGCCTGGTACAGGCTTTGTTCTCAACAACCTCCTCCTGGGAGCGGGGTCCCAGTGCTGTGACCCCTGGCACAGCTTTCTCCTCGACACCTGGAAGGAAGGGCAGTGGGGCCAAGTGATGCCAGTGTGTCTGGCCAGCGCAGCTCTGCAGGTAGGAAGGATCTTCTGCTTGACCCCTCCTGATATCATCTCTGCCCCACTCCATCACTGCCCTGCCATAAAAGGAGCTGATGGACTAACTGGCTCCCAACGACACCAGGTCTTTGTATGGACCTACCCAATAGCCTCACAAGAAGGTATGGGAGTAACTACAAACATGGGGAGGAAGGACCTTGTGCCAGTGCAACCCCTCCAGTTCCCTACATCTGTTACTCCCTCAGTGGCAATCAAGGGAGACTTTCCTCTGATTTCCAGTTTTAATTAAATGGCCAGTTTATCTGCTTGCTGTTCACAGCAGTGTGTTTCTTCAGCAGAAATAGCCCTTCTCCCCCTGCACCGTTTACCCCCAGGTACCTCTGCTGGGCAAGGCTGAACCAAACCAGCTGACATGCGCGAAGCAGCGTTTCCTTCTCCAGGCTTTCAAGTTTATTTTATCCTTCACTTCCCTGCGTAACCCTAGATCCTCATATTAACAAACAGAAAAAAAAGGCAGAAAACTTTTGCTTTACATTTCATCTCATCTCAAATCCCCCTTACTAATGACGCCATCTCATTTCAGCATCATGCAGTCCTGCAACTCCCACCAGACCCCATACCTTCTCCTGAGTGAGGAGATCTTGCCCTTGAAGGAGCAAGCTGGGCAAAGCTGATTCCTGGGATGTTTTATGACCGGGTAAAGTGGTAGAGTGCCCTTTATGGTGTTTTGAAAGGAAATTGTACAGGCACAATGTCCCGAGAAGCGTGGCTATTGAAAACCCTTCACAAAAGGAATTTGCCACAAGAGGAAAAGCAGCTTAATCAGTCGAACTAATCACTGTAGGTGATTGAGTGTCCCTGAGAGTCTGTAAAATCAAATACAATGGAAAAAGAAATATATCACAGCTTGCCTACACTCCTCAGCAGAGCCGCCGGTGGATCTGGGACATTCCCTGCCTGGCCCTGAGCTCACCATGACCATCCTTTGGGTTGTCCCTATGCAGGACCATGCTCGCCTCTGTGCAAGACCCTGGCTGGGGCCATGTGGACCAGCTGGGATGAGCCCTGGGAGGTTTCTCAGCAATGTGGTGGCCCACTGGGATGAGCTGGGCTCCAAGCAGGGAGGCAGGGCAGGGGTATCCACCCACATCCAGTCACCCCAGCTAACCCAGTTTTCGGCATGGGCGTGAGCAGGAGGGGTCAACGGCGCTTACACAACCCTCCTGCTTCAGGAAGAGGAAACCATCCCTGACAGCCACCTGGGGCTCTCCAGGGAAGGAGGATATTTCTGCCTCCCCCAGCTCTGAATCTAATTAAAACCAGAAAACAACACACACACACACAAATCCAGACTCTTTTTTTTCCCGATCATTTAAGTGTAAAGCCAAGTTAACAGTAGGAAGCAAATTGGGACAACGCAAGAGAAAACTTGGGGACATTTCTGTAATCCTGCTGTCAAAAGCCATAAGTATTTGGAGCATGCTGAAGGGAGATGGGGAAAGCACATGAGCCTCTTTGCTCCCACCCCTTCTCTCCGTGTATGAGCCAGGAGGACCTATGCAGTCTTCTGCTCCAGCTCCTTATCCCCTCTCAAGGGCTTTACGAAGGATGGATTTCCCAGGTGCAGGAACACCCCTCTTAAACCCCCATCTGACAGGAGAAGGAGGAGATGACACGAAGTTCAGTCACAGCTAAGGGTGATGGTCCTTCACCCAAGGCCAGCCCTGGTCCCCAACAGCCTTGTCTGGGACAGGCAGAGCAGCCCCCTGTGGCTCTGGTCATCCCAAAGCCTGGAGACACACCAGCTGTGCACGGGGAAAGCACAACAGATCCACACCTTTACTATTGAAAAGAGGAATTCAGATGCCTTTTGGAAAGAGGCTTAGGCTTTTACTCCATCCCCTCTAAGACATGGGGCTGTGCTTCCCTCTGTCATCCTCTCCTGTCCTTGCTCATAGACTGACCACCAAAAGCCCTGTGATATACCAGCCAGCATCTACGCACACAAAAGGATTTCCTTTTGGTAAGGTATTCAGCCTGATTTGACTGTTGAATCCAACAAGATGTGGTTGAACCAATGTGATTATGACGGTGCAAACTTGTTAAGACTTCCCCAGCAACCTTTTCCTGGTCCTCAGCAAAACTGTCCCCTTCCTTAGGTGATGCAGAACAATTTCAGTACTCTGTTAACCAGAAGACCAAGAAGTAGGTACAAACTCCTTTGTCTTAACCCATTGCAACTCCATATATTATTTGTAAATCCAATTTAAACCAGACAACATTTCTTATCACTCCTAAAAGGCTGGTGCAAACCTCTGTGTATGTGGCTCCAGGCCATGGGGTTTGGCCGGCTGGACCCTCCATCCCAAAACACATCATCCCAGGATGCCATGGGAACTGGAGAAACCCTATGCGGCACCAAGTTGACTTGCAATGCTTTGACAGATACTTAAGAAATGGCATTTTTGGGACCTTTTTGAAAAACAAGGGGCCAAATTCAGAGCCCACCCGCCCAATGAGACCATGTCCCAGCACAGCTTGTGCTCCACTAGCAGAGAAGCATTGGGTTGGGAAGGGTCAGAGGAGAGGACTTGAGAAATAGGTCTGTTGTGCCCCATATCCCAGAGTATTTTTTTTTCCTCTCAACTGCTTGCAGGAGAAGTCCTGCCACTGACCAGGTAAAGTCCTTCCTTCCCTAGAGGTGGTTGCCTATGGGAGGTCAAACCAAGTTGCCTTTGGTGATATCTAGGTAGGGGTCTTGTGTGGCAGCAAACAGCAGATTAGCATTTGGGATGATAAAGCCCTAATTTGTGTTTAACACTTGCTGACATGGACATCTATGAAAAAACTTGCCTCTGCTGCTCTCCTTCAATGATCCCATCAAGTGGTGATGCCCTCTATCACCCTCATCAGGAGGCGGCAGTTACACCTCATGTGTCTTCACCAACAGAGGAAACACTGGGTGCGGGATTTCTGCCGGGTGAGGTGGGTAGGGTGATACCTCTCCCTGGTCTCCTGCCCTGATTATAAGCTCTTTGTGGCAAGGACCTTGCCACCTCCTATAGGCTTTTCCAACACCTTGTGCAACCAAACCCTCTACCAGATGTGGCTCTGATGTTGATAGCTCTTACCAAAAATGTGTCAAACAGGACCACAGTGATCCTTTACTGCGAAAGTTGAAGCCTTTTTTAATGACACCTCTAATTCACTCTTTGTATCTATCTTATGCAAAAAATAAAGCATGCATCCCATGGAAAAATGACTCGTGAAATGTAAACGCATATCGTATATGCAAGGAGGGAGCTATGGTTGCACGCCTGTAGGGTTGCTTCCCCCCAAGGGAGTGAAAGGTGCATGGCAGAGACCTCAGGGTAGGTGAGCTGCGCTCCTCCACAACACGGTGACAGAATTTCCCAAGGAAAGGTGACAGGAAGGAAGCGGGGATGGGCGCTATTTATAGCATGGCCAGACATCAGCATCATTTTGCATGAGAAACAAAAGATGCTTCGCTAGCCCAAGACTTGGCCCCTTCTAAATGTCACCATCAGGGAGGGGAGAGAAGCCCACAGCACTTATCATTTATAACAACAGCTGGAAAAAATTAGGCATATTTCTGGGTACCAATGTGCTTAATCAGCTCTTTTATAATACCTGTGTTATATTGTCATGGTTCAGCTCCAGTTGGCAACTAAACACCACGCAGCTGATTGCTCACTGCCCCCACCCCTGTGGGATGGGGGAGGGAATCGGAAGAGCAAAAGCAAAAAAAAAAACTTTGTGGCTTGAGATAAGAACAGTTTAATAATTAAAATGAAATAATAATGATAATAATGATTTTGATAATAATAACAATAATGATAATATAATAAAAAGGAAAAGGGAAAAAAAAAACCAAACACGGAAACACAAACGATACAACCACTCACCACCTACCGACCAATGCTGCCCATCCCCAAGCCGCGATTGCTGCCTCCCTCCCCCGGCCAGCCCCTCCCAGGTAGCATACTGGGCATGACGTTACATGATATGGAATATCCCTTTGGCCAGTTTGAATCCGCTCTCTTAGCTGTGCCCCCTCCCGTCCTGGCTTCTTGTGCGCCCAGCAGAGCATGGGAAGCTAGAAAAGTCCTTGACTAGTACAAGCACTACCCAGCAACAACCAAAACATCCGTGTGCTATCAACATTGTTTTCATACTAAGTCCAAAGCACAGCACTGCACCAGCTGCAGTGAAGAAAATTAACTCTATCCCAGCTAAAACCATGACATATATAAATTACTAGCCAACCTGAATGTCAGCTACAACCAGGCAAGGCCAGCTGGACCTGCGCATCGTGCAGAGGCCAGCCTGGGGGTTGACTTCTCGTCCCAAGCAGGATGTCCACTTGCAAGTGGTGACTCCTGCACATGGCAGGAGGATGCCCATCATGGTCACCTGGGATGTGTCATCCTTCTCAGATGAGGCAGGTCCTGGGCAGGGAGAGACGATGCACTACAGACAGGCATTGGTCGTGGGGTCTGGGGCGCTGCTTAGTGCCAAGCGCTCACCACCTTCAGAAGGGGAAAAGCTGCCCAATGAAAACCAGACCCAACTGTGCCAGGGCTTTGGGGCCACACCTGCTTCTAACCAATGGAGCAGGACAACCTCTTTTCTTCTTGCAAATCCATTGCATGTCAACCCTACTCCCATCCTTGGCTGGTACCAACCCCTTTCTAAGAAACCAGCTCTTCTTCCCTTGGGTCCAGTCATCCATAGCCGCTCCAAAACCCCCATTCCAACCAATGCACCACCAAATGGCCCCTCTCAGCCTCTCCCGAGCCTCGCTGCCTCCAATGCCCCATCCATGGTCTTGCGATTTTGACTCTCTGTGTATCCAGATGAGCTTTAAAACAAAAAGCCCGTGACTCCCAATTGTTTTGCTGGCCATAAAATCTCATCCCAAGGGATGTTTATACCACCTGTGTGGCTCCACCAGCTCTGAAATGAAACTTTTCTCCCCCAGAACGATGCCTGGGACATTAAGATAATAGCACTGCAATAAAGCGTGAACAGCTTTGTAACCTGTTTGTGCTCCAATACAGTCTGGGGTTTTTTTCCTATTCCCTTCCCGTCCCCGTCCCCCCATTTCTACCCTTTTTTTCACTATTTCTACCATGTTTTTCTCATAAAACAAACAGAGACCTCACTTACTGCTAGAATCAACCTTAAGGAGCAAGCGCTCTCTGGGGGCATCTCAAGCGGCACTAGGACTAAAACTCCCCTCCTAGTCCCAAATGCACCGCAGAGGCAAGGGGACCCTGAAAACCCCCAGCATGAAACTATGTGGTGCAGGGAGAGGGGGGCTGTTGAGGTCCCCAGCTGAAGTCTAGGGGATGGGACCAATGCCTTTTCAGCTTAAATAATTATTTAAGAGACTGTTGTTTCACTCCAATCCCTCAACCTGGGCTTAGCTTTTTGCAATTAAAATAAGCATGTTTTTCTGTCTAAGCTTGGGCACCACTGTGGATGTCCGTGCAGGACTTGGTCAGGACTGCATCCCCTCTGCTCTTTCTGTTTTATTTCATTTGTGACTGCTTAGGGCTGAAACAGTCCCATGTCTCCTCCCACATGATGCCATATCAACTGGGTTTTAAGGCTTCTGTCTCTCCTCCTGGGATATTATCCCAGTGCTACTTGGTCTGGGTTGTATCTCACCCCAAGATCTTCCAAACCCAGCCCAAGGCAGTTTCTTTTGCTATCTCTCCTTGCCATCTGTGCAGGAGGCAGGGATGCCCTGGGGGGCTGAATGCTTCTGTCTGCTGATGGTTTCTCTGAAGGGACCAGAAAGAAAAAGAAATAGAAATACACATCTGGCATGATCCCTCAGATAGGCTGTTTTTTTGGATGGGAGGGAAGAACCAAAATGCAGTTCCATGACTCTGGTCCAGTGCAGCTTTGGGCATGGGGCTTCAAGCAGGAGACCCCTTGGCTCTACAGGTCTCCTCTCCCACAGCATCATGCACTCTTCTGATGGTGGAGGAAGACCCGCTTGGTGAGCCGGGATGGGAGCAGGATGCTTCAACATCCGCTGTGATTTCTTGGGGAGCCCAGCCATGTGCCACAAGGAAGCCCACCCACTCTCTCTTGCAACACAAGCAGATTTCAGCTTGGTTTTAACCACGTTTCTGTGATCACAGGGCTGCAACCCTGCTGAAACAAGCCCTTTTTTTTTCCCCCTAAATCACAAGACAAAATTGTCTTTTCAATTGCATACAGGAAAAAAAGAGGGAGCCCCAAAGAGGAGAGAAAATGGAGTTTGCTGCTGACGAACTGCCCCGCCCACAGAAGAATGTTTCTAGGATGCCTGAGCAAACTCTTTTCATCTGTTTTTTGGTTGCTCGGTAGAATTTGGGAAGACCAAACTGAGCACAGAATTAACTACATCATGGCTGTTCATGAGTCGAGAAGTGATGGGGAGATTTGAGGACACTCTCCAACAACTATCATAGGTATCTCTAGTACTCCCCTGAACATCTCCTGTGAGGCATCACAGCTCAGACACAGATTTCAGATCACCCTAGGAGAAAAAATTGGCCACTTTTTCTCCTGTTCAGTAACGTTAACCTTGCAAACTCCTGGTTTTAGTAAAGCTTTATTGCCCTGGTTGTGTCATCTCAGCCACAGCAGAACATGCTGGCAGAAATATAGCTGCATGTACAACTAACGCCCTTATTCCCCACTTATTTTCACATTTAACCATATTCACGATTCCTATCAAGGACTTTAGATGCCCTCATATAATTAAATATGCAATTTACACAATTAAATATCCCATTGACCCAACTAAATTAACTCAATGAATTGAAATCACCAATGCCACAGGAACACAGCTGCCTATTTAGCACATCCCCTCCTTCACGCAGACAGGCATCCAATGCTTGCTGCAAACCCCTCTCAACCATACCCACTTTGCAGGCAACCCTGAAAGTCAGCAAATTTTGCTTTTCAATAGAAAGAGAGGAAGCAAGTCATAAGGACTCAAAGCTTTTACAGCTAATACCTTGCCAGCTGCCTCTTCTAATACAAGTAGGGAGGATCTGGCTATGCTGGAATAAGTATAAGGGGAAGAGGAGGTCCTTAAGATACTCCTGGAGCAATATAGGACATACCCCAGCTTTAAAAGACAAACCAGGGGGATGGACAGACTGCATTTTCAGGATGTTAGTGCTCAAATGAGCGTCTATTCATTAACTCAATGCTGGCAGCTGCTAGACAGCTGTATTGTCCAAAGACACTCTATGAGGCAATGGGGGAAGATATGCAATGAAGAAGAGAAGATCAAAAAAACATTCAAGAGGTTTCACCTACCTCCGGTCATTTCTCCTCCTTCTGAACAGTTTTTTGGTGTGTGCGATTTCAGCTTCATGAGGCAATGGATGGTAACCCTGTAAAACAGAGGGAAAAGGAGCAATCAGCTCCAAGATACAGGAGGCATCAATATGGAAGGGGTCAGAGTGAGACAGGGCTGTACACCCAACATGTGAGCACAATAAAAGAAACAGTTCCCATCCAAACATCCTTACAACATCTCAGACCCTATTGAAGCAGGTCTGGAAATCCACAGACGACTTGTACCCTCTCAGGGCCATTGCAATGAGCAGGGTATTAAGTTATCTGCAATTTCTGCATGGGAGAAACCACATGGGGCAAATAACTGGACCATGTATGGGTGGATCCCAATATACACCATCTACAGGGAGTTCATCCACTTCACACATGACACTGCTGATACTGGCGCACCTAAACCATCCACTTTCACTGGGTTGTTTCCTTTGGATTTATTCATTTATCTAAAACTCAGCTGTAAAAATGTACAGGAATGATGCTCAGCAGCATTTTCAGGGTACTGGAATAAGCAAACATGAGCCACAGCTGGCTGGTCTGTTGGGGCTGTGCCCCCACGCTATTTGCTAATGTCAACAACTCTCTCATGAGCATCTTACTGTGCTTGTTCACTGTGAGCTAGTCAACCCATGCCATCCCTGGGGTAGGGACGGGTGGCATTCACCCACTGGAAACCAATGAGATGACCAGGACATTTGATGATTTGCCCTGGTCTTGTCAGTGGAAGACCTGTGTATAACTCAAGCTGCTGCCTTGTCCTCTCTCCACTGAAGGTGCCAACTCTCTGACTTGGTGTGTTCATCTGATAAGGGGGATGCTGTATTTACCATCCTACTATGGGCACTGTGAGGCTTCATTAATGTGAGCAAAGAGCGCTGAGGTTCCTGAATGAAAGGCACTATGTAAGTGCAAAGTATTACTTATTTTCTAGGGACTATAGAGCTGCCATAACCATAATGATTTTTATTTATGCAACATTGTACTTCCCAGGCTGGCAATAAAAGCCCTGTAAAAGTCACTCCTTTTATTTCCATCACAGTCTATCAGCCTCTGAGCTCCAGCCGCTGCTGGTGAATCACCATGCACAAGGGGCCACAAGGGAGCAGCCTGGGCAACGGCAAGGGCTGGGTGGGAACGCGTCTCATCGAGCAGCAGCTTTGTCACATTGACATGACAACATAACACACTGACTTCAAAAAAAAGTCTCTCTGTGAAGAGCCTTAAAAATGACAGTTAATTTTTCTAGCAGTTATTGAGATAATAATATTTTGAGTTCCTCTGGTGGAAGATGTAATGGAGGAGAAAGGTTGCTGGGCATGGTAATGAATTTAGGCTTGCAGACCAGGGAAGGCATCCCCAAGTCAAAGACCCACAGCATTTATTGTGACCACCCATCCTGGCTGTCTGCAAAGAGTCTAGAGAAACTGCTACTGCAGCAACTCTACAGCTCCCAGGGCAGCTAGAGCTTTCCACTTCAGAGACCTTTGCTCTTTGAGACTTCAAGCAATGAAGAACTCACCCAGCCCCTGGGTAAGTCCTGCTGCTGGCTAGCACCTCCTCACCTGAATCTTGCTTTGGCTGCAGTCTTCAAGTGTGTTTCCTGAGAAGGTAGTTTCCCTTTTAACGTTCTTCTTCACTATTAACTCTTCCAGAGAAAATTGGATGTGCCACAATCATATGGTTTAGAACAGGCATTAGAAAGCATGTTCAAGAGTAGTACCCACTCTCAGTGACCAAATTATCCTTCTCTCCCACTAAAACACCCTTATCCAGAGGTGCCACACCAGCTACAGCATCCTACACGATCCCTCATAGCAATGGTATAGAGGCCATCGTTAGATGAAGTTGCCTTTAGCTTTCTTGCAGATCTTCTCATCCAGCGAGGATCTGCTCAGCAATGTATGTTGTTCTGTGGCCCTCTGCTCACGTTCCTGCACCCAGCACCAGGAAGAGCTCTTCTCATGCTCCTTAGATCTCACCTCACCACTCAAACATAGCCCATCTTTGACTAAGAGGAGGTAGTCTGTGAGTAGAGAAAGCTGGCAACCTGTTCTCCTGAGGCTGTGGTTGGGTTATCACTTAGTTAACCAGGTCTGACTTGGGCTTCTCCTGCAGCCAAACACCTCATGGTTAATTCTGTGTGGCATCTTAGATGTCTAATAGCTTAGAATCATACTGAACCTTCTTCATTACTGAGGGCTGTGGACTGAGTCTTCCTCATCACTTACTTATTTTCCTGATCGCTTATTTTCACTGAATGCCTAGGAGGAGCTTAATATCTCTGAGATCTCTGTTCCTCTGAAAATTTGCTTGAAATTGGCCAATGGGTACCAAAGCAAATGAGAAATGGAAGGGAGGGAACAGACACACACAGCCCAATAACATCAGCCATGCTAGCTTAGGAAATCAGGCTAAAAATAGTACAGTACTCAGTGAGACTCTTTCCAATATTGTACTGCCACAGCAGGCAAAAGCTTGGGGTATTTTTAAGAATTTAAGCTGCGCTGCAGACACATGTGCAAATTACCTTGAAAAATGAAACCACCTCTGAAGAACACAAGGACCTAAAGCAACTGGACTGATGGGAAAACCCAACACTGGGGTGATGAGAGAAGGAAAAGAAGTGATCCAGCCATATCGCATGTTCAGTCTGCCTGAGCTTTATCTCAAGAGCCTTTTGTGTCCCCAAGAAACATCTCTGCCCTTGCTTATCTTAAACAAATGGTTGCAGAAGGCCTGAACTGAACAAACAGGTTATTAGGCCTGCGGTAGACACTGGGAGTTTCTCTCAGTTTTATTGCACACAAAGTTCAGAGTGGGATTTATTTTCAGGGAGGGGTGGGAAGGGAGAGGTGGGGCTGGGTTCATGGCAGCCCTGAAGACACCCCATCTGCCTGTGCAAAGGTGACAACAGAAATACTGAGGCTGGAGGGAGCATAAAAAAATAAATATATTGTGGTTCCAGAAACGATACACAGAAACCAACCCAGTGACTTGCAACACCCTGTGATAAGGCTTTCATCTGCCTATAGGATGGATTATCTGTGGCAGGAAAGTCCAGGACATCACAGAGCTGCAGATATATTTAACTTTTGTTGTGCAGGTCCCAGACTCATGGTGCCTACAGGGTTAGATGTGCTCAGTACAACCATCCCAGCCATCCAATTGCACGTGAAAAACGTGGCAAAGGCGCCACTACCTTCCCTCTGGCAGCATCCCCATCACCTCTACCCACCAAGGCCAGCATTTATCAATGCACGTAAGACCTGTGGGCACTTCCAGCAGAGCCATCTCCTTGGAGGCTACTTGCTGTTGCCTCTTACCCTTCCAGGAACTTCCACGGCACTGGTCTGCCACCCGCTCTCCTCTCTTACACAAGGGGAATTTTTTACCTCTTGAAAGGAGAGGGCTGGGGCACAAATCAAAGCCTTGACCTGCTTTGGAAGCCATGGAAGAATACCAAACAATGTCAGGAAGCTGCCTGGAAGCAATTTCCTCTCTTTAAGTGATAAACCTCTTTCTTCAAATTGCAAGCTATTCATTTTTCCTGGAAGGTGCTTATAATAATAGTTACTTCTGTATAAGGAATCAATCGGTGCTCAACATCAATGGAATGAAATTTTACAACATACTGCTCACCCAAGATAAAAGGCAGGTAAATCCTTACAGCACTTCATGTTTGTGGCTCTCCCATCACTCCTCACCCACAGCACAGCACACATGGGTCCTGGCCACCTCCAAGCTTTCTTCAACCTCAATCATTGGAGCCAGGGCTAAATTAAACTCTCTGGCAAAGAGGACTTAGTTTCCAGCCACCCAGGAGCTAGAAAAGGAGCAAAACTCTTCCAGCTTTGCCACCGCTGATCCAACAAGCCCCATGGTGGAGGAGGGATGTTCCGTGGGACCTTGACAGTAGGATGTGCTTGCCTGATGAATCATGGCATGGCGCAACATGCCTCAAATGGGAGGCATAGGAAGTTGTTTCTTGGGAGATGTCCCGGTTTGGAGGATTTCCTGATTAACTGCATCTTTGGGGACCACACCATAAATTGCATATTGACAGCAAAGGCTGAATGTGTAGCTGCAGCACGTGTGCCTTGGTGATGAGTACCTCGCAGAAGACACTTTTCCCAAAAAAAGGGCAGGGGCACAGAGAAGCGATGGCTGTGATGGTGATCAGGACTATCACAGCTAAACACCACTCTTTAGTTATCATTAAAAACACCAGCACTATTCCCTACAGGAGTCTGCCCTCCCATGTTGCCCCAAGGACACAACCTCCTGGATTCCCACTTGCTGATCATTAATGCTGGTCTATAAGTCCCCTCTCACAAAATGGTGGGCATTTTAGTGAATTACAGACTCTACACATGCAGTCCCAGACCCAAAGAAGTATCATTTAGACCCTTCCCACCATCTTTCTTTGGCGTTTGCTATTGGCTCCTGGCGGAGAGCAGACAGCCAGCTAGAGGGAAGACAGTATTTAAAATGGCATTAAATACTTGGTGGCAGCTAAGCTGTCCCACCTCATCCTACTGCAGCCAGCGCCAGGATGAAACAAAAGATACACAGAACGGCAGAATTACCCAGTGTGAAAGTCCCTGTGTGGGGTGAAGGATGCAAATGCAATTAAAGCATTAGAATAATTAGGCAAAACATCCGAAGTACCTTGAACCTTCCTCAATGTCTTCTGCTGATTACTGACAGCAAGTTTTCCAGGGTCTATTTTTAACTCTTGGCCCCTAGGCTCCTGAATTATACATAATTCAGAGATAATAAAACTTTAAAATACAGGACAAAGTCTCCTAGGAGGAACTGCCTCTGCAAACACACGCATGCACATCAGTACAACCACGCTGGGCAGGAAGAAAAGCCCAACCAGTGCTACCAAGCCCTGCCTAAGCCACCAAGATGGAAATAAGCTGGAAACGCTGCTACATTGAAACAGGGTGCTCCAGACACACTGACACAGACACGCGATGCCATAGGAAGAGTATAAATAACAGACAAAAGAAATCCCCTGTTGTTACAAGGATCCGCAAATCCAAAATCAGTTACAAGCTGACTTAGGAAACGGAGTTTTTTCCCATGTTATAGCAAAATGGGAACAATACTTCATGAGTGGAAGTAACTCTAATTGTTTTAACTGACGTTATTTTAGTGTTGTTTAGGTTTATCGTTCATTTGTATGTATTTCCTCTACCCCAGTCAGGCTTAAAAACAAACCTTACTGTCAGCAGTAAAGCGTCCCATCCATAAATAAATACATTTATCCAGTAAATATAGATATAACCACACCATTGCTTGGAATCCTTAAATGCAGAATATTTAAAGAATCATTCAAATACTGTTGGGACCTGGGTTTGCTTTCCTCTGGAAAAGGGAGCCTTTTTCAGCTAATATTGGGAATAAATACCGCCCACATTACTTGCGATCAGGAGGCACCACACCTGGTATCTGGTTTGCGGTCTGTCCAGGTAGCCCAAGCTCATCCTGAGAAAGGGATGCACTTGCTGCTCTGAAAAGCTTTTCCTATATTTTGCTTGGCTCATGCTAGTTTGGGGGTGAGGGAGGAA
Source organism: Phalacrocorax aristotelis (assembly GCF_949628215.1). NCBI lineage: Eukaryota > Metazoa > Chordata > Aves > Suliformes > Phalacrocoracidae > Phalacrocorax > Phalacrocorax aristotelis. The sequence goes on from NC_134310.1 coordinate 27,770,382, forward strand.
TTGCTTTAGCTGGGACTTATAGTGTTATGAGGTTGCTATGGGAATATTTGTAACGCAAGTTATTTCAGTCCCTCTGGGACCTTGCATTTCTTTAAAGTATACTTTTCCTCTATATTTTTCATGTTCCCCAGTCTGTTTTTCCCTGTCTCTTGTCCCCTTCAAAGCCTACCCCCCCCAGCTGTGATCCTCGATGTGCCATCTGACCACGCCTCTCCAGCCCAGATGAAGTGGGCAGGTGAGATGGCAGGAGGACCCTTCAATTCCCCGTCCACCCTCAACACCTCCCCATCGTGCTATCATGGTGGATGGCATTGCAAGGAAGCAACCTGCAGGCAGAATAGGGACCTCTCTGGTGAGCTTTTAAGGTGACCTATAAACACACCCCATAGGACAGCAGGGAGTTTGGGACCAGCGCCCAGGTCACCCTCTAAGCTTGGAGGGTCTGTTGAACCTCTGTGCAATCCCCAGCATCAGTACAGGCTCCTCTGGCCGGGTGCGCTCACCTCGAACCTCAGCATCACTCTCAGCACAAGGTAAGGGCTGTATCCAAGTATATTTTTATTTCACTCTTATTATTAATAAAAGATTGCATGTTTTTCATATGCATTTGTGCAATCCCCCAGAACCAAGCCCCTACAGTTCTTATCCTCTTGGGTGGACCAGAGTTTCACCCCATAGGAGCTCCAGCTCATGCAAGCTCCCAGGAGTTGGTACAGTCCAACAGTGATGAAATCCCTTATTTGCAGAGCGATAACTTTATAACCTTACAAACAAGAGGTGGCTTCTCTTTTCTTTTAACACGGGTAAATTCAGATGTGCTAGGAGAACTTTCTCACTGCTCAGCCCTTGGCACTTCCCATTGGAGACCTTCCAAGTGCATGAAATTTTGCAACACCATAACATCACAGGCAATAGTTAATAAGTCAACAAGCATTTTTTTGCCATGATCCATATCACTGTGATCCATATGTTGCGCCACCAAAGTCAAAGAGAATTTTGCCATCGACTTGAATGAGGTCATGGTGGTGGCAGCCCCTCTTGGTCCACCAGTGGACCAGTGCTTGTGAAGCAAGCTGTGCAGAATATCACCATCCTCTCCTCCAAGCCCCTCGTATTGTGCTGGAAACATTTTCACACAACAGATACTCCTGTTTGCAGTTGGCTGAAGACACAGCCAACACATTTTCCCCAGGACTATACTGCAAAGAAATAGTTTTTCTCCTTTCTGAATTCTCTGCTTAGTCCAACTCAGCCCAGTATGAGCAAGTGAGGATCCCATGTCACAGCCACCCCAGCTCAGAAAATACCCCAATGTGCAAATGCCAATTTAATCTTATAAAAGCCTCATTCTTCCCTTTGAAAAGTTCAATTCCTTTTCAGGAATTTGGGCATTGCAACACAAAGGCTTGACTTTCTCCTTGCCAGGTTACTGGCAGTTCATACCTGGGTAGAAGAAACTGCTTTTTGAGTGCCCGTCTGCTCCCTCCCAGGATTTTCCTTTTATGCATCAAGCACTAAGATTCCTCCTACTGTAATGGGTTTTAATGCAGGGATAAGCACAGAAAACATTATGCACTTGCCACAGAGTATCAATCATATCACATCATATATTAATTACGCTGGTGGGTTTTTGCTTTGCAGACCTCTGGGGGCCATGGACTACTTAAAAAAATAAAATGAGGACGAGTAAGAAAAGCAAGTTTGTATCTGCTTTACAGCAGTCTCCAAATGTGACATTTAGAAACAGATCTGGCATTTCCACCAAAAAAATATCCTGAAAAACTGCTTTTTATTCAAAAGTTGCTACAGGACAGGCAGCAAAATGGCCATACCCACTCTCCCATATCTTGCAAAGGCTAAAGCTCAACCACGACAACCCCAAAGACACAGGCATCATTCAAACATCAGCTTTCCTGCCAGTGAAAGCATGCATTACAGCTGCTTTTGTGATGACTGCCAGGAGCTGGGTGAAGCCCTTTCAATTCATTTCACATTGGCCAAGATGACATACCTTCAGGTGTTTCATCAGAACCAAGCGGGGACAGAGAAGAACCAGCAACAAAACTCAACAAACCAACCCAACTCATGGATATTTTCATGTGCCAAGCAACCATCACTAAAGACCTTGCTTACTGGGATGTCTCAGGTCACGTTGCCCCTCCTCGCTAGGGCTTTTTTAGCTCCTTTCTCTTTTCCTTCTTGCTGGTAGGATTGTGCCTGTGTGATGGGCTCAGCTCCAGAAGTTGCAAAGGGTCTGGGATAGTGGTCACTGAGAGCGGTATGACCAACGAGCAGAAAAGAGCACGATGGGAAAACCATGGATGCACTGCATTACGAGCAACTCGGAAGCAGCCATCAAACTGCTCACTACCAGAGATTGGAATTTTGGCAACCAGCACATCCCCCATGCTCATTCAGCTGACTCCCTCCTCCATCCAGGATCCCTGCCTACCACCATCAGCACCACAGCCGTAAGCATCCTACAGATGCCATGCCTTCATGGTGGCTCTGAAGCCACAGAGGGACCCTACGGCAGCCCTGGGATGCAAACTGAGGTCTCCCATGCTACACTCCATGCTCACCTGGGTAGCTCTCCTGGGCTGTAGCCTTAAATTAGGTAGCCAAGTATATTACCAAAAGCAACTTTGGACATCCTCACTGGCATGTTGCTCTTTGCCCACTGTATATAGTTACACCCATGTACAAGATGCTAAAGGCACACTGGGTCCTTCCTCCTGACTGCATCTCTGCCGGGATCAGAGACAACCTGGTGAGCTGGGATGGCTCAAGCCTGCCCTTCCCAAAACCAAGTCATCAGATGCCTGCAACTCTGTGCTTGGCAGTCTCAGCCTTTCTCTCCTTATCAACACCAAAAATTTTTCATTTAACATCCATAGCCTTTCACCAGCAAGAACACCGCTCAAGGAGTAGAACCATCTTCTACGCTCCTCCAACAAATTGAAGCAAGAAAAATGAGGCTCTTCCTCATGCAAAAAAAAAGAAATCCCCACCAGCTAAGAAAAGCTGGAGGTTAATATATATTCCATGGGTTTGAGGGGGAAATGGAGCTGCATTCAAAGACTCAATGGCTAACCACACTTCCTTTGTCTGGCAACTGCCCACTCCCCCAGCAGAGTTATTGAGGAAGTTAGACAAGCACTGTATTTGTTCCAGCTGCAGATTTCCCTTAACCCCTGGTAGCGGTGTTTTCAAAAAAACACAGACCTTGTTTTCTGATGGTGGCTTTTCATCTTCATGCGTGCCACAGCTACAGTTACTAGCTTTAAATGCTGTTAATCATGGATTAAAAATAAAGAAAAAAACACCTTTGCCATTCTAAGAAGTCCCGGCTGGATGAGCAAAAGGGGGATTAAAAGAAGGCTTTCAGGAATTAGCTTGGAACAGGAAAGAAGAAGATAAAGCCATTATAAAAGCTTGTGTTAATACAGGAGTCATTTTTGTTGTGTTAATGCAGCCATGCAAATTCCTATGAAGATTTATTAGTCAGGTCATATAATCTGCTCTCCTTCCTCTTCTGATGATAAAATTGAGGCTATTTTCCTCCACTAAAATGTTCCTCTCTCTCAATTAAGAGTAAAATTTTTTTTCCAAGACTATGTTTGTGGTCTACATGAGGCTATGGGTGAGGCTGATGTCTTCAGAACAGTGAAATACAGACACTGAAATTAAGGTACCCGTTTAGAGACTACACCGTTAGGATGCTCCCTGTAAGGTGAGCACAGCCCCAGGTCTGTGGTACCCAGTGCTGAATAACTTGATGGAGCTGGGATATGCAGCCCCATCCCCTTCCACCATCCCAGACCTGCTATAGCATCCACTGTCCCATGGGACTTCAGTCCAGTAAAGCATTTACTTTATGCAAATCTGCTCCTAGGTCAACTATTTGCCTTGGCCTTCAGCCAGCCAAGCACTTAGGCACATGCTTAAAGTTAAGCACAAGAGTAAACAGATTGAAGTCAGGGGGACTTAAAATTAAGCACATATTTCAAGGATTTTCTGGATAATGGCCTTAACCCCACTGTGCGGCGTTTAACTGGGATGATTCCCAGCTGATTAGCTCCCCCCTTTCCCCAACCTCCCCTCCACTGGACCAGGCAACAAACAGTTTCTGTTTTGCCACCATGCTAAAGGCTTGGCTTTAAAGAAACCTTGTCTAGCCTCCAGGTGAAGTATGTCTTTCTTTAATTATACCTGCCTGTGAAATACCTTCCAGAAATCCCCACCCAAACAAAGCCTCAGGAAAGGAAATAACAGAAATTCTTGATGGTTTCCATGGGGGAAATGATACTAACCAGTGAGACGAGGTGCACGTAAGATGAGGCTGATGACTGTTCCTACTATACACAGCTCCCAACCCAGAGACTCCTTAAATGGCAACCCCATCCTTGCCAGAGACTGTACACCACCAGCACACAGGCTTTGCACATGCACTATGAGTGCAGCAGAAATTCCCCATCTTGGAGAACCAGAAAAATGGAGGAGGTCAAGGGCTGGTGAGACACGAGGGTTCACCTACCCTCTGTCGGGATTTGGCCACTTGTTGAGCAGATGCTGGGGAAGATGCTACCGTGGCATCGTGGAGGAGCACCTGTGCACAGTAAAGGGACAGATTTCCCCCCACCATGAGAAACATCCATTGGTACCTTCTCCAAGAGCAACACTACACCAGAAATAGAGCACCTCGGAGACTTCTTTCTTTTTTCTTTCTTTCTTTCTTTTTGCAGCTCAGGATTACTGAGTTCGCAGAGTCTCTCTTTAATGTCACATGTGTGGCTCAGGTCCCTCAGGCCCCAGCAGAAGCAGCCTGGGATATTTGCACAGACCCCTCACAATGGAAGGAAGAGGGTGTAGGAGGGAGGATCAGGCTGCTGACCCCTTTATTGTTCTTAAGCCAGAAGAAAGCTTCCTCCTGGCTTAAGAACCACGGCGCTGAAAATGTTTTCCAGCCAAAATGAGTCAGATGGAGTCACTGTGTGGTGGGATGGATTTTTTTTCTCTCTCTCCTTCCCCTGCCTCCCCCTTCGGTCAAGCAACGGGGAGTCACAGGGTTGTTCTCCATTCACAAAATACCTGCTGCACATCACGTAGTCCTTCCCCCCAATGATGGGGAAAGGCACTGTAACCCAAGCAAATGAAAATAAACCTTTTTTTTCTTTCTCCACATATTTGAAAAAAAAAAAAAGAAAGGAAGAAATGACCCTGCTCCCAGACTGACGCCTCCTGCATGTGCCCGCCAGGGAAGGGGTAGGCGGGGGGGGAAGTGAGATGACGATATGAAAGAAAACAAAACCAGCAAATTCTGCTCTGAAAGGATTAAATGGAGGTTTTCCAAAAAACCACCCCGTCATTATATAATGAGGCTTAACTCGGAGTCACCGGGGTCACACAACGCAGCACACTGGAGAAACCAAAGCACAGTGTAGCCTTTTAATTGTTAAGCCAACCATTAAAAAAAAACCCAACAACCAAAACCAAAAAAAACAAACAAAAAACCCCAAACAAATAAAAACAAATTATATTATGATTGTATGACAAGGTGGCCATTCATACACAACTGGTTGGGGTATTTTTTTACCCACTTTGCTCTTTCTGGCTGAAATACCATTTTAGTATGAGTTTGACTCCTCGCCTTTCTGCCCATCAGGGTGGTGACCTGTTTTGATGGGATGCTGCCACCACTGGGCAGCAATGCCACAGCGAGCACTGGGACCGCACCGGCTCCCAAAGCCTTAAGGCATGTGGGGCTGATCTACTCCAAAAGCAAAATAAAATACAAGTCTATTAGTGGAAACTTTGCCCTGGCAATCAGGTACTGAAACCCATCGCTGGGTTTCCAGATCAAAATTTGCATGCAAGGAGATGATTTTTTAGCATGCTTGTTGCACCTACAAGCCCAACCACAATCCGTGGCCACCCGCCTAGCCCCCAGGTCCTCTCTGGTTCTCCATAGCCTTTAGGTTGAACTGGTTGTACAACCACAGGCAACCCTGAAGCTCCTCCATCTTCAACACGTCCCAGCACTGTCTTCACCGGAGGTTCCCATGGAGCTGAGCTGCAGGGCTGAACAAGCTCCATGGACCCAGCGGTGTGGACAGGAACAACCCAACCAAGAAGAAAGCTTTAAAAAAATGCCCGTGCTAGCCCTCTGCTTTTGGAAAACCAAGCTTTCATTGACCATGGGCACAACATCTGGAGGTGACTGGCCACCACATGCCCAGGAGGTCCAGCTGCAGGACCTGGCGGTGCCATCGGGTTGGAAACCTGGAGATCATCCTGGACTCATGATTTCTTTTAAATTACAACAAATGCAAATTTGTTCTTCATATTTGACTCTTAAAAACTGGCTTCGGTCCAGATTATCATTGCAGAGTGACCATCAAACAAGAAGACAGGGCATCTCATTTCTTCCACTGTTGCTTCAAACCATGTCCATGCAACTACTGACCCCAAACCTTTTCATTCTTATCTAGTAATCATGCAGCAACCCAAGCTTGAGGAACACATATTTTTTATGTTGTATTTATTCATAGCCCCAAGAGGAAGGCTGGCCAAATGAAGGCATACGCAGCCCACCAGCTTTATCAAATAGTGTCACTCACAGGCACATGATGGGGTGAGTGTCAGCGGCTCCCTCCCCAGGACCAGCAAGCAGAAGCAATCCGTATCTTATGTGCTACCTGCCCAGCCAAGGGGTCTTATTTTGGCCAGCCAAGGGGAAACAAACAGCTCCTATAAGCATACATATTTTCTTTCCGCTCAGACAAGGTGCCTCAAAAGAATATACAATGAGAAATTAAATAATCAAGTGAGTCACGAAAGCAGGAAGAAATGAAGCTTTATCATTCTCCAGTGGTTTCTCTGCTCATGCATTACAGGATAATTTTTTTTTTTTAAGAGAGAATTAAAAAGAAAGCAAGCCAACAATGAGGAGTTTCTCCATGGTGGTACCAGCAGGTGAAGGTCAGAGCAGAATAACCCTGGGAGACATGGACACTGGGGCAGCATCGTATGGCCAAAGACATGGAGACCATGTTCCTCTCGCTCTTTCTATTAGCCCCAATGAAATCCTTCAAACCCACCATCCAGCACAGGCATTTTGGGGATGGCACAGAGTTTTCTTTCACTGACCATGCCAGCACATGTACAGCCAAGTGCCTGCTGTTTTTAGAGCCAGCTGAAAAGTTCAAAACCCCAGAGGTATTTTTAAAATCATAAAATGAGGGACAATATGAACGTGGGACTAGAAAGGACCTCTGGGTTACAGAGCTCAGTCTGCTACTGGAGGCAAGGACATAACTTAATTCCCTTCATAAACAGTCTCTATTTTCCCTGTGGAAGAGACATCCAGGCATCATATGAAGCAATACATTTCCCACTTAAGGGACAATCTTTGACCAAACCACCTTGGATTGCAATAAACACTTATCCTGCCACTAAATACCTATATTTACACCCATAGCTATATATACATCTCCCCAAGCTGGATGGGATTCACTTACCTGCTGCCTCCAGACAGAAAATTAACATTTTAAGAACTTCTGGTCTCATTTATTGTATCAGTTGCTATTTCCATAACATCAGAGGAAAGGCAGCAGAAGGGGGGGGGGGCATCTTCTGGTTAACAATAAATTTTTTAATGTGACAGGAAACATTAACCTCATATTTTACCAGACAAGGGACGAGGACATCCCCCATTAGCAGGATTTTTAGAGCGCAACGTGTTTCTAGGCTCTGTAGGTCCCTCTGCCAACAGTGACATATGCACATCTCTCTTCTCTGGTCCTGCGGTATGTCTACTTTTTTTAGAGAGAAAATTCCTTCCTTCCCTTTATTTTATTAAAAATTCAGGCCTTTCACGGAGAGTGGAGAAGGGGATTAGGATGTGGAAATAGCCAAGCCAGCAGAAATAGCTGCTTGACCAAAGAGACATTGAGTTTTTATTTGGGATCTTTAGAAATCTGGAATTTTTCTCTGCTACTTTTAATAACATTCTTTAACTTTATCATTACTCCACAACTGGTTTCAGGAAAATATTCAGCAAATTCAAGGGAGTGCAGCAAAAGCCCTCTCAGATTTCCAATTAATCCTCTGGGAAAACAAGGGAGAAAAAGATATAACACTATTCAGAAGTAAAATTCAGACAGGATTTGGGGTGTGTGTGTGTTACAGTCTATAGAAAGGACTGGGAAAAAACAAAACAAAACAAAACCTTTCAGGCTTACTTTGGATATTATATAGCAGCACAAAGCAAACCTTTTTGAAAGGGAAGTCAACTATAAGGCTGAGAAAAGCCTGTGTTGTTCCCCAGTGTGTTTAAGCCAGATCTCAATGTGGTGACATTTTTGAGCCTCAAATGTTATTTTTACATTTTACATTTTGTTATTTATACCCCAGAACAAGTCCCCATACCCAAATCAGTTAATTCCCCAGAAAACTGCAGTTCTCAGGTCTACCTGTGAACTCCTTAAAAGCAAAATATAGGATCTTTCTTCATCATCCTCCCAGGAACAGATTTACCCACCCAGCTCTCCCATCCTCTTCTCTCACCTCCTTGTGGTCCCTGATCGTGAACCCAAAACCCACCACCTCCTGTTGGTAAGCCCAGCCTAGTCCCACTACTCAGCTGCTTCATGTCTACCCCTCCATCAGCCTGGCCCAAGGAAAAGCTGTAAAGCAGCCAAAATCCCATTATTTGTCTCTTTTTTGTTTTTTTTTAAGCACAAGCCAGTGCCTGGCAAACTGGGGTTTAAGGAACAGAGATGGTCCAGCAGTGGACACCACCATGGTCTTCATCTCCCTCCTACTGAAGTTGGCATATCCTTCAAAACGGGGTGGGAACAACAGGGTAAATGGGGGACAGGGACAGATGGACAAATGGAAATGTGGGTGTTCAGAGGAACATCCTACATTTGATGAGGCAGCAGCATCTTCCGGAGAAAGGGAAGACCCCTCAGCACATCTCGCACTGCTCCTCGGCGTGAGGAGCATTGCTTCAGACTGAGCCCTGCCAGAGTATTCCATAGGAAATGTGCAGAGTTGAGGATTACATTTCTAAAAGTGGGATGTCAAAGGGGAATCAGGAAGGTGTCACGATGCAAGTGAGGGAGACCTGGGCTGTGGGGCATGTCTAACCCCAGGCACCAGATCCCCTCAGGGTTGTGATGCTTGGACAAGGCAACAATGGGGGCATTCAGACACCTTCAGTTTTAACCCCGCTCTGCTCAGGACCTCCATCTGCTTTGAGGCTCACAACAATGCACAGTACTAACCAAATTCAGTCTCAGGTGCAGAGAAACACCTTCCCCCTCCACAAGCCCCAGGGTCCCCCATGCTGGACATGCAGCCCGAGCCCGAGGTGGGCACAGCGGGATGGAGAGCAGCATGACCTGGCGCAGGAGGGTACGAGACACAGCCACCGTGGAGTAAGGCTTCTGCTTGGAACAAGCCTCTTGTTTCCTCTGCGCAGAGCCGCGTTTCGGGGCCATGCAGCAAGGCCGCAGTGCCCTCTAGTGCTGCAGGGCTCCCCTCTGCCACCAGCCCTGTCCCCTCGGCCACCAAACACCCAGCCAACCTTCAGAGCTGCAACATAAGCCACCCTTGCCCTTTCCACCAACCCTCCTTGCACATCCCAACCCTGTGTCTCTGAACCCAGCTGACCCAAACGGGGTGCAAGACCACCCCAATGCCTCCCATACCGGCAGGAGCTCATTACAGGTCCACCACTCTCCAAACAACAGGGCAGCTTGGCCCCAACCCTGCCCAGCTGACCAGTACCAGCTCCAGGAACCACAATAAAAAAGGCACCAGGTTGGGAAGACACCCCCATGAATTATGAGCCAACATCACTAAGTCTGCTTGAACTGGGTGACAGCCAGAAAAATAAAACCAGCCCTGAGAAGGGAGAGTCCATCTCATTTGTTACAATCAGAAACCAGCTCTGAAGAACAGCAACAGCAACAACAATAATAATAATAATGGAAATGTCAAAGCTCTTGGCCATTTCCCTGGTGTTTCCTTTATGCAGTGAATAAGTCTATCATACGATATGGAAGGCCATCATAATCTGAACCCCTCCCTGGAAGACCTCCCCTTTTCTGCATGTCTGATAAAACCCATGGGGTTTATAATCTGGTTCAGGGCTCACAGCGACTGTGCTCTACTGCCAGAGTCCAGGCTTGGACCTTGCAAGAACCTGTGAGCTGGTGACCTATGTGGAAGATAAGCCAGCCTTTGTCCAGACCTCTCCTCTCCAGTGCTTTGGAGATGGCAACGGTCTCATCTGCCTTCCTTGGTCAACGGTGGCCTTAACTCTAACATAGGAGTGATGCTGAAGGGCTACAGGTGACCATAGCAGTTTGCCCTCTCAGCCCAAGGAGATGGTCATTGCCAGTTGGGTTAAATGCAACAAAAACCAGGCCACAGAAAGACCATATCTTACTGGAAGTCACAGCAAAACAAAAGCTTTTTACTCAGCAGTGGAGATCTGACTCCCAATACATTGTGACCTATACTCAAATAAACCTTGGCTCTTTGACAGGGACTTTCCACAGTGGTTTTAGCAGTTACAGTATTGGAAAGACCCTTGGGATATGGGAAGCTGGCTTGTTAGACTAGAAACCTTCTCTGAAAGCAATGCCATGCCTACACGCTCTGGATGGAGTCTAGCAGGATCTGGGAGCAGGGAGAAGAAAACCCCTTAGCTTGAGGCTCCTAGAAAGCCCCCACAACCTGTTCATAAGTGTTTGATGGGCACATAAAGGACATCAGGGTTACACCTGGCAAGTGGCAGGAGGGACATACAGCACATGGGGCACACCACATGGACCGGGGCACACCACATGGATCAGGTCACTCCCAGTGGGAGGGAATGCCAGACAGGGATGAGCCCACCTCAGCTCCACTGGTGCAGAACAGTCTGCTGAGAGAGGGCCATGTTGTGGCCAAGGCTCTGAAAGAGGAGGGATCTGGGCTGGCTAAAATGAGAACTGCCCAATCTTGCAGTAGAGAAAGAGCAGGCAAGAGGGGACGTGGAGGGGATGAGAACTCTTTATGGGGATAGTAAATAATACCACCCCATGAAAGAACTGTCCCTGAGCTCCAAAGAGACCTGCCCCCCTGCCACCACCACCCTGGAAGGGTCAGCAATCTGTAGGGTCCAGGAGCAAGCCCCTCACACCAGTGCTGGACACTGACCCCCTCACCTCGCATGGAGAGTGATGGCAGAGGGGATGCTCGCCCACGATCCACCCTTCTCCCCCTGGACACCTGGGTTGGCTTCATCTCTCTTAAGGCACCTACCATGTCTGAACAAGTCCATGTGTGAGCTGGTCCCTCTGGGCTCCTTGCAGAGCTGACAGGGAAAGGACGTGTGTATCCTCAGATGGTAATCATCTGACCTTCTCTAGACCTCTATGTTGAGATGCAATGAACCATGCCCCAATGTGTCCGTGCCTCTCCTACGGCAGGAACCTTAAGTGACCAGCCCACGCACAGGTCCCACTTTTACCCACATGAGCTCCATGCTGAATTGTAAGGTCTGACTTGAAATTAATTGCCAATGAGGAGGGGTCCCAAGGAGAGTGTGCAGAGATGCCTGTTAGGTGCCTAAATTGAGGTGGGATCCCAGCATGGTCAAGAATGACGGTGCTTCTAAGCCTGTTTGGACAAAGTCAGGAATAGTGTGGTGCTAAGAGGAACATGAACAACTTACTGAGTCTGCCTTTCTCCTAAGGAGCTGCTCCCTTGTTTCTCATCCAACAAGGAAGCTGGATGACAACCATAGCCAGAAGAGAAACAAGCAGTTTATTGTAACTCCAAGCACAATGGCAAAAAGGGTCAAAAATCAGTAAGGAAAGAGGAGGAGATGAGCTGCGAGGCAATTAAGATGGCAAACCAAATTACATCAGTGCTGTCTTCCAAGTTTATCCCATAGTAAAGCCCTGTATCCCTTTCAAAAGTGCCACATAATTTCTACCTCCTAAAACACACCATTCAGAGGAGGGCAGGCCCAGTCTAGAGGCATGAGTGCAGCAAACTGAAAGCCAACAACTGCAAGATGCCAGCCCAGAAACTATTTGGTATGTGTCTCTGCTCGTGTCTGTCAGCATTCACAGCATGTCCCCATGACATGCAGCCTCCTGCATCCTTCATGAGCTTCACAGGGAGGATGGAGGGTATCTTGTAGGACATGACCCCTTGGGTTGTTTTCTCTGGTAAGTGTAGAGTTTGCCAAGGGCTCACAGTCTGAAGACCATATCTAGGACCAGGGCATTCGGCTGTGACACATCCAAGCCTGAAAGCCTTTCCGAGCATTTGTCAAAAGGAGCAAAAGCAAAATGCATTGATGTCTTCATGATGCCAAGACTGTTACATGGTCTCCTCCAACAAACCAGCTGAGGTGAAAACAGAGAGGATGATGAAGACTGGCTCTGCATCTGAGCTGCGCCTCTCTAACGCAGCAGACAACCGATCCTCCCTGGTGTGCAATAAAAAGCAGATCTTATGAATGGGGAATACTTATCTTCAAAAGATTATTTTCTTCCAAAGACATTTTTTGGCAGCACTTAGGTGAATCAGTGCCCAAATCCAACTACAGACTCCTGTGAGTAAGGAGAGATGAAGAGGTTATGGCTCACAAGCTGAGCCAAAGCAGTGACCTCATGCACTCCTAGCCACAAAGCTTTCAAAAGAAAGCCTATTTACCAGTAAAAACAAGCACCCCAGATGAGCCTTGAAAAGATGGGGCAGGAGGAAGCTTCAAAATACCAGTTCTCAATGCTGTCACAAAGGAATTGCGCCCAGTGCTGAAGCGGAGCCGGATTTGCCTGCCTGTGCATGCCCACGAGATGGCAGAGCGCGCCCTGCCACGGAGCTGGCTGAGAGCTTCTCCAAGGACCAAGATGCACACATTCTCCAATTTCAAAACAAAAGGCTAGTGACAAGCATTTTTCCCTCAGACAGCTATGAAGAAAGAAAGTTTTGGGGGAGGTTTTGTTTTTTGTTTATTTTTTCACCTTTTAATTGCCAAATAGTCGCAGGCTTTCCTTGCAATATTTTGTTAAAATACTATTGATAGATCCCAGCAGCAAAATTCAGGTATATATATTAACGCCCAGATATCCAGAATATTCTGCTTAACCCATTAGGGGGAGTCACTGTATCTCTCTGTAGAGATACACATACAGACCTGGATGTATATGGGAAATTAGTTCTAGATTCATGCCCTATGTCCATCATACTTTTCCATCAAAGGAACCCAAATTTCCAAGGCAGCCTGCAAGTAAGACTCACTACCTCTCTCAAACTTGGTGCTCTTAACCCTGTTATACCTGCTGAAGCACATTCAGCAGCAAAACATTTGCATCCAAGTCACACCAGAGCATGCTCGGGCCAGCCCAGTCGCATTGGAGGATGCTCGGACCAGCCTCTCTGTCCATGCACGGCTGCCGTAAGCAACCCAAGAGATCTTAAACACAGACAGAACAAGAGTTTATGTATCTCCAACCTGAAAAGCCTCTTCTTCAGGATATGACACAAACATAACTGCAGTGTGGGAAAGCCCCATGGAAGATGAAATATTTTTCTTCCATAGGCTCACACGAATATTTTCCCTTATGCCCCATGCACTGTGCTCCACAGAGCCATTTAAAACAAGGGATAAAGACCAGCAAAATCACTGCCGGCATTGTATGATCACATTCAAATCCAGTTAACAATGATATGTCAGGATTAAACCAGCTGTCTGCAAGTATTTCACTTGTCAATGCTGAACAAGATAAATCCTCAACCAGAACTACCCGGCTCCTAGTTCCCACAGGCACATATGACTGTACACGCCTAGGTTAATGAGTCTCCAAAATAACACAGTATTGCATGAGTCTGCCCAGAGGCACAAACAAAACACCAAATCCAGCATTCCCAGTAGGTCTTCCAGCTTAGAGCTATCACACTAAGAACTAAGATACATATAAGGTATATATTGGTATTAATTCACTGGAGTCAATGGACTCAACCTGGTGTTACGACAGGATGAGATGACAACCAGACCAGGAGGACCTGGCTTATTTAATAGCTGTCAATTATAAAAGAAGTTAAAACCTAGAGAAGAACATCAGCTCCTCTCACCAAAGGTGGTTTGATTCCTCATATCCAATTATTCCCCAGGGAAAATAACTTTATTTTGCAGAATTACTGGGGTCTGTATCAGCTGAACCTGATGTTTTCTCCCTGTGACCTAAAGTCCAGACATACCGAGCATGGAAGAAACTGAGCAGAAAGCAGCTGCAGGCAGCATTCCTCCCTGCCAAAGTCAGCAGCAGTTCTCCACTCTTTCCACTGGTTTGCGTATTTAGTGCCAGCTAGCTCACCCAAAAGAAATAGTAAGATCATCACACCGTCTGCAGGATAAGTAAGGCTTTTCCTCACATGATGCATGAGCAAGAAGCCCGGTGAGCTCTTTGCTCAGCACTGAAACGGGTAACGCTACCACAGCACACGAGATCTCTCTGTCCTTCCCTCTGGAGGCAAAGAGGAGACTTCAGCAAAAACATGCTGAGCATCCTCAGAAACTTGCCAGGACACTCAGCTCCTTTGAGGAATAGGGCTCTGGAAAGCAAAAAATTATATAATGCTGAAAAATTTACCTATTCAATGGGGATAAGGGCCTCATCCTGCCATTACCCAACATCTGAGTATCAAAAGTCATTTAACTAGAACTACCAAAACTGGGATGTAGAGATAGACTAGGAGAAGAAACAGGCTGGAGAAAATGTACAAGTAGATGACCATTGCATATAAACATATGCACATCCCATAGGGGAAACATCTGGGTCAGCACACCATCACTGCTGGCTTCCTGGCAGCAATTTATTTTGGAGCTGTCAGGAGGCTTGGTGCTTCTCAGAACCTCCTTTCCTAAAATATATGAGCCCTGTGTCCATGTACATGTGTGTATATATATATGTATATATGTGTGTACACATATACTGCCCTCAGTGTTTCACCTCCCAACGAACTGCCCTTGCCCAGCACTAAGATTCACAGCAAGGCTTGCTGAAAACCACAAGCATAATTCTCCATCACAAACCCCAAAGGACCATAGCTCAGTGCATCCAGCCCAGGCTTTCCCACTTCTGGGGAGGGTTTCCTAAAGAAAGGTGAGACAGGGAGGTGCTGGTCTCCACCATGCCACAGGCAGGAGATGTCCTCATTACCTACCTGCCACACTGGAAGGACTTTCTCTATGTCGTTCAAGTTGATGCTGTCACCATCCTCATATTTCCCTTTTCCAAGCCTGTGGCAGGAAGAAAACAAAACCAAAACCAAGTGAAACCTCGCTGGAACCAAAGTTAATTTTCTATTATGGCACATGGAAAAGATTAGTTCTTACTGCAGAGGACCCTCATGAAAACAAAGAGACTCTCTGAAGCGAGTAAGCTGTGCCTCCAAAACACTCCCACGTGGGCATAAAGCCATAAATACAAAATTAAATGCTTTTCCCAGTCCTCTCCACCTGCACCATCCACCACAGTGTTCAAATGCTTTTGGTAGTAGCAGCAGGGAGAAAGCCAAAGGCAGTTCTGAGCAGTAACATTGGGTGATTCAGTTCCCAGACCAAGCAAAACCGAAAGCACAGCCTACCTGGGAAAAAAGAAATGGGGACACAAAAACATAATGAAAAATGTTTCATTTGAAGCACTGCTCATTTGTTGGTCTCCACAGGAGCTCCTGTTTCCCTGCTAAGAAAGGTGTCAGCGAACAAGCACAAACATACATCTCAGATAGCAAACAGCAATCGATCTAAATACAAACATACAATTTGAAACACAAAAAATTTGGGGTGAGAAACCAAGCACAGACAGATCACACACATAGCTGGCAGCTGAAGGACTTTGTTGTATCAAGAAAGAAAAAATAAACAATCCAAAGATAATTACTAGCTGGATGCAGAGAGTTTGTAATGATAGGGAAGAAAAAATGGTCAATAAATATAATCCTTCTGCATTTATAAACAATTGAGATTATATATTTTTATTATTCAAGAACAATAATGTATTTTTTGGTCACTTAGTGACAAGATATTGTTAAATAACATATATCAGACAGAAACTTTGATAGCAGCAGACCCAGGTGATCAGTGCCTAGAAGTCACAGAACAACAGATCTCAGTGGAATTATAGCAAATGGGGGGAAAAAATCCAGAAAAATGGCATGTGCTAAAGCACCAGACTCAAAAACCAGCAAGCTGAATGGAAACAATTTAATTAAAAACCTGATTGATTTATGGGAAATCAGAGGTGTTCAACAATTGACTTACCCTCATAGATGAAATAGCGACTTTGATCTACAAGGGCAAAAATATAGTGAGTATATATATAAAATATATATATATGAAAAAATACATCTTTTATATATATATGAGAAAAATCAAGTCAAACATCTGGGGACAAATAATATCATCTGCAGGTACAAAATGGGCAAATGTATCGTAGGAAAATATCTGAAAAGGATGGGGACTGTCCCACAGTGAACATCTGATGCTGGACTGTGGCATAAAGGCAGGGGATGAGGAAGCAGGAATTAGGGGGATGAAGGCAGCTTTCCTTGACAGGCAGCATGCCTGAGCCTGAACTACAGGACCGGAGGCAGCTTGGGCAGTCATGTTTCAAAGAGGCAGTTGAGAAATTTCTTAGAGTACAGGAAAAACTGAACTTGGGAACCTGAACTGAAGGAGCAAAAGCACAGCAAGAGCTAACGCTGGAAATTAAAGGCAGAAAAATTCAGGTCAGAAGCAAGGTACAGTTCCCTGGTTTTCCTTAACCACTCCACTTTGATTATTCATCATACCACCAAATTCAGTATCTGCAAATAAAATCAGATGTTTTTTTCTGGAGGAAAACACTTTAGCCAAGCAAAAGACACTGGAGGTCAATCAACTGGATGCAGCTACATAGAATCATAGAATCATTAAGGTTGGAAAAGACCTCCAGGATCATCAAGTCCAACCGCCAACCCAACACCACCATGTCTCCTAAACCATGCCCTGAAGTGCCACGTCTACATGTTTTTTGAACACCCCCAGGGGTGGTGACTCTCCCACCTCTCTGGGCAGCCTGTTCCAATGTCTGATCACTCTTTCAGTAAAGACATTTTTCCTATTATCCAATCTAAACCTCCCCTGATGCATC
Source organism: Phalacrocorax aristotelis (assembly GCF_949628215.1). Classification (NCBI taxonomy): domain Eukaryota; kingdom Metazoa; phylum Chordata; class Aves; order Suliformes; family Phalacrocoracidae; genus Phalacrocorax; species Phalacrocorax aristotelis. The sequence goes on from NC_134310.1 coordinate 27,787,589, forward strand.
TTGAGGCCATTTCCTCTTGTCCTATCGCAAGTTACTTGGAAGAAGAGACCAACACCCACCTCGCTACAACCTCCTTTCATGTAGATGTAGAGAGCAATAAGGTCTCCCCTCAGCCTCCTCTTCTCCAGGCTAAACCCTCCCAGCTCCCTCAAGCCGCTCCTCATCAGACTTGTTCTCCAGACCCTTCCCCAGCTCTGTTGCCCTGCTCTGGACACGCTCCAGCACCTCAATGTCCTGGTGGACATTGTCCTGGCCACAGGGCCAGTCTTGGGCAAGTGATCAGGAACAAAATGGTCTCTTCAGTACTCAAAGTGTAGAAAACACATTTTGAACAGCATCTTTCCCTTTTTTCCTATTATTTTTTCCATTGCACAGCTAGCATGTTAAAAAGTTCCACTGAAGCAAGAGGAAAAATGCCTAGCTAGCAAGTGGAGATTCTTGGAGGTTCAGCAAGCTGAGTTGTGCTCAGCACAGATTTGGCAGGGAGAGCTGATGAATGCACAACAGAGACAACTTTAAAAGTTAAAATATAAAACCAATTTTGTCTGTGCTTCCTCTGTTCTAGTGCAGGTTAACCATATGACCTGTATTTTGGGAGATGCACTGCTTGTGCTGATGGCATATGTTTAACTTTTCTGCATATACAGTCATTCTTATTCCATTTTTACAGCTATAATATTTAGAAGTGATTAAATATCTCATCTCCATACTGCCTTCTCTACCTGTTTGCACCCTGGGCATTCACAGCACACCAGGAACCGGAGGCAGACCACAAAGCAGACCCTGCTGCATCCTCCCTATACGTAGCAGGTGGTGCTGGTAGGATCATCTGGCAAGTGCCATCAACCAGGGAGCATGTTATATCTTATTTTACAGAGGGCCCTTCATCCCATTTTTCAAAACCATCTGTAAAAATGGGAGTAAACATGACTAAGGCACCTAGTGACTTAGAACTACAGTGTTCCAAATATTCTGAAAATTGCTGTTTATATACCTGCAGTAAGTACTTACAGCGCAGAAAATAGCTGTACATGGTTGTGTGAGTCTCTGCCTGTCACTATATGGTACAGGAGCCTCCTGCAGATGTTGAACCTGGGCTGGGGTGGGATTGATAGCCTGGTGTTTCTAAACAAGATGTGCAGCCCATGCATATGGCATTGGCCTGCACTTTGGCAAAAGCAACTTAACAACAGAAAAACTTCTCTGAGAGAAGATTTCCATCCCTACGTACAACACAGCAATGAGAAGTCACCTGCAATCTTCTCAAACTCATCTTTTAGACCTGTTCTGATTTTTTTCCTTCTGCTATGAGCGGGAAATGATTAATGACTAGAAAAAAATGACAAAAATTTGATGGGATAAAATGTGGTTATGGAGTCCTTACTCTATTTTTTTTTAGCAGATATCTGCAGTGAGTTGCATCAGGGATGAGCTGAAGCCTTGTCATAACTTGGGATAACAGGACAGCTAATACTGCCTGCAGCCCTGAACAGCGCTTCCAGTGCATTAAGCACCAGGACTGAATGATAAGGAGAGGAAAAACCATACTATGATTGTTTGAGAATCTGCAGAGAAATGGTGATGTCCATCTAAGCAACATTGTGGATCCGCTTGGTGCCAGTATGCATTTATTTGGCTTGACCAACCAACAACCAAAGAGGAATCCAGCAATACTGTGGAAGCCCGTGAAGGCTGTCCCCATCAAAAGGAGATGTTGAATGTTTTAACAGTTTTATGGCTAGCAGATGGGGAATGAACACTTGGACCTACATGGATCACACTGATGTTCTCTCCTTCCCTGAAGTCCTGTGGGAACTGTGACCAGGATCAGCACTAAGCCAGGATCTTTCCTCCACTATTCAGAGATGTTTAAACCTAGGAGACTTGGATCTAGGAGACTTGGATCCAGTGTGGTTTAAAGATTGAATTCTACCAAGCAGTGCAAAATACAGTGAGCAGCTCTGCTCCAGCCCAAAACTGGATTATAGAAGAGCCAGATAGACTGATCGTGGCATCCTCAAATGCTGTACGTGGTCCAGTGCCTCTTCCCCATGTCCTCCACATGAGCCATGCCACCAAGCTAGTGTTCCTACAGCAAGGGAGAAGCTAGAGCCCTTGCTGGAGAGCATGATATTGCATGCATGGCACTCACCCTTCTCTGTCTATCTGAGGCAATGGGTGTTTGGAGGTGTTTCGCAGCTTCCTGTGAAATTGGGTGAAATCTAGTTTTTCAGGCTGCAAGTCCCACGTCGCACCACTAGGAGAGAAAAACAGGGAAAAGCAAAGAAAGTCCACTACTAATTAAACACCACTGAGCTGAAGAGCAGAGGGCACACTGGAGCTTGCAGACAAGGAAAGATGGTACTTCTTGAAGCACCACTCCCTGCCGCAGAGCACATGGATGCGGGCCTCCAACCTTCATGCTGCTGCAACATGTTTATTTTCATTTCTTCTGGGGTTTTTTTTGGAGATGTGGAGCTCCTGTTGCTTGCAGTAAACCCCTAGTTTTGATGTATGATGCAACATGATGCAGCACACACCTTGCAAGCTATACTTGCTCGCTGTATCACAGGGGTATCATAACAGGTAGTGGTCTGGTCCATGTAATGGAGATGTTCTCTCTGGTCCTGCACAATCTGCTCGCTCCAATGGCCTGGAGCAAGTCCCAGGTGGGAACTCAACCCCTGCAGACTCTTGCAGTGCTCCAGGCATAGAGAGAGAGATGCATAAAACTGGACAGAAAGCATATTTGACCACTTTCCCCGCACTGAAGCAGCAGCTGAAGAGCTCTTCTCAGCAGCTGTGAAGCCACCAATTAATGGAAGAAAAAAGTCCTGGAGCAGTAGCTCAGAGCTGCCTCAAGTCTCACCTGCACAGCTCTTGGATGATTACAAGTAATCATATCAGTATCGGTTTCAGATGTTTGGACTGCAAACCCATCCAGTGGCCTCTCCTATGTACGCAGGATGCTTTAAGTAGATTGGTTGTGCTTAGTGCCACGGGCTAAATGGGGATGGGGAGGAGGAGGAGCAGCGACATGATTACTGGCAGGGTACTCACTGGTGCCTGGGTACAGGCAGGATGGACATGTGGGCAAAGGCTAAGAGAGGGCACAGTCCATCTCTCTCTTAAAGCATTTTAAAACTGGCTTACCTGAAGAAGTCAAAGGTGTTGGCAGCCCAGATGTCTGTGCCCAGCATATCAAGGGAGCTCTCTTTGTTGCCATTCTAGGAGGGAGGGAAAGGTGGTTACTCGCCAGAAGGCATGCAGTGCTATCCAGACCATGGCACAGCCTCTCCTGCTGCCAGCTGTGGAGGTGTCCCGGCTCTGCACGTGGGCTTCTCCGCTCCCACATAAACCTACACTCACTGCAACGCAAAGTCCCCTCAACTCGCTGCAAAAGTGCACTGTGAAGGCAAGGACTGACACAGTTTCAGCCTTGGGGACACAAAGCTGTGGACAACACGGAGCAGACAACATGTAGGTTCAGCTCTGACTCCAGTTCTGTCCTCCTACTCCACTGTCCACAACCTCCAAAACCCACCAAGGTCCAGTGGGAAGACTGACATCCCAGCCATGAAAACACTCAGCTTCAGAGTCACTGACCAGTTGAGGTGGGAAGGGACCTCTGAAGCTCATCTGGTCCAACCTTCCTGCTCAGGCAGGGCCACCTACAACCAGGTGCCCAAGACCCCATTCAGATGGTTTCTGAATAGCTCCAAGGATAGAGATACTCTTCAGCAGCAGCTACCAGAGCCTGCTGTCACCAATAAGGGTGGGGATGGCCATCCTGCTTCTTCAGAGAGTCATGGTGGTGTTGCAAAAATCACCAGATTTGATTACAGTAGAAATAGAATGTTAGAATATTGTGGGTTTTGAAACTCATAACCATAGAAGCCTCACTAGGTAGCTATTGTTTTGTATTAAGAAACTAATAGAAACTGGATGAAACAATGAAGAATTGGAGAGTTTCGTTTCAGTCCTGTAACTCTAGGAACAGTATTTGTTAGTTATTATATTTGTTAAGTCTTGTGAAGCCAAGGAAACTTGCTATAGAAACCTGTTACACACCAGTGATGCTGCTAGGAAATCCCCTTACCCTTCCCATCTTGATTTGAATATCAAGAATTCTAATTAATAGAGGTGACCAATGATTATTTTGGGATACGAATATGGATGAAGTGATCCAATCAAAGAAACCAATCAATGTAAAGGTTAAATTTAATAGTGAACATAGTATGCATTTTTATGTTAAAGAATTTATGCAATAGTGACTTGACAGAAAAAGTGTATAAAAACTGGTAAATTTTAATGCAAAGGTGGGCACATGTTTGGTGGAGCTATCCTCCCATGTTCCCTGCGCTGGAATAAAGAAGTGCCTGCTCGCCTACTCTGTGTAGATGAGTTTTTCCTCCTAGGGATTTGTAACAGTGGCATGACTTCTTGCTCTAACAACAGGCAGGGGAAGTCAGAACCCTGCACCATGCCACCTCTGCCATGCACACCAGCAAATGAGTTCACACGGTGTCGTGGTTCAGCCCCAGTCGGCAACTAAACACCACGCAGCCGCTTGCTCGCTCTGCCCAACCCTGTGGGATGGGGGAGAGAATCGGAAGAGCAAAAGCAAAAAAAATCTTGCGGCTTGAGATAAGAACAGGTTAATAATTAAAACGAAATAATAATTATAATAATAATGATTATGATAATAATAACAATAATTATAATATAATAAAAAGGAAAAGGGAAAAAACACGGAAACACAAACGATACAGCTGCTCACCACCCGTCGACCGACGCTGCCTGTCCCAGAGCCGCGATTGCTGCCTCCCTCTCCCGGCCAGCTCCTCCCAGTTATCATACTGGGCATGACGTTACATGATATGGAATATCCCTTTGGCCAGTTTGAATCCGCTCTCTTAGCTGTGCCCCCTCCCCTCCCGGCTTCTTGTGCACCCGGCAGAGCATGGGAAGCTAGAAAAGTCCTTGACTAGTACAAGCACTACCCAGCAACAGCCCAAACATCTGTGTGTTATTAAATTGTTGTCATACTAAGTCCAAAGCACAGCACTGCACCGCACCAGCTGCAGTGAAGAAAATTAACTCTATCCCAGCTAAAATCATGACACATGGTTATTCTGGTACATGTCCCACCAATACTAAGGTGATGGTTCTTTCCCAGGGAAGAAAAAGCATGATGGCATAATCAGGTGGAAATTATGAGAAACCTCCAGCAAACTGCAAAGCACCTTGAATTTTCCCATGCAGCTGCTTTTGGCAAAACCGGTGACTCGAAGCAAGGAGTATCTGAAGCAAAGATGTCACACTTGTCCTTCATGTCCCCTTTACAGTCATCAGCCTACACATGTCCTCCCTGCTGAAAGAGGGCTGCCCTCTCTACCCATTACAGATGAAGAAATAAAGCAGGTTGGATTTTGCCATTCAAGAAATCAGACTTGACTCAGACTCATATGGGGTGGACACGTAAATGCATCACAAATAGGGAATCCCATATTACTCATTTTCCCCCAACATTTCTTACACATATTCAGATTATTCATAATCTTGCACATCTTCAGATTTTTTTATGTATTTCAGCCCAAATGGTCCCACTCTGGTGAAAAACATGCTGGAGAAGATGGCTTCCATATATTCCCCCATCCTATAATTCCTGCCATTTTCAAATATTATTAATAATAACTGAGAGACTAAAAACTCATAAAAATTTGACCATTTCTTAATGAAGCCCCAGACCTCCATCGGCCCATAAAATGAGCAATCTTTTCCCAGCGAGCAGGACGCGCATCCTCGGTGCACACTACAGATGGTCACACTTTGCAGCCATTCATAGAATCATTAAGGTTGGAAAAGACCTCCAGGATCATCAAGTCCAACCGCCAACCCAACACCACCATGTCTCCTAAACCATGCCCTGAAGTGCCACGTCTACATGTTTTTTGAACACCCCCAGGGACGGTGACTCTCCCACCTCTCTGGGCAGCCTGTGCCAGGGCCTGACCACTCTTGCAGTGAAGAAATTTTTCCTAATATCCAATCTAAACCTCCCCTGATGCATCTTGAGGCCACTTCCTCTCATCCTATCACTAGTAACTTGGGAGAAGAGTCTGACTACCACCTCGCTACAACCTCATTTCAGGTACTTGTAGAGAGCAATATGGTCTCCCCTCAGCCTCCCCTTTCCAGAAGTTGTTCCCAGTGCAACAACCAATTTAGACACTAGATACTCTAAACACAGCCACACTGCTCCCATTTTTGTCTCCTCCAAGGGTTCTATGGATTGCAATTTTAACTTTTGGGGATTGGCAGGTCAACATGTCTCTGCACGGAAACAAACTACCAGAAATATATAAAATTCTCATGATCAGTTATGGAAGCAGAGCTTTTTATTTTAGGCAAATGTAAGTGAAATGATCTCCCACCAAAGAGAGAAATTAGTTTTCTAAATACTTAGAAGCATCCTCATGCAGTATAATGAAAATGCACGTGTGCAGGGCTTTATAGCTATCATCCAAAGAAGAGATACCTCTTCTTGCAGACAGATCCATTTCTCTTTCCATTTCCTATGGACATGGGATATTTTAAGAACCTGTCAATGAGCCAGCTACAAGAGGATTTCCTAAGAGTAAAGTATTTGGGTTCAGGGAGAAAGACTGGGAACATGTAACCAGTTGCAATGAGCCTGAGACAAATCAGCAACAAAGATATTAAATAGCAAAAATTTAAGATAACATGACCTCCTAATGCAACAGGTTGTGTCCTAAAATTGTTGCCCAAATTCAGCTTGGTACAAGGCTTCTGAATAGCCCCTTCTTGAGCCCTGAAATAAAGCATCTAGCAATTACTGTTCGACGCTTGGCTTGAAATCTGTTTGGACGTGGAAGGAGAGCCTTGGCACCAACACCTCCTAATCCGTGGCACAAGCGGAGGCAGTACAAGCGGAGGCAGCACAAGCTGTCCCACCCAGCTCCCCCACATCTCCTCGGTGTATCAGCTCATCGGTGCTCTACCGGTGAGCACAGGCAGGTCAGCCCTGGCACTAATCCCAGCCATTTGGGGAAATCACAGCAATGGTTCAGGAGGTGCAGGAGGTCAGATGGCTAGGCAGCGGCTGGATGCTCCCACCCAAACCGGGCTGCAACTCCTGGTCCGCCTAGACAATGTCCCCATGATCTCCCGGAGATGCTCCAAGCGTTAGTCAGACTCCATAAAGATGGCGCCGGGGCCAAATGATAATGCAACCCGTTATTAAGTCATGAGTCACTACAGTCATTTCAAGATGTCCTTTCGGTCTTCAATGACCTGTCTTTATAACTGGTTTCTGTCTCAACTCACAGGGCAGGGAGCACACTTGCTGCCCAAGTAAACCTGTGCTGCAGGGCGCTTACTAAAATGCTCACAGCACGGTACCAAGACTTATAAGGCTTTAAAAAAGCCAATTCTCAAGTCCAGGGACAAAAAAAAAAATAAAAAATTGCATGTATTTAAGAAAAGAAGTGACTTGCTGTCAGTTCCCCCAGGACTGCAATTATAACCGTAAGAAGTTTTAACCTAAAGCTCCCAATGACCCAACCCTCAGCTTTAGATAATAAATTCCACTGCGAAGGGGGTAGTACTACTGAAAATTAATTAAGCCACCAGGAATGATGATTGAGAGACACACTGACGAGAATGACATAAATACCCAGAATGATCAGAGATCTGGTAAAGCCAATCCTACACCCAGTATGGTTTAAAATGCACATTCATAACCTCTGCCCTCCGGCCCCTGTGAGCACACGTCATCTCCATCCAGCGCCATCCAACCCCTGTGGCTGCCCATACAAACAGAGGGATGGACCACGCCACCAGCCGCTATTTACCCATGCATGCAGCTTCAGCAAATTCCCCACAAAGTCGGCATTTGCATGCATGCAGCAGCTTTTCAAAGCCCAGCTCAGCATCCCACCGGTTCCTCTCACTGCTCCTCATTACCATCCTCCAGCAAACCACTACAAATACAAAATCGTGCTCTTCATCACATGATTGCAATAGCATTAGCTCACTGCTGTGCTTAGCATTAATGTAGAACAATGCCAAGTGGCCAACTGAGTCTGTGGTATAAATTCAGGGATTATCCTGTGTCATGTGTTACTACTTAAGCATTTTTCAGTTCTACCTTTGAGAAGATTCCCCAAACTTCCCTCCTTCTTAGCTGTCTCCAACCCCTGGCTGCACTTTGGTATAAAACAAAATAGATAGATACCAAATTGTCTGAAAAGGCTCTGATTAAAGGTTTTCTTGTTGACAACTGCAAGTTTTCATAATAAAAATACAGATGTTTTGAGGAAGACATTTTTATCCCTGCTCAAAGAAAAAGGGATATGTTGAGTCTCACTCCTCCCAGAAAGGACCATCACTTTTCAGCAACGACATGGTTCTTCAGGTCCTTTCCCACCAAAGCATGGCTCAGGAGGATAGATTATTTCCTCAAGTTCTCCAGGATGGATGAATGGACCAGGACTTTGACCACTGGCCCCAAATCTCCCAGAGTCCATCCTCCACTTCTGGCACAACCAATGCTCACGTGTGCAGAAATAGAGCAATTCCAAGAGGAGAGAGAAGGACAGAGGCTGACCAAAACACGCAGAAGAGGTCCCTGGCCTGAGTTCAAGGAATGGACCTAAAACCAAATTGAAAGCAAATTCTTAAAGTCTTTTGCAGGGTAGGAAGGTACCTCTCCACTAGATCTGCTGACTGCTCCCACGGAAAGCAGCTGGACTCAAGGTCACCATTTAATACCATCTATGTGGTATCCACTCATATATCAACTTCTAATGAAGACTTGCCAAAAAAATAATTACAGGCATCTCTTAATTTCCCAAAATTAAAATACTCCAAGGCTTTAAACAAAGAGAAAAAAACTAATTTCCTTTGCACTAAACCAGCTGACGAGGGACTTCTTTCCCAATATTAAGGCACTTAGCATACCTCAACAGACTTCTTGAGGCTGAAGAACAGCTACAGCCTTCAGCAGCCAGGTCACACATTACGCCTGAATTAAGTAGGTCTCTAAGGTGTCCTTCATAATTGACATGCGCTCACACCCTACGTGTAGACACACACACAAAACACATCGTTGGGAGGATGCCTCTAATAAACAGCAAGCAAAGGACATGACTTCAGCACGTTGCTACCAGGTATACCTTGGTTGACTGAACTGGCTGCTTCTCCCGTGGCTGCCAGACCTGGATCCAGACCCATGCCTGGAGCCTGACCCCAGCCGGGATCTTGTGCTCCCACTGCTGTTGTGATCCCACTCTTCCTGGAAACAACAAACAGCTCACTTTAGTCAAGAGCAACGCCTACCCGCACCCACAAAAAACACTGACCTGATGAGCCAGGAGAGTGCCAGCTCCCAGCCCACATGTGCAAACACCTACAAAACCACGCCCATGCATGGGGCCTTCCTGGAGTCCTTTAACATGTTCTATTTACACATTGCAAAGGGATGATATTGCAGGAGGCTTCAATGAAGATACAATTTGGCTCTAGTGCTCTAGTCTATGCATGGAGTAAAATAATACTTCCATCCTCTATCTTCATGAGGATTAGTTATGCATATTCATCAACCCTGCATCCTCTAAAACTGCTTATATATCCTTAATTCCCCTCCCAAGCCCAAATCAATTTCTCAGTTTTTCCATCTGCTCAGTCTACTGTTGGAGTCCAACTACTCACATACCTGAAAACACTTGGAGCTCACCAGAGGACACATTACACAAATAACTATTTTTGCCTATTAAGGAGCTGTCTCCAATGTTCTCCTTTATTCTCCTAACACTCATTCTGCTGTCAAGCAACCTGCAGGTTTCTAGTTCAGCCGGCAGCCCTCAGGGCAAGATGAGTCATCCGAAAACCAGAATAACCCATCCGACCAGCCCTATCTACCCAAACATCCCACAAGGTGTTCGGGGAGAAAGGTGGATATTTTCAGGGTAATTGCTCCAAAAGCTTTGCTCAGAGGCTTGCAGAAGACCTTTGAAGTAACCTAAGATGATTAAAAAAACATGAAATCACAGAGCGCAGAATATTCAACTCTGTCAAGTACTCTGAAAATTTGGGAAATATAAAGGGGAGCATGTGTTTCAGGACTGGTGTGAGAGCTGACACTTAAAGAGAGCATCTCATGTCTCAGACATCCTTGTGGGGCTACACAAGTCCCTGCGGACACTGCCATGGGCTAAGATGAGGGCAGAGCCACCTTGGCCTTCAAGATCCAAAAGGACTCACCAGTAGAGCAAGGCATGAACTCCTCTTTGCACACAACAGCCAAGTCCAGGTCACTAATTTGGGGACACAGACAGGTCCCAGATCCACCACTGCCACCTGGGCACAGCAGAGCCTAAGCTACCTAAGGTGATGCTACCCAGTGGTCCAGCATGGACCTTAGTGCACGTGAAACATGTATTTACCCAACACAAGGGACTGGAAGTAAAATTTATCAGCAGATTTCTGTGCTGCTCCAGCTGCACATCCTCCATCCTCAAACCTAGCAAGTCTCAAGCAACCTCAAACATATTGTGGTTGCTATAGCCTAAAATCAGTACTGACTTCAAAAGAGGAGGTAAATTGGTTTTCAAGTTGTATATAGATGAAATTTGAGAGGTTGTGGTTATTCCCATGAGATGTTCCGCCAACAGCAGAAAGAACCTTCTTCCCTCCTTGCCACACTGCGACCTGAATCTCGCAACAGCCAAGAAATAGAGTGGCACAAAGTTAAAGGAGCTGTTAAATTGGCATGGAGGGAAAGAAAACTTAATCGATGTCACTTGTGAGACACGGAGAGATGGTTGCTTCAGGAAGCCTTGGGGAAGAGTGACTCTTGCAGGCATCCTGAGAAGTGCAAATAACCTTCTTTGATGTGGGAAAAGTGCCCACCAACTGAAAAGATGGTTGGGAGAAATGAAGCTTCACACCACCTAGATATTCAAAGGATTAATTACCAATTTACTGTATCCTACACACTGAACATCTTGTTCATCCATGTATGAAAAATATCTGTGCCAACTGCTACAATGGGACCAAGTCAGCATATGCATCCTTCGCTTTAAACGACACACTGAAAATAAACATCATCATTCGGTTATATTCAGTTGACCCAACTTTTGGTTGTGGTTACCTGCAGACAACCTGAGGTTATGCAAATTCCAGAAACACAGCTGGCCACAATAAAACCCTTGTGAGAAACAGGGAGATTGGTAACACCATGCATCAACATCCAAACTCACCAAGACAAGCCAGTGGATACAGCACAAACAAAAATCACAGGTACCCTTTCACTAAAACAGCTTGTCTCCTGGCTCTAGCTCATGGCCTGGGGTCTTTTCCCTGCTCACATTCCTTATCTTTATCACCTATCACCTATTTGTCACCCTATTAATATTTATATTTTAAACAAAATTATTTTAAAAATAAAAATTGTTGAACTAAAAATTGTTGAAACTTCTGTTGAAGCTGAAACAGTCCAACTGAGTATGGCCTAAATACACTCATGTTCAAACTCACCAGCACAGCCAAGCTCAATATTTTACCTAAATTTCTGACTAATTGTCAAAGATGAACAACTTTTTACTGCTACCTTACCGTCGGGTGTTCAAATCTCCAGAACAGAAATATGTCCACCAGACATTTCTGGTGGCTTTGTGTCCTCTAATAAAACCCTTTCATGCCAAAATGAACCCTCTCTGCGGACTTCCTTTCTGCAGGAGCAGGGAAGCTCAAACCAGCCTCATGGGTGATGCTAGAGGAGTGGGCAAGAGTATGCAGGTAACGATCATTCCTTAAAAAACAATAACCAAGCAACAAAAATCCTCCATCAGCCTCATCCCAAAAACCATAAAAACCCCATCCCAAACCCATGCAGGCAGCTGGACTTCAGCAGAAAGCGGAGGCTCCACGGCAGTGAGGCGCGGCACTGCTCACCCTCCATCCTGCAGCGTGGCCACCTCCACGTTTCCCACACAGTGCTCTTGCTAAATTAATTCAGCATGTTGCAGGAACAGATTTGTCCACAGCTCCAACAAAAGTTGAAGAAACAGTTGTAATGGCATAAAGTTCTCCATCCCATGCCCTTGCCTCCTGCCAACCCAATCATCTCACCCCGTTACTCTCTGGTGTGCCCTCAGAACACCAAGGCTCTCCCAACATGCCAAACAACCCTTGAACTCTTGTTCCCAGCTCTTATTTCAGCTCCTCCACCTACCATTCATGGTCTACACTCACCAGCAGGAGATGAGACCTCTGAGCCTCACTTTGGGCCTGGGGGGGAAACATCACCCCCTCCAGAGACTGATTCCTAGTAGCTGCTCTCATCCATGCCAATCCTTCCGGCCAAGCTCTGCACCCTCTTGGGAACAGTGAGGCTTGTGCACATTAACACAGCCAGCCACCCTCCTTCGGAAACTAGCTGTCAAATCTAACATTTGCATTTTAATTAGCCATAATCATATGTTTCACTTACACTGCAATTTTTACCTTTGCAGCTAGCTCTTTGAGGCATGAACTAATTAATCCCACTTCCTTTGCCAGCTCAAGAGTTGATACTTTCTACTGCTTCAGTACAAGTTTGAAAATCCCATTTGCAGAAAAAAAGGAGATAACTTTCCCCAATGCTCAGGCAATAAACAGAAATGTGATGACCACCTATGTAGTTGCTCTCAGTGATGGTAAGTATGGGTGAAGTTGGCTGTGTTGGTAGAGGTGTAGGCCAAGCATGGCAATGCCACTAGCTTTAAGTGGCCTGAAGATATCACCAGATTATTGATGGGATTCACGTTCAATTGTATGTAAAAATCTCAATATTCAATGCACAGCATTCACAGCCTAAGGTGGGCCAGAGGAAAAGGAAAGACAATGGAAAGCTAGAGGACTTCTCAGGACACAGGAATCTCTGAGATATCCCCCAGCATTAACAGCTGATCCACCACAGCACCTACAAGGAGCTCCCTAGACCAAGCTGTGGGGTGTCCTTCAAATGACTCCCAAACTTTGAGGCTTAATCCTGGTCAGAAGAAGAGACAGCTATCATGTAAATGGTCCTTTTTGAGATTTTTCCACAGCAGAGGTTTTCATGTGCTGCAGCTAAACCTTGCAGTTACGCAGAATTTTGACACCAGACTCCAAGTATTTAATGCAAAATCTCCCTTCTCTTCTAGACCTATTCTAGAACAACCAATTTTTCTATGGAAAATTAATTATTTATATGAAAACAATTATTTTCATAATTTTAAAAGCACCTTTTATGAAAAAAGATTACTCTAAACATTTTAGTAGGGACAAATTTCCAGTTTCTTTCTTCTCAATGTATTGCATAAAGCTATAAGAAAAACAGAAAACATACCCTTATAAAAATATCATGCAGAAAAAACAACCACTTTGGTTCTGCTCCCTCCCTCCCCAGGTCCATGTCCACCTTCCCCAACCCTCTCCAATCTGGTAGGGTACCTGCTCACTGCTTTGGTAAAGGCATAGAAGAAGGGACACCATTCATCGCTTGGAACTGTGCTACAATACAGGACCAAAGGACCTGATGGGCTTGGAAGTAGGAGGTTAAGCCTACAAGATCTTTCTGGATTCCCTACGAAAAGGGTCCAACCTGTGTGGTTGTGCTCCCTCCGGACAACATCAGAAGAGATGTGTTAGACAAGGATGTGTTAATTAGCTCATTTATGTGCATGGATGAGGATGAGAAGGGGCACTGAAAGCACCCAGAATGGCATCGAGAACTTCAGACATGCCATGGAAACCCAGCAGCAAGCCCCTGCCTGAGCTTTGGAGGAAATGGCTCACATCATCCCTTCCCTGCGAAGAGCTTTGGCACTTGTTGACCTATCCAACCAAATCTGAAAGAAGAATGGAGATCTCAAAGGTAACTGAGCTACTGCAAGTTTCACGGAACTAGAGTGTGGGAAGCTCTCCTTTCAATGGGCAGACAGGCATCACCCTGTCCGCTCTACACAAATGGAAACTGAGGGTGATGAGACGTCCTCCCATGTGAGTCACTAATGACACCAGGCCTAGAAGACACCTTCCTCCATCTTCTGTAAGCAGCAACAGTTCTCCTAAATCAGGCAGAAAAGCAGTGAAGCATTTCACTCCCAGATATTCAGACACTCAAGCAGGTGCCTGCTTCACAAGGGGTAGTGCTACTTCATGAGGCATATCCCGAACAGAAGTCCCAGAGAAAGTTAAACCTATATATTAGCTAAAGGACTTGAATTCTTTCTCAGCAGTCCTCTCCAACGGTAATTGAACAGGGCTGTGTTCACTACATGGAGGGAGTGTCACCCAGCAATTACAGGCAGAAAACCATTAAGTGACTGTGTTTCTCAGAGTTGCTCTTTGATCATGGGCAGGTCACCCCACTAAAAGATTTAATTTTCCCCTCTGTCAGGCAGGGATACACCAACCTGTATTCACTGGCAAAGCCTCAAAGTAACTCCCCATCTTTTGCTTTCTCTTTTTTCTTTTGGAAACAACACAATGGCAACTGCAGCATCTGCCAGCACCCACTTGTCCCAACAGGTCTTCAGCGTGGTGGCCAACCTCAACCAAATTCAGCGTACAAACTGGCCCTGGGCTATGATACAAGGGGTCGGTGAAATGAAGAACCCCAAACTGCCCCCAGGATCATCCCTCACATTTTGCTGAGCAAGAAAATCACTGTGCTTCAGATCCGGATGGGCAACTAAAGCCAGTCACAGGCTGTCTACCTGCACAGGAAAATGAATTACATCTTTGGTCAGATCCTGCCAGCTTCTTAACAAGCAGCGCCCACCCACTCTCCAGCGCTGATCTGGTTAGCCAAGGATTTGGGGCATTACATGCTGCCTGCTGATGTCAGCAGATTTAAGCAAGGAGGCAGACGACTTCACTGCTGACTTGAGAAGTTTACATTATGGCGGTGCTGGTTGCAGAAGCCTCAGTCCAACTCTGGACCTAGTGACGTGGCTACTGCCTGAGACAGTGATCCCTTGTCACCTGACTGCAGCATCTGTCGGGGAGGATTTCCTGGTGTTTGACCCCAGATGGTCAAGCAGCACTGATGGCTGCAAAAAAAATCTCTGGAATTGCAAGAGAAATCTGCACTGATACTTTGGCTTTTCCACTTTCTATAAAATTAAGTTCCACTGTGCATTAAAATCTGCTGTTTCCCAAGAGACAGCCTTCACACATCACCCCACCCCTACTACTGCCTTTGCTTTGGCAACATAGCAGCTTTTCCAGACGTGACTTCATATGGTTGGAAGCCAAGTGCTCATCATTGGAGGGGGTTTGGCAGTTCAGGCGAGACACATGACATAGGGACCCGAAAGGTTTAAGTGGATCTGCTCTGCTCCCACCCCACACACAGCAGGCAAAGGCACATCCCCAGATGCAGGCAGGACAGATGTCCTCTGCCTGCAGTCTGCGCTCACATAACACAAAGCATCTCCTGCCTGGAAATGCACTAGCACAGCACTGTACTTCTTCGAGCTACGGAGACAGAGAAAAAGTTTCATGTGATATTACATTTGATTTTGTGGGAATTTCTCATGCTTTCCTTATCAGCAAGGCTTGGGCTTGGGTTCAGATATGCTTTGGCAGGATGTGCCAGGCTTGGTGACAATGGCATGCGATCCCTGCAAAGCCCTCTACATCTCTATGCTACTGACCAGCGCAGGACACTCAACATCTTATGCTGTTAACTTGATAGCGCAGCCCTTGGGACGTTCTTGACCCCAGCTAGCTAATCATCTGCAAAGAACAGTCAGCTACCATAGAATTAATCATAGAATGCTTTGGGTTGGAAGGGACATTTAGAGGTCATCTAGTCCAACGCCCCTGCCATGAGCAGGGACATCTGCAACTAGATCAGGTTGCTCAGAGCCCCGTCCAGCCTAACCTTGAATGTTTCCAGGGATGGGGTGTGGGAAACTATAGGCTTGAATCCACATGCGGGTCCCCTGATAAGTTGTTTGAGATAGAAAGCGGGCTGGAGGATTATAGGTACGCGATGGAATTAGCTTGACTACAGACCCAGTGTCAGACCCGCTGATGGAAAATTACAGAGATCAGACCCGATGATGGGAAATTACAGAGAATCTGCAAGTCACCAGGAGGAGGAAGAAAGGCGAGAGATATCTCGGCCTTGAGAGCAAAGAAGAAAGGCAGGGATATCTCTCGGCCTTGAGAGCATCCGACAAACAACAAGGAGTTTAGGCACGAAGTACAGAAATAGACTGTTCGTTAAGGAGGTGTCGCAATCCGTATGAAGTAATTGTTGAAGCTTGTTTACAAGAGCATATAAAAGCGCTGTGACTTAAAAATAAAACTGAAGCTTGCTCTATCACTCACATTGAGTTGGCTGCTTGCTTTCCTCGCTCGCCGCAACTGGCGCCCGAACAGGGACCTGAAAAGGACTATTTCTGATACAGCAGCGAGAGACGGAGACGCACTGGCAGACGGCGGCCAGGGGGCAAAAGAGGAGTCGATTTATGCATCATTTCTGATACGTTCCGACCCTCCGGCCTGGATCCTACCTCGGAATTCAAGAGGGGATCCGCTTTCCACAGTTGAAGCTAACCCGGGAGCGAGAGCCGTACAAACGACGCTGATTTATCCTCACATCGGGCGATGGAGGTCGAGGTAGCTTTTGAATTATTAAAGCGCTTTTTAGAAAAGCGGGGAGTAAGTCAGTTAAAAGACTTGTCGAGGCTAGTTACAGTGGGCAAAGTGAAAGAGTTCTTTAAAGAACCGGAGTCGATTTTTGAAGTAGAGGAGTGGAGAGCTTATGGTGATTGTTTGTGGGACTTGGTGATAGATGACGATAAGACAGCGAAAAAGCTAATGAAACCTTGGCGGGAAGTGATTAACTGTATGAAAAAATATAAAACTGAAAAAAGATTAGCAACAGCCGCCTCTGATCGGCTAGACAATTGTGACCCCAATGCTGGAAAGATTGGAATTGGCTTAGGCAATCCTTCGCCTCCCTTCTCGGGGATCCCAGTTACCGTACCTCGAAAGCCCCTTATTCCTCCTCCTCCCCCTCCTCCTCCTCCTGGTGGATCTGTAGAAACTAGCGGAGAAGGAATAAGCTTGGGAAAGGGAGGTGAAGATATTGAAAATTTATGTGATGTAGTTTCTCCGGTGGAGGAAAATAAGCCGAGCACCCCGTCTAGTCACCGTTCTGTGCCTAGTGTGCGCAGCCGAGTTGACTGGCGGAAAATCGGGTTAGAGGCATTACAAAATGGGGACCTAGAGACCGCCGACTTGTTGGCTCAGGCTTTCCCTGTCATCTATCAACCGGACCCTGCTAACAATCAAAATTTATTCGCACACCATACTCCTCTTGATTGGAAAATCTTGAACCAGCTGAGAAGTACGGTCAGCGAATCGGGTGTACACAGTGAGCCGACCAGACAGATGCTAAATTACATTTGGGGAAGCGGGCTGCTTTGTCCCGAGGATATTAAAAACATTATGAAGTTCATACTGACACAGTCGCAGCAGCTTTTATGGCAGGCTCACTGGCACGCCCTATGCGATAGATCGGCAAACACCCAACGCCAGCAAAACGATCCGCTAGCAGGAGTAATAGTAGAACAACTTATGGGAATAGGACCCTTCTCGTCCCTAGACATGCAAATGCAGACAGGCCCTGATGTATTAAGAGAATCAATGAGGCTAGCAAGGGACGCCTTACAGCGCGTCAAAACAGCACCAATCACCCCTTCTTACATGTCGATTAAGCAAGGGAGGGAAGAGCTTTTTGCCACGTTTGTGGATCGAGTTACAGAAGCGTTAGATCGTACCGACTTACCTGAGTTTATGAAGGGCCCATTGCTGCGTCAATGTGTTATGGAAAACTCCAACCAAGCTACTAAAAGTATTTTAATTACACTTCCCCTAGACGCAGGCATTGAGGTGATGCTTGAACGCATGAGTCGAGAACCTACCGGTCCTCAAGCTATGTTAGTTGAGGCACTGAGGGAAGTTGGGCAGGGAATGGTACAGGTTCAACAACAAGTTTGTGCCGCTCTCGCCCCATTGGGTCCAGCTAAAAACCCTAACAGAGGGCCAGCTACTTTTAGATGCTTCCGCTGCGGAAAAGCAGAACACATGAAGAGACAGTGCAGCGAAGCTAACTTATGGTGCAAACACTGCCAGGCTCAAAGCCACAATACAGCTGCCTGCCGGCGTTCGGGAAACGGGAAGCTGAGCGCCCAGAGTCGCAGCGCGCAGGCACCAATTGCGGCTCCAGTGGCTTCTCAGCACTCTGTCACCACGCCACCAGTCGTGCCGAGCAGCTCTGGCCAGCTTCCAATTTGCAACCCGCCACCAGAGGAAGCCTCGTCTTGGACTTGGCAACAGCAGTAGATGTCACTTTGATGGACACTCGTCCACAGAAGATCAGCATGGCTCACAGAAGAGCCAGTATGGGTCGGGCAGTGGCCGCTCAAACGGGAAAGTCTACAGCAAGACCACATATTAATAAAAGAACAATTAGATCAAGGACATCTCCGACCGTCGACAAGCCCCTGGAACACCCCTATTTTTGTTATCAAGAAAAAGTCAGGGAAATACAGGCTGTTACATGATTTACGGGCAGTAAATCAGCAAATGCAAGCGATGGGGGCTTTACAGCCTGGCCTTCCAAATCCAGCCATGTTACCAGCTGGTTGGCATTTGCTAATTATTGACTTAAAGGACTGCTTCTTTACTATAAAGCTGCATCCTCAGGATACCCAGCGATTTGCATTTACATTACCAGCAATCAACAGAGAGGGTCCTGACTTACGTTTCGAATGGACAGTATTGCCACAAGGCATGAAGAATAGCCCTACTCTGTGTCAACTTTTCGTAGATGCTGCATTAAAAAATGTGCGGCAGCAATGGCCGGACACTATAATTTACCATTACATGGATGACATCTTGTTTGCGCAACAACAACCCTTCTCGGCACAGCAAGAATTATATTTACAGCAACAGCTCCAGCTACACGACCTAGTAATAGCAGCAGAGAAAGCTCAACGTTCACCAGTACGGAAATGCCTCGGATGGCGCATCAGTGACTCTCAAGTCAGTCCACAGAAACTTACGTTACACACGGCAATCAAAACCCTTAATGATGCTCGACGGCTGTTAGGAGACCTACAATGGCTACGGCCAGTAGCCGGAATCACTAATGATGACTTGGAGGTTCTTCGCCCTATGTTAAAGGGCACTGACCCTGCCACGCCGGTCCGACCGACTGCCGAACAAACCTCTATGATACAACGCCTCAGCTCCGAGATCGTTCAGAGAGCAGTAGACCGGCTGGACCCCGATCTCCCCATCGATCTCACCATACTCCATGGTTCTACTCACATTTTGGGTGCACTTACTCAGCGCAAAAAGAAAAAGGGGGAGAAGATAAGGGTGTTGGAATGGATATTTACAAGCCTACAGCCGAAGACAAGCCTGCCCTACCTGCAGCCATCACGGACCAGGCATAGGGCTAGGAGTTAATCCCAGAGGCCTTCAGGCCAGGGAAATATGGCAAATGGACGTTACGCATGTGTCAGAATTTGGGAAACTAAAATATGTTCACGTTACTATCGATACTTATAGCAAGTTTTTATGACCAACAGCACAGTCAGGGGAAAAGGCCGTCCATGTTATACGTCATTTAACAGTCTGTTTTGCTGTAATGGGAACTCCAACACAGATTAAGACAGACAATGGGTCAGCATACTGTAGTCAGAAGGTTAGGAAATTTTTACAGGCATGGGGGGTACGCCATCTCACGGGCATTCCACATTCACCCACAGGGCAAGCAATAATTGAGAGGGCGCACCAGACTCTAAAACAATATCTAAACAAATTTCGAGACGTAAAAGATGTACAAGAACGGCTCGCAAAAGTTTTGTTTGTATTAAATCACTTGTGCATATTTGCAGAACACGATAACCCTCCTGCGTGGGTGCATGGGAATGACGGTAGGAAGGAGTCAAGACAGGCAGTAATGGTAAAGTATCGAGACCCTTCCACTGGTCTATGGCAAGGGCCCGTAGAAGTCAAATACTTTGGTCGAGGTTACATGTGTGTGCTTACCCCCACAGGTCCAAGGTGGATACCCAGTAGATGGGTAAAGGCTATGCCTAATGAACAGAAGAACGAAATCTGCGAAGTGACAGGAGACAGTGAAGACGTATGACTGCACCGGTAGAGGTAGCCAGGATACGGATAGAATGTCCCCAATGTAATAAGTGCCGACCCTGGGTACTAAGAGAGTGTCATAGCTGTCAACAGCGCGGGTGGGTAAGAACCCATCGAGCTAGGAGGTGGTGTGACAGTTGCTACTATCACCCATTACAGACACATAAGGTTTTAATTATCGCAGGCCACGAAATAGAGGGTTCTAGACGATATGAATTGCACACCCTTGACTGGATTAGACAAATCAATAGTACTCCCGTTAGTCATCGTAAGTATCGTGATAAGAATCACCGAGGGCATGTACATACCGCCCCAGCCAAAACAGAATGTATGGGTTACCCTGGAAAATCTAACAGGCCAAGATTTCATCTGCCTATCATTGTCATCGCCAGGAAATCCCCTCTCCACCTGTTTGGTTGGAGTGCCGGTTGATAATTGGACGCTAGTGATACCACAAAATACACCACACTTAGGGAGCCTTTGTGATACTCCCCAGAATTGTGTGAATAATTGGGACGGTTGGGCAGTCCATCGCCCTCAAACTAATCTCGAGCCACAAGAGCTTGAGCTATTGGGTTCTTTGTCAATGGATGCTTGTTTATACTTTAATTATACGGAACGAAACCAGTCTCTTTCTTGGCCTGTGAATGCCACCCTAAGTGTATATAAAAATGCCACTGCTTGGTGTAACTACACCTCTGCAAATATCTCACGCTCTAGCAATATGCCTATTGCGCTACCTGCAGGTTTGTTTTTAATTTGTGGAGACCGGGCTTGGCCTGGCATCCCGTCACATATAAAGGGAGGGCCTTGCTCTATAGGTCGCCTAACACTTCTTACTCCTAACACTTCAATGATTTATCAACATTATAGAAAGATGAGAAGCAAAAGGAGCACTCATAAGTTTGAGAACAGCTGTGACTCTACAGCTGAGTTTTGGAATCCGGCAAAGATCATAGCTGCTTCCTTCTTGGCTCCTGGAGTTGGTGTTGCTCGAAGCCTCACGACATTAAACAAGCTAGGGTGTTGGCTAGCTAAGCAAACAAATGCCACATCAAAGGCGTTATCTGACTTATTACTAGATGTAGGCTCTGTAAGACACGCTACGCTGCAAAACCGCGCAGCCATAGATTTTTTGCTTTTAGCCCAAGGACATGGGTGTGCTGAGTTTGAAGGGATGTGTTGCATGAATCGATCAGATCATTCGGAATCAATACATGCAAGTATTGAGAGCTTAAGAAGGAGGGTCTCAGAACTTAGGGAGGATGATCCATGGCATTGTTTTAACAGCTTGTTTAATGGATGGGGCATTGGCAATTGGATTAAGAGTATTTTGCAGATGGGACTAATGATATTTATACTGTTTATCATTGTATTAATGTGTTCCTTGTATATCGCAATGTATGCGACGAATGATGGAAAGAAGTATGAGTGCCATGTTCCTTTCTCAAGGAACAAAAGAAAAAGGGGGAAATGTGGGAAACTATAGGCTTGAATCCACATGCGGGTCCCCTGATAAGTTGTTTGAGATAGAAAGCGGGCTGGAGGATTATAGGTACGCGATGGAATTAGCTTGACTACAGACCCAGTGTCAGACCCGCTGATGGAAAATTACAGAGATCAGACCCGATGATGGGAAATTACAGAGAATCTGCAAGTCACCAGGAGGAGGAAGAAAGGCGAGAGATATCTCGGCCTTGAGAGCAAAGAAGAAAGGCAGGGATATCTCTCGGCCTTGAGAGCATCCGACAAACAACAAGGAGTTTAGGCACGAAGTACAGAAATAGACTGTTCGTTAAGGAGGTGTCGCAATCCGTATGAAGTAATTGTTGAAGCTTGTTTACAAGAGCATATAAAAGCGCTGTGACTTAAAAATAAAACTGAAGCTTGCTCTATCACTCACGTTGAGTTGGCTGCTTGCTTTCCTCGCTCGCCGCAATGGGGCATCTACCGCCTCTCTGGGCAACCTGTTCTAGTATTTCACCACCCTCATTGTAAAACTTTTTTCCTTATATCCAGTCTAAATCTACCCTCCTTTAGTTTAAAACCATCACCCCTTGTCCTGTCACAACAGCCCTTGCTAAAGAGACTGTCCCCATCTTTCCTATAGTCCCCCTTTAAGTACTGAAAGGCTGCAATAAGGTCTCCCCACAGCCTTCTCTTCCCCAGGCTGAACAACCCCAACTCTCTCAGCCTTTCTTTGTAGATGTGCTCCAGCCCTCGGATCATTTTTGTGGCCTCCTCTGGCCCTGCTCCAACAGGTCCGCGTCTGTCCCATGCTGAGGACCCCAGAGCTGGATGCAGCGCTGCAGGTGGGGTCTCACCAGAGCGGAGCAGAGGGGCAGAATTCCCTCCCTCACCCTGTTGCCCACGCTGCTGGGGATGCAGCCCAGGATACAGTTGGCTTTCTGGGCTGCAAGTGCACATTGCTGGCTCATGTCCAGCTTTTCATCCACCAGTACCCCCAAGTCCTTCTCTGCAGGGCTGCTCTCAATCCCTTCGTCCCCCAGCCTGTACTGATATCAGGGGGCTGCCCCGATCCAGGTGCAGGGCCTTGCATTTGGCCTTGTTGAACCTCATGAGGTTCTCACAGGCCCACCTCTCCAGCTTGTCCAGGTCTCTCTGGATGACATCCCATCCTTCTGGCATGTCAACTGCACCGCTCAGCTTGGTGTCATCTGCAAACTTGCTGAGGGTAGACACAATCCCGCTAAGTCACTGATGTTAAACAGCACTGGTGAAGCATTGATGAAAATGTTAAACAGCACAATCATCTCCAATCAACACCTAAGAGTGAAAACCCACCACCTTTGGCTGCCACAGGCATGCTGTGTGCTGCTGTTTCTACTTGCTTAATGGGGAGGCAAACCAAGTCATCTCCACTACCACCAGTTCCTTGGGGAGGACAGCAGAAGGGTGCTACCAGCAGGGTGTAAGATAATCCAGATGTGGTCTACACACTCTGCCTGCTCCTTCACGGCTCAGTAGATAGGCAACATGACAATCAACTGAAAAAGCCTCTGAGGTCCCCAATCATGCAACAAGTCCCTACTGCATCTGGTGGGACATGGACACACATGCAAATAAGCAGTAAAATAAATTGCAGGCTCATTTACTGCCAACAACACAGGCTTTTGCTTGGTGACAATGGGTGACAGCCAGTCACCATGGGGGAAAGGATAGACTTGGCCAGGAAGGCAGGAAGGATGATTTTCAGCTCTCCTTCTCCTACCACCTGGAGAAATGGGGCAATCCCACAGAGTTGCTCTGGCCCTTTACATAAGGGGAGCCTGGGATGGAGCTGCTGCCAGGGCTTTCATGTACCAAGATCTCCGCTGGCTCTCCAAATACATACCATACTAATAGTCTTTTACTTAATGAATTACTCTCAGAAATACATCAAAGAGCTTCCTACTTGCAACAGCCTCACAAGAGGAATGCAAATAAAGTATTATATAAAAATCTTCCCCCGGGTCTTTTTAGAAAAAAAAAACCCTTCAAACATAAAATTATTTTAAATTATTCCATTATCTAAACTTTCCTCATTTATAGAGGCAATAAGGTGCTCAGATAGTATTTTGCATACCTCGATAGAGTGGTCTTCACCCCAGAGGCTCACATGGTGCTAGCAGACCTTCTCGGGGGTATCGCTCAAATGCAGTGGGGCTTAGCAGAGCATGGCAGTTCCATGTGGCAAACAAAAGGGTTCACAGTAGGAAACAAGGAGAATTATAGATAAGCTGAATGTAATTGTGAGGCCAGGATTTTCTCTGAGCACCAGGAGTTCACAAAACGTATCTCATGAGATCCTCCATGAGCAGGCCATCTTCTCGCAGCCACCTGCCCAGAGAACTGGAAAGACCAGTGCTGGTTTTGGCTGAGAAAGAGTTCATTCTCTTCACTGTAGCACCTGTAGTAGTTGGGGACCTTTCCAGCTTCCCATGCTCTGCCAGGTAGGCAAGAGGCTGGGAGGGGCAGGGCCACAGCCAAGACAGCTGACCCCAGCTGGTCAATGGGATGTTCATTCCATACCATGTGACACCATGACCAGTACATTAACCGGGGCCGTTGGCATGCAGGGGGGTGGTTGTGGTTTGGGGGCTGGTGGTGTTGGGTTGGTGAGTGGCTGTGTCATGCGTTGTTTGTTTTGGTTGTTCATTGCCTCTTCCCCCTGGCCTGGGTTTTGCGCCTCTCTCATTGTTTTCATTTTCATTGCATTATTGTTTTAATTATTAAACTGTTCTTATCTCAACCCATGAGTGTTACCCTTCTGATTCTCTCCCCCATCCCGTTGGTGGGGGAGTGAGCGAGCGGTTGTGTGGGGCTGAGTTGCTGGCTAAACCCCAACAGTTTCCAGGGGGAATTTTCTCCATTTTTAAGCTACTGCTTTGTATGGGATGCACAAGTGCCAGCCTACAGGCACTGACCCCCATATAGTCTCCCACAGCTGCTAACAGCAGATGTCTCACCAAGCAGTGCAAGAGCAGGGCAAGTATGGGGTGGTCTTTCCTAGATATACTCAACAATGTCAGAAAAACAGCAGTTTAGGAATATCCTGGACTGCAGGTTGTATCAAGACACCTTATTATTACCCTTAAATTGCACATTATCCAGGAATTGCTCTCAGCCCCACACTTACACAACATCCTGTGGATGCTTATACACACACATAATGTATAAAAATGTCTATATAAATACATAAAAAAAAAATTTGTGTGTATAGGTGTATTATTTGCCTTAACCTTGCTGGATCCTAGAGACAAGAATTTAAAAGGCATCAGGTACTTAGGGATGCAGAGGGGGATTTTCATGCATGGGAAAGTCAGCTTTACTCTAGCTCCACTACAAGCTTTAGGAAGCCAATTAATTTAAAAATGTGACCCTGGACACAGAAAAGGAACCAGATGCTAAATATATTTCCAGGACTAACCTGGATTTCCATATAAATGCCCTTTCTGATCATCAGGTTATAGCTGTGTGAGGCATATCATGGTCACCAATACATAACCCACATTTTCACAGTAGCTGAAGCAAGCAGAAATCTCACATCAAAGTATTTTTCAGCTAAGACTGGTGTGTATTTGTGGAATAATCGCTGGAGGTGACTTAGAAATTAAATTTATGTTTTTAGAAAAGGTACAGCATTGAAGAAGCTGTTAGGGTGGAGTGCAGCTGACATGTGAGGAATCCATTCCACGGAAGTTCCCTAGTAACCACAGATGTTGGCAATGCCAGGAAAACTTGTACTGACTCTAAGAGGAGTTGTCCGGAGGGTGGAATGGTGTGGAGGCATTGCGGCTAGGCTCTGTGATAAATGGGAGCTCGAGGTACCATGGAGCTGGTATGCTGCATATTTGCTACCTAGGCCAACAGTCTCTCATACTTCTGACAAAATCCTGTCCTTTTGGTGAACTTTGCTCATTATAATATCATTATAATACCAAAACACATCTCCATCCCAAAAGTTACCTACCTCTAAGGTGGGACCACCCCTCACTGGGCATGCGCTTTGAATTTCTTCTAGTCTACACCTTTAAAAGCAAAGTGAGGAAATTCTACCCCAATCATAATAAAGGTATGTATGACTAGTGTCACTCAAGCTCCACCTGAAAGATAAAAAATAGTATAAAATGTGTGAAGAGAAAGAGGGTGTTAGGGAAGATACCATCGTGTACCACTCTGACTTCTGGGACCAGTCGACGGGCTGAGCCTCTCTTCCCCCACACTGGGATGCCTTTGGGTAAGATTGGAACCCTCTATAGAGTCACTTTAAATCCCTAATGTATTAGAGTTGCTTTGCTTCATATTAGAGTCGCCTCATATTCATTTAGCATACTTGTAGCCTAGCAGTGTACTCATATCTTTGGCATTTATGTGTGTCTTGTAACCAGCAATTCTATCACCGGTAATCCAAAGAACCTGTGCATCTGTTGCTTTAATAAATTGCACTATTCATTAATCTAGCCGTGATCGTTCTCATTGAACGTGACCAGCCTGGGAAGCTGCCAAATTAGTTACTAACAACAAATACTCTGATGGGTGGTTACTTCTACAACCCTTAGAAAATAAACCGTTGACCAAGTCTGAGACTAAGACTGGACTTAGCTGCACCTAGACTCCTCTCGGAGAAGGAGTTTAGAAAGCAAGGGGGTCCTGTCTGAATCTCATGACTCAACGATAGGGTCTCTCCTAGGCCACTCCTCAGACTCCTACCATTAATGCAACAGTATTGCACAACCAGCAATGCAGAAATCTCAACTGGAAATAAAATAGGAAAAAATCCAGGAATTTTATTTTCCAACCAAACCCCTCAAAATCTATTAAAAAATGCAAAAAAAAACCCTCCTTGACATCCCTTGGGAAATAATTAGCCAGCTTTTTCCTTAGCAGGTTTGAAGAGTGATTGGTAATTTACATTCAAGACAAACACCTTATTAATATTTGGGGTTTTTTAAATACTGTCCTGGTTTCAGCTGGGATAGAGTTAATTTTCTTCGTAGTAGCTAGTATGGGGCTATGTTTTGGATTTGTGCTGGAAACAGTGGTGATAACGTGGAGATGTTTTGGTTGTTGCTAAGTAGCACTTACACTGGTCAAGGACTTTTTCCAGCTCCCCGTGCTCTGCCGGGTGCACAAGGAGCTGGGAGGGGGCACAGCCGGGACAGCTGACCCAAACTGACCAGTGGGATATTCCATACCATATGACGCCATGCTCAGTATATAAAGCTGGGGGAAGAAGGAAGGGGGGGATGTTCGGAGTAATGGTGTTTGTCTTCCCAAGTAACTGTTACGTGTGATGGAGCCCTGCTTTCCTGGAGATGGCTGAACACCTGCCTGCCCATGGGAAGTGGTGAATGAATTCCTTGTTTTGCTTTGCTTCCATGTGCAGCTTTTGCTTTCCCTATTAAACTGTCTTTATCTCAACCCGTGAGTTTTCTCACTTTTACTCTTCTGATTCCCCCATCCCACCAGGGGGGAGTGAGCGAGCAGCTGTGTGGTGCTTGGTTGCTGACTGGGGCTAAACCACGACAGTCCATTTTGGCGCCCAACGTGGGGCACAAAAGGTTTGAGATAACGACAGATTTGACTGGAATGTGCTAGATGGACTTTATAGCGGTTATTGCTGTTTAGCTATTAATTGGCAGGCTTCTGTGCTTGCTATGGGGCTTGCCTGACTTACTGTATGCCTTAAAATCTAGTGCTCATTAGTGGCACTTTTTGCTTTCACTGTTTGCTGTACTGCTTATCACCTTACCCTGCTGGGTAAGTGAAAAATCAACAGCCAGAAATGGTAATAAACTGAACTTAGTCCTCACCAGCAGTGTTTCACTTGTGTATCAGTAACAGAAAGAGAAACACTTGCCTGGACAGAAGAACAATAGCTTGCAGTTCCTCTTTAGTGCCAAGGAAAATTTGTTATTTGCTGTTAAAGGAAGCTCAACATGGAGAGAGATAATTATTAGCTCCGCTTCAGGCTGGGAGATAACCCAAATGCAAGGAAAACAGCTTGGACATCAGTGAATGTTATTTGTATATAGAAAACAAGCTCTGTGCTGGAGGAGATCAAATAGATTTAATGCCCAGGAAAAAAAAAACCACAACAAAACAAAACAATAACAAAAACGCACAAGTTAAAACAAAAGAGAGCACGGCACAAGGCAGATGGAAGATGTCAGGGCTGTGTTGATTGGAGTCAGGAAAGCATCACTCGCGCGTGACTCCTGCGTCCTCCCGTGGTATCCACCAGGGACTGGCACATCAGCTGGGCCCTTGGGTGGAGAGCCAGGGACCTTCTTTTCCAGGGAAAACACCTGGTCCTGCTAATACCCCTAGCAGCCCAAGGAGGCTCGATGGAAACAGCCAGCCTCCCAGCTGAATTTCAAGCAGCTGGCTGTGATGCTGGGAGGGAGCCCGGATGAGGTTTTACTGCTGAATATTTCAGAGCAGATCAAAGCTCTAATAAATCAAATCCACAATTCCATCTGGTACCTTCAGAGGCTCATTTGAAGCAGTGTCTCCGTACAATATGCACCTTCCTACACAACAAGATCTTGTCTTTGTTGTATGCAGGTGTTTGTATAGATGCTCCCAGCATCCTTGTATCCAGGTACATGGCTGGAAGGGGACACGTGAGCCCCTGTCCTGCAACCAAGCAGCTTCCAGTATGGCTCTGAGAGGGAAGAAGTTGTGTCCAAAACAGGATGTGGGAACTGCAATATGCACTATTTAGACCAGCATGTCCTCTTGTACCACCCTGCAAGGGGCTCCTAGGCTTCTTCTCATGGATCCCACACGTGGGACTGAAGTCTAGAGGACATCAAGCAGAGCAAGAGCACCAAAACCACCAGCCTGAAGCCCCTTCTCCAGGTGGGACACCCATCAGCCACAGCAACTGCAAATGCCACTTCACCCTTTCCTGCAGCCGGTTTGGTCTCATATCTCCTCAGATGAACACTGCTCTTAGAGGGTTGATGGTCTCATGGAGGCACATCAGCTCCTCAACCACATGACAATGGTCAAAACCATGCCTCATTCCTACCCAACCCTCTTCCATGCCGGTGCTCACACGGAGGACCTCACACAAAAGCCACCTCCAGCAATGCCAGCAGTGCTTGGTAAATACTCTTCACTGATGTTTACACCATGTACAACCACCAAAACTGACTCACATATGGATTCTGTCATTGCAAACCCAACACAGGCTCTCAGCACATGCAACTTTGCTTCTTCTCCCAGTTTACCCTCTCAGCTATTTAATCTTCCCTGCAACACCATCCTTGTGCTGCAGCACATAACCAAGCACAGCTACACAAAGATCCCTCATCCCAGCTACACCTCATACTTCTAAGTCAGCTTCAGTGCTCCAAATAGGTCCCTTGCACAGGTGGCAATATGAAGCTTTTCAGGAATAAATTGAACACTCCATATTTTTTTTCCCCTTTATTGAAGAGCAATAAGCTCCTGGTCAAAGCATCCAACTGCACATCAGGATGTTGCCCATCTCCCATGGTTTCAGTGGGAGTGAGCTTTTGAATGCTGAGCAGAGGGACACGTCTCCCCTTCCACGGGAGAGGGAAAGCTGGCAGCATGGGCAGGCTCTGTGCTGCCAGATGAGGCAGTACAAGAACAAAAGCAAAGGTTTGGTGAGGAAGAGCTAAACACAACCCCTACCTGATTGTGTTCATGAGACAATGAGCCCTTCCCTCGGGATGGGGAACAGCTGCCATCAAGCTGCTCGCTACAATCCGCAGTCCACTGTAAAAAGGATTAAAAAAAGAGATTGTGTAAAGTAATAGCCAGGCTGGGAAAAACTGCTGTGTCAGTCCACAGCACACAGCAAACACTGTCTGGCCTTGGGCATCACTGTTCGCATGCGCCCCCCCCCCCCCCCGTTTTTTGAGGATGATCCCAAAGGCTTTGCCTCGGAAATGCTCCACCCACCAACGGTGAGCAGAGGGAAGAGACAGGAACAATTGCAGGAAGGCACCTGAAATGATGCTTTGCAATAAAAACCACCCCCAGTAACCACCCCCAGTATTTCCTTGCAGATTCTCACGGTTTTTGGTATCTCAGGCATGTGGTACACACCAGGACAGTTTCACTTGATTACTCTTTTCCATGGAAAGTTGGGAATTTTCTGCTTTTCCCAACTCTGTCTGTTTCAGGGACAGGTACGAGTCCTGAGCTGCCAAAAACCTATGGTTTTATTTTAAACAAAACAAAAAACAGAGCTCAAAGCTGCAAGTTTGGCCATTGCTGTATGCTGTGGTTGTCATGTGCAGCCTGGATGGCAGCCCTGCTGTCACACCAGCTTCGCCCTGTGGTGAAGGACATGGACACTGGGGGACTTCCCAGCCATAGTGGGAGGTCAGCAGGACAGCACAGCCCATGGCAGAGGCGAGCAGCTCTGGAATATGACCTGCTGATTCCCCCAAGGTTTGACAGCAAGGTGCCTCCACCAAAATAATTCAATATGGGGTCGCTCAGGGATTTTTCCCTGACAAAGAAATGAAGGGTTGCATCATACTGGGGAAAACAATAAAACAAAAATTAATAAAATAATCAAGCAAATAAACATAAAAGATGCTGCTTAATCCTAAAGTCTTTTTTTGCCCCCCCCCCAAAGTTGAGGCTGAACCTTGGTGACCAGTTCAATTTCTGAGGTCTTTCATCCTGGAAGCACTTGGCTGTTCCAGAGACACTCATTGCTTGGATGCCATCACCAAGGCTGATGTACCAAGAAAAATGAAAATTCAGTTCTGTACAAACAGCAACTACCTGAGAGCTTCTTGAGCCCACACATAAGAGGAAAAGCCACCACTAGAACTGCTCACCATCCCTGCACAGCTCTGCCCTCATTGCAGAGCCCATGCTAGCTCAACCAGATGGGAAACATCAGCCTCACCTTTAATGAGCTCTTTAACGAGCTGCCCATTGCTCTCCTGCCACCTCTGCTGACCTACCTGGAGAAGCTCACGATACTAGAAGTGAGAGCCTTCTGCTAGACCTATAGATATCTCCTTTAACCGTTTTGAGTGCAACCACATGCCTGGAAAGTTCTCACAAGGTACAGGCCACCCATTATTATGTCCACAGCTGAAAGAAAATTGCATTTTCCCTCTTTCTTCTTTTTTTCTGGTGGGAACAAGGCTGGAGACACCCCCGTTATGGAAATGTCCACACTCTGGGATTCTCTGGACTGGAGATGGATTCAGCTCCCCCGCGAGCAGCGTGGACGATGGAGAAGTGTACAGTGTGCCTTTCCTTCCTTCCCCAAGCATGGAGAACACTTATCTGGAGATATGATACCATCCAAGCACTTCACACACATAGGTGAGTGGATTTATCCTTGCTCAGGCAGGGAAAACATTATTACAGCCACAAGGAAACAAACTGCACAGATATTAAGTAACTTGCCCAAAGTTAAAGATTAAGTTGCTGGCAGAACTTTGCAGTTAAAAAAAATTTTCTTGGTCTCAGTCCAGTGCCTCCACCATAAACCCATCCTTTTTCTTCCATCTCTCATTAGGAGGGAACATATCACCTTCAATCAGGCTGGCTTCCTCCAGGGTTACTACAGCAAGCTGCAGGATACATGAATGCTTGCTTTTATAAGAAATTATCAGGAAGAGAAAACCAGAAATAAAAATTCGTGGATATTTCTTATACAAATTTGGGAGGAGGTGGGAAAATTAATATTTTTGGGAGACAACAGATAATTCCTTCCTAACACATCCCATAAGATATGGCTCAATAAAAGCAGGTGACATATGTAAAAGCCCATCCTCACTTCTTGTCCCATATACAGCCATAAATATGAAATACTGCTTTTTGCTGGAGTTTCACATAGAAATCCTCATTCCACATGGACACCAATGGTTGGGGGCACAAACACATTTAGCTACTTAATTTGGGATGCCACTAAAAGGGGTCTAATTAAAAGATTCAATGTTCAGATCTTTCATTATTAACTTGTTTTTCTTTTAAAATAAACCTGACCATCTTTAAAGGCAGCATCCCTAGCATTGTAATAAAAACCCCAAGCATCTCCTATTTATCAGGGTAGGTGACAGAGGGAGGTTAAAATTCGATTTCCACAACTGGAAGATGGATTTGGTTGTGGTAACCAAGGATCCTAATGCAAAAATTGTACATGAGTATTGTGGTTTAGCCCCAGCCGGCAACTCAACCCCACACAGCTGCTCGCTTATTCCCCCACTGGCAGGATGGGGAAGAATTGGAAGGGTAAAAGTGAGAAAGCTTGTGGGTTGAGATAAGAACAGTTTAATAATTAAAATGAAAAAAATAATAATAAACAACAACAATAATAAAATAATTAAAAGGAGAATAACAAGAGAGAGGCAAAACCAGGGGGCGGGGAAGGGGGAATAAACAACCAAAACCAACAACATATGATGCAGCTGCTCACCACCCGCCAACCCGACGCCATCAGTCCCTGAGCTGCAAACACTCCACCCCACGCCAACTCCCCCAGTTAATATACTGGTCATGATGTCATATGATATGGAATATTCCATTGGCCAGTTTGGATCAGCTGCCTTGGCTGTGGCCCCTCCCCTTCCTGTAAATGTGAATCAAGAGTCTCTCTATTACGCTTAGAAATAAAATCAGCGCTTCTACTCCTGTCTGGGGACTTGCTCACTGGAAACTGGAGCAGCAGCTTTCCTGGAAGAACCTCCCTGAGTGATTGTTCTTCCTTGCAGCTCATGTACCCATGCCTCTAGGGTCAAGGTAGGCTTGCCATCCCACCTCATCATGTCCTCTCCATGGTCACGCAGGTAGAACCATAGGGTGGCCCGTGGTGTGTATCCTCTCCTTTGAGCAAAGGGAGGCTTATTCCTAACAGCTGAGACACTGCTCTGTCGACGTGGGGAGTAGGACAGATCTTCTTTGAGTTGCTGGACCTCTTGGGATAGTTTCTCCACAGCAGAGACAAGGGAGGAAGAGACATGTGCTTTGTAATCCCAGAGTCTATCCATCACGTCCCCCACTGCTGGTGCCTCATCCTCTCTCCAGGACATTGCTGCCAATGAGCTTGCATAGGAGGACGGTGCACTCCATACAAACTTCCGCCACATGGGTCATGTGCACTCGGCTTCATCTGGATCTTTGGATGACCGTTGATCGTCCAGGTCACCATAAATCACCTCAAGCACAGCTAATGCCCTCAGGTACTGGATACCTTTCTCCATGATTGTCCATTTTCCTAGGCGATATGTAACATCATCTTTGAAGGGAAAACTTTCCTTCACTTCAGACAGGAGTCGCCTCCAGAGGCTGAGGGCTTGGGTCCCTTTTCCAATTGCTTTGTCAATGCCCCCTTTCCCCAGAAAGGGATCCCAGTTGTTTGGCTTCTTTTCCCTGTAGTTCCAGGCTACTGGCCCTGTTATCCCAGCATCGGAGCAGCCAGGTGGCAATGTGCTCACCTAGATGACAGTCGAAATCTTTTCGCATATCCCACAGCTCACTCAAGGACAGGGATCAGGTGGTCTCCATTTTGTTTATGACTTCTTCCTTCTCTCCCCGCGATGGCCCTGCTTTTTGATCATCCCATTCTAAACGAGTTGACGTCCGCTTACAATATTTCTTCTTGTGTATAGAGGTGACTGATACCGACACAGGTTGATTCTCTGGTTGAGCTGCAAGTGCCTGTCCTGGGAGTTTGAGTGGCTGCAGTGCCTGTTGCTTTGTCTTCAGATCCGGAGGCTTTCTCTTCCCCTTGCAGGTACTGAATACTGTTGAACAGCACTCGGTACGCATGGGCCAGGCCCCAGCATGTTGCAGTTATCTCTGTGTCTCTGGAATTCCCAGCGTAACAACATACTTTCTCCAAATATTCTACTAGTTTTTCAGGATTCTGCACTTGTTCAGGGGTGAAACTCCAAAATACTGGGGGTGCCCACTGCCCTAGGTACTTGCCCATGCTATCCCACATGCCCTGCCACTCGTAACTATCGACCCTTGGGGCAGATTTCTGGATGATGGATCTCTGGTGTTGGACCTGAAATGTTCATTTTAGGAACAAATCTAACTAGGACCATGTCATTCCTGATGACAACACCAAAACCATCCCTCTGTTTGCTGGGTATCTCCATCCCCTGAAATACAGCAATTTCCTTCTCTGACGTAGCAACCATGAAGCAAGCAAACAGATTATTAGACATATTAAAATGCCCACAAAAACCATACTTTTGGGGAGCATTTGGGACTTTTGTTTGACCTTGTGGTCTTGGTTGCTTCATGGACACCTGTCGTGCTTTAGCCGGCAGCTCAGCCCCACACAGTCGCTCGCTCACTCCCCCACCGGTAGATGGGGGAGAGAATCAGAAGGGTAACGCTCGTGGGTTGGGATAAGAACAGTTTAATAATTAAAATTAAAAGAAACAACAACAGAAATGCAATGTAAAGAAGAACAACGAGAGGCGCAAAGCCCCAGGGGAGGGGGAAAGGGAGGAGAGAGGGGGAACGAAGGGCTGGAACAAACCACACGCGCCGCAGCCGCCCGCCGACCCGACGCCGCGCCGCTCCCGAGCTGCCACCTGCCCCTCCTCAATATACTGGTCATGGTGTCACATGGTATGGAATGAAAATGCCATTGGCCAGTTGGGGTCAGTTGCCCCCACCACGGTCCTGCCCCTCCCAGCCCCCCCGCCATGCGGCAGAACGCAGGAAGCTGGAAAGGTAGCCGACCCCCACAGTGAGGAGAATTAACCCCTTCTCAGCCAAAACCAGCACATTCTCCACCCCTTATTCCATACCATTTATACCATGCCCAGGTCCCATACAATCCAATACAACCTTACCAACCACCACCCCTTCCCTTCCCATCCTTTAACATAATACACAGACATCAGTCCCTTAGTTCATGGACCTTCCCTGTAAAATGTC
The DNA here is from genome assembly GCF_949628215.1 of Phalacrocorax aristotelis. Taxonomy (NCBI): domain Eukaryota; kingdom Metazoa; phylum Chordata; class Aves; order Suliformes; family Phalacrocoracidae; genus Phalacrocorax; species Phalacrocorax aristotelis. Next base: position 27,822,233 of record NC_134310.1, read on the forward strand.
CATTAAAATGTCCATTGAGTTCACCCAGTCCATGACTCTGGGCTCCATCTGTTGAATCAGTCTTTCAGGGTGGGAGAGATGGTGTGTGTGGCGTTGGGTTGCTGCATACCAAGTCAGCCATCCTTCCATCAATGCTGCACGGCTTCTTTCATATTTTATCTTCCATGGGCTGGGAGGCTTGTACTCTGATATCATTGATACAACACAGAGGTGACACAGAATATTATACAGCAGTTCGCATTGTCCCATTCAGTTCATGGACTGTTTTCGCCCAAAATCAAATCCCCTTGAGGCACACATCGGATTTCTCCATCCTCCCGCATCACCCACCAAGTGCACCCAGGTCCTTGAGCAAAAGCAATCCCACGAATGGGTTTGCCTTTGCCGGAGGCAGGAAGAACCCAGACTGTTTTGCCCAGCATACTTTTTGTGTGCACTACAGGGACTCTATCCCCTTCCACAGTATGTAGGATTTCTGACTGGGCAGGGCCAGCTCGGTTGGCAGATCCCCTCGTGTTGACTAACCACGTGGCTTTTGCTAAATGTGTATCCCGGTGTTTAAATGTCCCACCCCCCATTGCTCTCAGTGTAGTCTTTAACAGTCCATTGTACCGTTCAATTTTCCCAGAGGCTGGTGTGTGACAGGGGATGTGATACACCCACTCAATGCCGTGCTCTTTGGCCCAGCTGTCTATGAGGTTATTTCGGAAATGAGTCCCGTTGTCTGACTCAATTCTCTCTGGGGTGCCATGTCGCCACAGGACTCGGTTTTCCAGACCCAGGATAGTGTTCCGGGCAGTGGCGTGGGGCATGGGGTATGTTTCCAGCCAGCCAGTCGTTGTTTCTACCATTGTAAGCACATGGTGCTTGCCTTGGCGGGTCTGTGGGAGTGTGATATAGTCAATCTGCCAGGCCTCCCCATATTTATATTTCAGCCATCGTCCCCCACACCACAGAGGCTTTACCCGCTTCGCTTGCTTGATTGCAGCACATGTGTCACATTCGTGGATAACCTGTGCAATAATATCCATGGTCAAGTCCACCCCTCGATCACGAGCCCACCTGTATGTTGCATCTCTCCCTTGATGGCCTGAGGTGTCATGGGCCCACCGAGCTAGAAATAGTTCACCCTTATGTTGCCAGTCCAGATCCACCTCAGCCACTTCAATCTTGGCAGCCTCATCTACCTGCTGGTTGTTCTGATGTTCTTCAGTGGCCCGACTCTTGGGGACGTGAGCATCCACATGCCGTACCTTTACAACCAGGTTCTCTACCCGGGCAGCAATATCTTGCCACAATGTGGCGGCCCAGATGGGTTTGCCTCTGCGCTGCCAGTTGCTTTGCTTCCACTGCTGCAGCCAGCCCCACAGGGCATTTGCCACCATCCAGGAGTCAGTAGAGAGATAGAGCACTGGCCACTTTTCCCGTTCAGCAATGTCTAAGGCCAGCTGGATGGCCTTTACCTCTGCAAACTGGCTCAATTCACCTTCTCCTTCAGCAGTTTCTGCTACTTGTCGTGTAGGACTCCATACAGCAGCCTTCCATCTCCGGTGCTTTCCCACAAAGTGACAGGACCCATCAGTGAACAGGGCATATTGCTTCTCATCTTCTGGCAGTTTGTTATACAGTGGGGCTTCTTCAGCACGTGTCACCTCCTCCTCTGGTGATAATACAAAATCTTCGCCTTCTGGCCAGTCCATAATCACTTCCAAGATTCCTGGGCGACTGGGGTTTCCTACTCGAGCCCGCTGGGTGATCAGTGCAACCCATTCACTCCACATAGCATCAGTTGCATGGTGTGTAGAGGGGATGTTTCCTTTGAACATCCAGCCCAGCACTGGCAGTCGGGGTGCCAGGAGCAGCTGTGCCTCAGTACCAACCACTTCTGAAGCAGCTCGGACCCCTTCATATGCTGCCAATATCTCTTTTTCAGTTGGAGTATAGTGGGCTTCGGACCCTCTGTATCCACGACTCCAAAACCCTAGGGGTCGACCTCGGGTCTCCCCTGGCGCTTTCTGCCAGAGGCTCCAGGTAGGGCCATTCTCCCCGGCTGCCATGTAGAGCACATTTTTTACATCTTGTCCTGCCCAGACTGGCCCAAGAGCTACTGCATGAACTATTTCTCGTTTAATCTGTTCAAAGGCTTGTCGTTGCTCAGGGCCCCATTTTAAATCATTCTTTTTCCGGGTCACTTGATAGAGAGGGCTCACGATCAGACTGTAATTTGGAATAGGCATTCTCCAAAAACCCACAACACCTAAAAAAACCTTTTGTTTCCTTTTTGCTAGTTGGTGAAGACATGGCTGCTATTTTGTTGATCACATCCATTGGAATCTGACAACGACCATCTTGCCATTTGATTCCTAAGAACTGGATTTCTCGTGCGGGTCCCTTCACCTTACTTTGTTTTATGGCAAAACCAGCTTTCAGAAGGATTTGGACTATTTTCTCTCCTTTCTCAAAAACTTCTTCCGCTGTGTTGCCCCACACAATGATGTCATCAATGTATTGAAGGTGTTCGGGAGCTTCTCCCTGTTCCAGTACAGTCTGAATCAGTCCATGGCAAATGGTAGGACTGTGTTTCCACCCCTGGGGCAGTCGATTCCAGGTGTACTGGACGCCCCTCCATGTGAAAGCAAACCGTGGCCTGCACTCTGCTGCCAGAGGGATTGAGAAGAATGCATTAGCGATATCAGTTGTGGCATACCACTTGGCTGCCTTGGACTCCAGTTCGTATTGAAGTTCTAGCATGTCTGGCACAGCAGCACTCAACGGTGGAGTGACTTCATTCAGGCCACAATAGTCTACTGTTAGCCTCCACTCTCCATTAGACTTCCGCACTGGCCATATGGGACTGTTAAAGGGTGAGTGGGTCTTACTGATCACTCCTTGGCTCCCCAGTCGATGAATGAGCTCATGGATGGGGATCAGAGAGTCTCAGTTGGTGCGATATTGCCGCCGGTGCACTGTTGTGGTGGCGATCGGCACCTGTTGTTCTTTGACCCTCAGCAACCCCACAACAGAAGGGTCTTTTGAGAGACCGGGCAAGGTAGACAGCTGTTTAGTTTCCTCCGTCTCCAAGGCAGCTACACCAAAAGCCCACTTGTACCCTTTTGGGTCCTTGAAATACCCTCTCCTGAGGTAGTCTATGCCAAGGATGCACAGAGCCTCGGGGCCAGTCACAATGGGGTGCTTCTGCCACTCATTGCCAGTTAGGCTCACTTCGGCCTCCAATACAGTTAGCTCTTGGGATCCCCCTGTCACTCCAGCAATGCTGATGGGTTCTGCCCCTATATAGTTTGATGGCATTAAGGTGCACTGTGCGCCGGTGTCCACTAAAGCTTTATACTCCTGTGGGTCGGACGTGCCAGGCCATCGGATCCACACAGTCCAGTAAGCCCGGTTATCCCTTTCCTCCACCCGGCTGGAGGCAGGGCCCCTCTAGTCCTGATCGTGGCAGTCACAACTCACTTGCTGTAAATGTGAATTAGGAGTCCCTCTATTACACTTAGAAATAAAATCTGCACTTCTGCTCCTCTGTCTGGGGACTTTCTCACTGGAAACTGGAGCAGCAGCTTTCCTGGAAGAGCCTCCCTGAGTGATTGTTTTTCCTTGCAGTTCATGTACCTGTGCCTGTAGGGTCGAAGTAGGCTTGCCATCCCACCTCATCATGTCCTCTCCGTGGTCACGCAGGTAGAACCATAGGGTGGCCCGTGGTGTGTATCCCCTTCTTTGAGCCAAAGGACGCTTATTCCTAACAGCTGAGACACTACTCTGTCGAGGTGGGGAGTAGGACAGATCTTCTTTGAGTTGCTGGACCTCTTGGGATAGTTTCTCCACAGCAGAGACGACCGAGGAGGAGATATTTGTGTCGTAATCCCGGAGTCTATCCATCACCTCTGCCACCGTTGGTGTCTCGTCATCTTTCCAGGACATTACTGCCAATGAGTTTGCATGCGAAGATGGTGTGCTCCGTACAAACTTCCGCCACATGGGTCATGTGCACTTGGCTTTATCTGGATCTTTGGATGACCGTTGATAGTCCAGGTCACCATAAATCACCTCAAACACAGCTAATTCCCTTAGATACTGGATGCCTTTCTCCATAGTTGTCCGTTTTCCTGGGCGATATGTAACATCTTCTTTGAAGGGATACCTTTCCTTCACTCCAGACAGGAGTCGCCTCCAGAGGCTGAGGGCTTGGGTCCCTTTTCCAATTGCTTTGTCAATGCCCCCTTCCCCAGAAAGGGATCCCAGTTGTTTGGCTTCTTTTGCCTCTAGTTCCAGGCTACTGGCCCCATTATCCCAGCATCGGAGCAGTCAGGTGACAATGTGCTCACCTGAACGACGGCTATAATCTTTTCGCATATCTCGCAACTGGCTTAAGGACAGGGATCGGGTGGTCTCTATTTCATTTATTACTTCTCCCTCCTCTCCCCGCGATGGCCCTGGTTCTTCATCATCCCGTTCTAAACGAGTTGATGTCCGCTTCCAATATTTCGTCTTGTGTATGGGGGCAACTGATACTGGTACGGGTTTATTTTCTGAGCCAGCTCCGGTACTTGTTGTGGGGGTTTGAGTGGCTGCAGTGCCTGCTGTCAGGGCTGGATTGTCTACAGTGCCAGTCACTTTGCATTTCAATCCAGAGACATTCTCTTCCCCCTGGGGGCACTGACTACTGTTGAGCAGGGCTCCATACGCATGGGCCAGGCCCCAGCACGTTGCAGTTATCTGTGTCTCTCTGGAGTTCCCAGCATAACAACATACTTTCTCCAAATATTCTACTAGTTTTTTAGGATTCTGCACTTGTTCGGGGGTGAAACTCCAAAATACTGGGGGTGCCCACCGCCCTAGGTACTTGCCCATGCTATCCCACATGCCCTGCCACTCGTAACTATCAAGCCTCGGGGCAGATTTCTGGGTGATATTCTTAAGTTGCTTAGTCAAAACCAAAACAACATGCCCAAAAACTAACAATAAGTGCACCTTAACCACCCAAGGATGATCAAGATACAAAAACGTTGTTGTAACAAAGGCGGAGACATCATAGAACAAAGTTGCAAAGATACCGTTCTGTATTTCCTCCATATAAAATCTCTCCGAGGAGGAGGTATAATTGCTAATTGCCTCAACAAGGTGGTATCCGAAGTACAGTAACGGTTTCAGCAGCAGACTCAACAAACCAACACCAATCTTTAACACCAACTGCAAAAAGGACAACATGGTGCTGTGACCAGCAGCTGTTGTTACCTCCAACCCTTGAGCCCCACGTTGGGCGCCAAAAAGACTGTCATGGTTTAGCCGGCAGCTCAGCCCCACACAGTCGCTCGCTCACTCCCCACCGGTAGATGGGGGAGAGAATCAGAAGGGTAACGCTCATGGGTTGGGATAAGAACAGTTTAATAATTAAAATTAAAAGAAACAACAACAGAAATGCAATGTAAAGGAGAACAACGAGAGGCGCAAAGCCCCGGGGGAGGGGGAAAGGGAGGGGAGAGGGGGAACGAACCGCCGAAACAAACCGCACACCATGCAGCCGCCCGCCGACCCAGCGCCGCGCCGCCCCCGCGCTGCCACTGCCCCCCCTCAATATACTGGTCATGGTGTCACATGGTATGGAATGAACCTGCCATTGGCCAGTCGGGGTCAGCCGCCCCCACCATGGCCCTGCCCCTCCCAGCCCCCCCCACCACGCGGCAGAACGGGGGAAGCTGGAAAGGTAGCCGACCCCCATGGTGAGGAGAATTAACCCCTTCTCAGCCAAAACCAGCACAACACCCCTGTGCATACGGATGGGAACACATCTCACTACCGAGCATCCCCCCACTGCAGCCCCTGCAGCTCTATCCAGTCCCTCCAGGATTTTTCCATCCTGGTGAAGCAGCATTCCGTTTGGGATGGAGAGAGGCACCCTTCATTTACAAATGAAATATCCTTCATTTATAAATGGGAACCTTGGAGAAGTCAAAAAGCTTCAGGGCATGCACCTTGAGACCATGGAAAAACAAAGCCCAGTTGGTAGGAGACCTCTACCAACCAGTTGGAGACCTCATATCTGGCTGAACAAGCAAGCTGCCCCAAATTCAGTCTTTTATTTTATCCTGCTTTACACCCCAATGCTCAAAAAGCTGCTTCAGCTGGACGTGCATCCCCAACCCAGGCAACAAGCCATGGGTGTCCCCCAGCCCATCTCCCACCCCATGCTGTGCCCTTCGCCCACCTGCGGCACATGGGACTGTGTCTTCTCACTCTCGCCATCCCCCTCCATTTTATCCATCAGCAGCCCCTGGACCTGGTACTCCAGAACGTAGCTGTCAATGAAACGCTCCAGCTCCTCGATCTCCTGAGAGCGGCTGCTCCCCGCCTCTGAGGAGGCCGATGCCACCGACGAGTTTTCCATCCCTTCAGGAGAGACGCCGATAATGGAGGGGGCCTGAGAAAGTGAAATAAAGAAAGGCAAGAAATTATTTCCCAGTAATTATAAAAAAGTTACCACAGGCAGGATACTTATGCTGTACATCCAGTAACATTTATAATAATCCCAGGTAGTCACATTTAGAGTTTCCATGCGTGCACAAACAAAAGAAGTCCCATTTCTGTGATACTCCTACATTTAAGGACAGCAACAGACATTTCAGTTATCCACCTTAAAACCCAAACTACTGAAAACCTCCAGGCACATGCACAAGAGAAAAATAAAATTAAAAGGCTAAATTTAAAAAGCCCATGGCATTAGCTGTGCTGGATAAGGGTGATAAGCTGGGGATGATGGACAGGGGTGTGAGGAATAGGATGAAAATTGGAAAGCTTCTATAGGATGGCGGCAGTCAAGAGAATTAACCCCTTCTCAGCCAAAACCAGCACATTCTCTACCCCTTATTCCATACCATTTATACCATGCCCAGGTCCCATACAATCCAATACAACCTTACCAACCACCACCCCTTCCCTTCCCATCCTTTAACATAATACACAGACATCATTCCCGTAGTTTATGGATCATCCCTGTAAAATGTCCATTAAAATGTCCATTGAGTTCACCCAGTCCATGACTCTGGGCTCCATCTGTTGAGTCAGTCTTTCAGGGTGGGAGAGATGGTGTGTGTGGCGTTGGGTTGCTGCATACCGAGTCAGCCATCGTTCCATTACTGCTGCATTTTGCTTGTTTCACACTTTACCTTCCATGGATTGGGAGGGTTGTACTCTGATATCATTGATACAACACAGAGGTGACACAGAATATTATATAGCCGTTCGCATTATGCCATTCAGTTCATTGGCTGTTTTCACCCAAAATCAAATCCCCTTGAGGCACACATCGGACTTGTCCATCCTCCCGCATCACCCACCAAGTGCACCCAGGTCCTCGAGCAAACGCAAACCCACGAATGGGTTTGCCTTTGCCGGAGGCAGGAAGAACCCAGACTGTTTTGCCCAGCATACTTTTTTTATGTGCACTACAGGGACTCTATCCCCTTCCACAGTACGTAGGATTTCTGACTGGGCAGGGCCAGCTCGGTTGGCAGATCCCCTCGTGTTGACTAACCACATGGCTTTTGCTAAATGTGTATCCCAGTGCTTGAATGTCCCACCCCCCATTGCTCTCAGTGTAGTTTTTAACAGTCCATTGTACCGTTCAATTTTCCCAGAGGCTGGTGCGTGATAGGGGATGTGATACACCCACTCAATGCCGTGCTCTTTGGCCCAGGTGTCTATGAGGTTGTTTCAGAAATGAGTCCCCTTGTCTGACTCAATTCTCTCTGGGGTGCCATGTCGCCACAGGACTCGGTTTTCCAGACCCAGGATAGTGTTCCGGGCAGTGGCGTGGGGCATGGGGTATGTTTCCAGCCGGTGGTTGCTTCTACCATTGTAAGCACATGGCGCTTGCCTTGGCGGGTCTGTGGGAGTGTGATATAGTCAATCTGCCAGGCCTCCCCATATTTATATTTCAGCCATCGTCCCCCACACCACAGAGGCTTTACCCGCTTCGCTTGCTTGATTGCAGCACATGTGTCACATTCGTGGATAACCTGTGCAATAATATCCATGGTCAAGTCCACCCCTCGATCACGAGCCCACCTGTATGTTGCATCTCTCCCTTGATGGCCTGAGGTGTCATGGGCCCACCGAGCTAGAAATAGTTCACCCTTATGCTGCCAGTCCAGATCCACCTCAGCCACTTCAATCTTGGCAGCCTCATCTACCTGCTGGTTGTTCTGATGTTCTTCAGTGGCCCGACTCGGGGACGTGAGCATCCACATGCCGTACCTTTACAACCAGGTTCTCTACCTGGGCAGCAATATCTTGCCACAATGTGGCAGCCCAGATGGGTTTGCCTCTGCGCTGCCAGTTGCTTTGCTTCCACTGCTGCAGCCAGCCCCACAGGGCATTTGCCACCATCCAGGAGTCAGTAGAGAGATAGAGCACTGGCCACTTTTCCCGTTCAGCAATGTCTAAGGCCAGCTGGATGGCCTTTACCTCTGCAAACTGGCTCAATTCACCTTCTCCTTCAGCAGTTTCTGCTACTTGTCGTGTAGGACTCCATACAGCAGCCTTCCATCTCCGGTGCTTTCCCACAAGGTGACAGGACCCATCAGTGAACAGGGCATATTGCTTCTCATCTTCTGGCAGTTTGTTATACAGTGGGGCTTCTTCAGCACGTGTCACTTCCTCCTCTGGTGATAATCTAAAGTCTTTGCCTTCTGGCCAGTCCATAATCACTTCCAAGATTCCTGGGCGACTGGGGTTTCCTACTCGAGCCCGCTGGGTGATCAGTGCAACCCATTTACTCCACGTAGCATCAGTTGCATGGTGTGTAGAGGGGAGGTTTCCTTTGAACATCCAGCCCAGCACTGGCAGTCGGGGTGCCAGGAGCAACTGTGCCTCAGTACCAACCACTTCTGAAGCAGCTTGAACCCCTTCATATGCTGCCAATATCTCTTTTTCAGTTGGAGTATAGTGGGCTTCGGACCCTCTGTATCCACGACTCCAAAACCCTAGGGGTCGACCTCGGGTCTCCCCTGGCGCTTTCTGCCAGAGGCTCCAGGTAGGGCCATTCTCCCCGACTGCCGTGTAGAGCACATTTTTTATATCTTGTCCTGCCCGGACTGGCCCAAGAGCTACTGCATGAACTATTTCTCCTGTTTAATCTGTTCAAAGGCTTGTCGTTGCTCAGGGCCCCATTTTAAATCATTTCTTCTTCCAGGTCACTTCACAGAGAGGGCTTACAATCAGATTGTAATTTGGAATATGCATTCTCCAAAAACCCACAACACCTAAAAAAACCTTTTGTTTCCTTTTTGCTGGTTGGTGAAGACATGGCTGCTATTTTGTTGATCGCATCCATTGGGATCTGACAATGGCCATCTTGCCATTTGATTCCTAAGACCTGGATCTCTTCTACAGGTACCTTACCTTTAATTTGTTTTATGGCCAAACCAGCCTTCAGAAGGATTTGGACTATTTTCTTCCCTTTCTCAAAGGCATCTTCCGCTGTGTTGCCCCACACTATGATGCCATCAATGTATTGAAGGTGTTCTGGAGCTCCACCTTGTTCCAGTACAGTCTGAATCAGTCCATGGCAAATGGTAGGACTGTGTTTCCACCCCTGGGGCAGTTGATTCCAGGTGTTCCAGGTGTACTGGACACCCCTCCAAGTGAAAGCAAACTGTGGCCTGCACTCTGCTGCCAGAGGGATTGAGAAGAATGCATTAGCGCTATCAAATGTGGCATACCACTTGGCTGCCTTGGACTCCAGTTCGTATTGAAGTTCTAGCATGTCTGGCACAGCAGCACTCAATGGTGGAGTGACTTCATTCAGGCCACAATAGTCTACTGTTAGCCTCCACTCTCCATTAGACTTCCGCACTGGCCGTGTGGGACTGTTAAAGGGTGAGTGGGTTTTACTGATGACTCCTTGGCTCCCCAGTCGATGAATGAGTTTATGGATGGGGATCAGAGAGTCTCTGTTGGTGCAATATTGCCACCGGTGCACTGTTGTGGTGGCGATCGGCACCTGTTGTTCTTTGACCCTCAGCAACCCCAAAACAGAAGGGTTCTTTGAGAGGCCAGGCAAGGTAGACAGCTGTTTAATTCTCTCCATCTCCAAGTCAGCCACTCCTAATGCCCACCTGTACCCTTTTGGGTCCTTGAAATACCCTCTCCTGAGGTAGTCTATGCCAAGGATGCACAGAGCCTCGGGGCCAGTCACAATGGGGTGCTTCTGCCACTCATTGCCAGTTAGGCTCACTTCGGCCTCCAATACAGTTAGCTCTTGGGATCCCCCTGTCACTCCAGCAATGCTGATGGGTTCTGCCCCTATATAGTTTGATGGCATTAAGGTGCACTGTGCGCCGGTGTCCACTAAAGCTTTATGCTCCTGTGGGTCGGACGTGCCAGACCATCGGATCCACACAGTCCAGTAAGCCCGGTTATCCCTTTCCTCCACCTGGCTGGAGGCAGGGCCCCTCTAGTCCTGATCGTGGCAGTCACAACTCACTTCCTGTAAATGTGAATTAGGAGTCCCTCTATTACACTTAGAAATAAAATCAGCGCTTCTGCTCCTCTGTCTGGAGAATTGCTTACGAGAAACTGGAGCAGCAGCTTTCCTGGAATAACCTCCCTGAGTGATTGTTTTTCCTTGCAGTTCATGTACCTGTGCCTGTAGGGTTGAAGTAGGCTTGCCATCCCACCTCATCATGTCCTCTCCGTGGTCACGCAGGTAGAACCATAGGGTGGCCCGTGGTGTGTATCCCCTTCTTTGAGCCAAAGGACGCTTATTCCTAACAGCTGAGACACTGCTCTGTCGAGGTGGGGAGTAGGACAGATCTTCTTTGAGTTGCTGGACCTCTTGGGATAATTACTCCACAGCAGAGACAAGGGAGAAAATGTGCTTTGTAATCCCGGAGTCTATCAATCACCTCCGCCACCATTGGTGTCTCATCATCTTTCCAGGACATTACTGCCAATGAGTTTGCATGTGAAGATGGTGCGCTCCGTACAAACTTCCGCCACATGGGTCGTGTGCACTCGGCTTCATCTGGATCTTTGGATGACCGTTGATAGTCCAGGTCACCATAAATCACCTCAAGCACAGCTAATGCCCTTAGATACTGGATACCTTTCTCCATGGTTGTCCGTTTTCCTGGGCGATATGTAACATCTTCTTTGAAGGGATACCTTTCCTTCACTCCAGACAGGAGTCGCCTCCAGAGGCTGAGGGCTTGGGTCCCTTTTCCAATTGCTTTGTCAATGCCCCCTTCCCCAGAAAGGGATCCCAGTTGTTTGGCTTCTTTTGCCTCTAGTTCCAGGCTACTGGCCCCATTATCCCAGCATCGGAGCAGTCAGGTGACAATGTGCTCACCTGAACGACGGCTATAATCTTTTCGCATATCTCGCAACTGGCTTAAGGACAGGGATCGGGTGGTCTCTATTTCATTTATTACTTCTCCCTCCTCTCCCCGCGATGGCCCTGGTTCTTCATCATCCCGTTCTAAACGAGTTGATGTCCGCTTCCAATATTTCGTCTTGTGTATGGGGGCAACTGATACTGGTACGGGTTTATTTTCTGAGCCAGCTCCGGTACTTGTTGTGGGGGTTTGAGTGGCTGCAGTGCCTGTTGTCAGGGCTGGATTGTCTACAGTGCCAGTCACTTTGCATTTCAATCCAGAGACCTTCTCTTCCCCTTGGGAGCACTAAATACTTTTGAGCAGGGCTCGGTACGCATGGGCCAGACCCCAGCACGTTGCAGTTATCTGTGTCTCTCTGGAGTTCCCAGCATAACAACATACTTTCTCCAAATATTCTACTAGTTTTTCAGGATTCTGCACTTGTTCGGGGGTGAAACTCCAAAACACTGGGGCTGCCCACTGCCCAAGGTACTTGCCCATGCTATCCCACATGCCCTGCCACTCGTAACTATCAAGCCTCGGGGCAGATTTCTGGGTGATATTCTTAAGTTGCTTAGTCAAAACCAAAACAACATGCCCAAAAACTAACAATAAGTGCACCTTAACCACCCAAGGATGATCAAGATACAAAAAGGTTGTTGTAACAATGGCGGAGACATCATAGAACAAAGTTGCAAAGATACCGTTCTGTATTTCCTCCATATAAAATCTCTCCGAGGAGGAGGTATAATTGCTAATTGCCTCAACAAGGTGGGATCTGAAGTACAGTAACGGTTTCAGCAAAAACCCCAAATACCAGATAAAGCTGAAAACGAGTGTTTGTATAACAAATCTCGTAGGCAAAACATTACTAATCACAGCAGAACACAGCAGACTAAACAAACCAACACCGATCTTTAACACCAACTGCAAAAAGGACAACATGGTGCTGTGACCCTTGAGTCCCACGTTGGGCGCCAAAAAGACTGTCATGGTTTAGCCGGCAGCTCAGCCCCACACAGTCGCTCGCTCACTCCCCACCGGTAGATGGGGGAGAGAATCAGCAGGGTAACGCTCATGGGTTGGGATAAGAACAGTTTAATAATTAAAATTAAAGAAAAAAAAATGCAATGTAAAGGAGAACAACGAGAGGCACGAAACCCGGGGGGTGGGCGGGGAAGGGAATGAACCACCAAAACAAACCGCACACCACGCAGCCACTTACCACCTGCTAACCTGACGTCGCGCCTCCTCCGAGTCGCAAACTGCCCCCCCCCTTAATATACTGGCCATGGTGTCACATGGTATGGAATGAACCTGCCATTGGCCAGTCGGGGTCAGCCGCCCCCGCCATGGCCCTGCCCCTCCCAGCCTCCCCCCGAGCGGCAGAGCGGGAAGCTGGAAAGGTAGCTGGCCCCCCATGGTGAGGAGAATTAACCCCTTCTCAGCCAAAACCAGCACAAGCAGTGAGAGCATCTCAGTGAATAAAAGGAGAACTTTATTGCTGGCAGCCAGCTTTCATGTCCATCAAACTGTAGGAACAGTTACTATGGAAAATGAAAGCAATCGAGATGAGCCATGACTCCCCACATCCAGGTAATGCTGCCTCTCCACAAGCACAGATGAAGCATCACATGTCTGTTTTGGATTTGCTGCTCCAAAGCCAGTATCTTTTCAAATGCCAAAACATCAAGCACAGCGATGTAAATTATTATATCTTGGATTTGACCATTTTTTAATTAAAATGTAAACACCTTTGAAAATCACATTGAGTGACTGCTGCTGGAGTTAGCCTTGGGCTTTTCTGATACTGATGCATCCATGGCTGGCTGAAGATTTTATGTATGTCATCACCCTTCCAGTCTCCGGTCTCATTTCTGGTACCTGGTGACACAGAAAAGCCCAAGTGACAGGACAGGAGGCCAACAACTATCACATTGCAGTGCCATCCACGAGCCTGGTATGCCACAGAGCAGGCAAACGCCACAGTGAATCTGTGTTGGTTTTGGCTGGGGTAAAGTTGATTTTCTGCACAGTAGCTAGTACGGGGCTGTGTTTTGGATTTGTGCTAGAAACAGTGTTGATAACACAGGGATGTTTTTGTTATTGCTGAGCAGTGATTACACAGAGTCAAGGCCTTTTCTGCTCCTCACCCCACCCCACCAGCGAGTGAGCTTGGGGTGCACAAGAAGCTGGGAGGGGACACAGCTGGGTCAACTGACCCAAACTGACCAAAGGGGTATTCCACACCATATGACATCATGCTCAGCATATAAAGGTGGAGGAAGAAGGAAGGAGGGGACGTTCAGAGTGATGGTGTTTGTCTTCCCAAGTAACAGTTACACGTGATGGAGCCCTGCTTTCCTGGAGATGGCTGAACACCTGCCAGCCGATGGGAAGTAGTGAATTAATTCCTTGTTCTGCTTTGCTTGTGTGCGCGGCTTTTGCTTTCCCTATTAAACTGTCTTTATCTCAAACCATGAGTTTTCTCACTTTTACTCTTCTGACTTTCTCCCCCTGGGAGGGAGTGAGCGAGTGGCTGTGTGGGGCTTAGTTGCCAGCTGGGGTTAAACCACGACAGCATTGAAACAGAGCCATTAAAATAAACACAGAAAGAAATAGGGGAAAAAACCAAAACAAAACAAAAAAGGAGAGAGCCAGGAGTGCAAAAGGCCACAGAATCATCCAACCCAAAACAGCCACCTTGACACAGTAATCCAGCAAGGAAGGGAGAGAAATAACCAGAAAGCCAGAAATCCCTCATTCTCAGCCAGACAATAACTTATTACATAGCTTACCTCACTGCAATTAGGATGTTTTTTGTGTTTGGGAGGTGGATTTGGCTTTTTCTTTTTAAACAAAACCAAAGCCTTGTCACCTTTAGAAACACAAAGTCTTTCAGTGTGTCAAATCTGTGCACGAGGCTGGAGCGGTTTCCCACCAGATGGTCTTTACACTTTGCATGATCGTATGATGATCCATACATTTTGCAATCGTACATTTCAACCGCGTGCTTGCATGCAGGTGCCAGCCACCATGTACAGTCTTTTACAAATAACCGAAGGGAAACCTTAATCAGAAAGTAAATCTTTTCATTCCAGGCACCCAGGCAATATAATGGGCACTTGGGCTGTGAAAAGCCCTGTAAGCCTAAAAGATACATCCAACTCTAAGTTGAGATGTCAACCCACTGAAACAATCCATCCCGTGGGCTGTTGCCAGCAGGGACGGATGGGGCAGGAGCGGCATCCCCCAGTCAGCAGCAGGGCAGGTGTGGAGGGTGCTTAATCCCAATTAAACCATGCCTGTAGCTTGCTGGCAAAGAGCATTTTTGCATCTGTATGCCAGCTTTTAGCAGCATTCAGAGGACATACCTCAGCCGCCAGCCAAAATGCTGGGGCTGCCACTCCAGACAGATGGAGGGGATTTTATACTAGGAAGAGTGAGCTGGTCCTCTCCTCCCAGGAATCACAGAATCATCAAATGGTTTGGGTTGGAAGGGACCTTTAAAGGTCACTTAGTCAAACCCTCATGCAATGAGCAGGGACATCTTCAACTAGATCAGGTTGCTCAGAGCCCCGTCCAACCTGACCTTGAATGTTTCCAGGGATGGGGCATTGACCACCTCTCTGGGCAACTGTGCTGGTTTTGGCTGGGATAGAGTTAATTCTCTTCACTGCAGCTGGTAAAGTGCCAATGGCACATTGATGTAGTGGTTGTTAAGTAGTGGCTAAGTGTCGCTAAGTAGCACCTATACTAGTTAGGGACCTTTCCAGCTTCTCATGCTCTGCCATGTGCACAAGAAGCTGGGAGGGGAGGGGCCACAGCCAAGGCAGATGATCCAAACTGGCCAATGGGATATTCCATATCATATGACATCATGACCAGTATATTAACCGGGGGAGTTGGCGTGGGGTGGAGTGTTTGCAGCTCAGGGACTGGTGGCGTCGGGTTGGCGGGTGGTGAGCAGCTGCATCACATGTTGTTGGTTTTGGTTGTTTATTCCCCCTTCCCCGCCCCCAGGTTTCGCCTCTCTCATTATTTTCCTTTTCATTGCATTATTATTATCGTTGTTGTTATTTTTTTATTGTAATTATTAAACTGTTCTTATCTTAACCCACGAGCTTTCTCACTTTTACCCTTCTGATTCTCTCCCCCATCCCGCCGGTAGGGGAGTGAGCGAGCGGCTGTGTGGGGTTGAGTTGCCGGCTGGGGCTAAACCACAACAGCAACCTATTCCAGGACATCCCAGGATGTTTCACCACCCTCATCATAAGGAAGAAATGTTTTATATCTAGTCTGAATCTACCCTCTTTTAGTTTAAAAACATTACCCCTTGTCCTATCACTACAGTCCCTGCTAAAAATTCTGTCCCCATCTTTCTTAGAAGCACCCTTTAAGTATTGAAAGGCCACAATAAGGTCTGCCCACAGCCTTCTCCTCTCCAGGCTGAACAACCCCAACTCTCACAGCCTTTCTTTGTAGGAGAGGTGCTCCAGCCCCTCAGATCATTTTTGTTCCCTCCTCTGGACCCGCTCCAACAGGTCCATGTCCTTCTTGTGCTGAGGGCTCCAGAGCTGGACGCAGCACTGCAGGGGGGGTCTCACCAGAGCCGAGTAGATGGGCAGAATCCCCTCCCTGGACCTGCTGGCCACGCTGCTTTGGATGCAGCCCAGGATACAGGCACATTGCCAGATCATGTCCAGGTCTTCACCCACCAGTATCCCCATGACCTTCTCTGCAGGGCTGCTCTCATTCCCTTCATCCCCCAGCCTGTATTGATACCAGGGGTTGCCCCGACCCAGGTGCAGGACCCTTGTACTTGGCCTTGTTGAATCTCGTGAGATTCACATCTTCATGGAATCTCGCCTCCATCCCCACCAACTGCTTTCCTTCATCATGGCTTTCCTCTGTTTTGGAAATGAAGCTTGTCTGTGCAACAAGGCTGGGAGCAGAAGAGCCTCAGGTGTCCCCCATATTCAAGCTCTTTGAAAGATGACATGGGAATGATGAAGCAAGATGCTTTTTGCAGCATCAGCCACCTTCTGCACCATCAGCAATGGAGAAAAGCAAATCATTCCTGTGTTCCTGCTGCTCCAAATCAAGGGGAACAACCCTTCCCGGCCTCGGATCTGGTGATGTTTAGGCTTGGGTTACATGAGCAAAGCAAGGAACAGATTTCAAGGAGCGACAATTCCCTATGACCCAAGTGTGACTCATTCATAGGGGAGATCTGTGCCTTCTGCCTAATATGAGCTGCTCAACTGGAACTGGAAAGAAAAATAATCCAGGAAATCTCTGACATTTTGCAGAGGAAAGGGAAAATAAACAATTTAACACGCCCCTCTCTGAGCTAGTAAAACTCATCTGAAAGTCTCCATGTGCAGATAAGTATATTTAGAGATTTTCTGAATCTCTAATTACCTTCAGTACTAAAAAAACCCCACTCAACAACACCCACAAACAAACAAAATTTCCAAAACCTGCCTTTGGATCCTGGACCCCCACTCCTCCACCACATTTAAATGTTCAAATTATAAAATAAACAGCAGATTGGCTTTTACATCACAGCCATCCTGGGAGCATCAGTCATCGACCTTATCAGTCCCCATACAGGCAGCAGCCATGGCACTGCCATTGATGAGATTTTCTAAATATTCTAGTGGAAAAGAAGAAGAATTGGGAAACGTAGCCATTCTGTACACACAGAAGGAAAATAAGTCCCTTTCTCATAATGCTTCTGGTCAAAAAATAATAAATTAAGAGGTAGGGAAGCAAACAAAGCTCTGGGGAAGCACAAGGGGACAGGGAACACTGTGGGTTCAGTGTTCAACACCACACAAGCAAGTCCAATGTGACACAGAGCTGGCCAAGGAACAGGGACATCAGTGTCACGAGAGTTAAGCTAGCTTTCCAGGACTGCTCTCCCTGCTTCTGGCTCCTTCCAGATTTAAATATACCAATAAGAGCTGCAGCCGCTTGCAAAGACAGGGGAAAAGCCATGAGCATCATCTCCCACGTCCCACCTACTTGCTGAACCTTCTGCTTGGGAAAGGAGGACAAAGCCCAGCACACGACCCAGCAAGGCATCCAACCCTCGCACATTTAAGGACAGGTTTTTGACCCAGGACTGAGTCGGTTGCCAAAGCTTTCCCTTCCCTCGGGGCTGGACAGAGTGTCCTCCTTAGCCCCTGTTCCTGGCCACGTGGACTGGACATGGTCTAGACAGCAGGTTTCCATCCAGCAAAGTGATTGCATTTTGGAGAAGTGCTTCTCACTCCAACCAGAGGGACCATCCAAATTAAACCTTGCTCTGTGAGATTGCTGTGGGCAAAGGACATCATCTAAGACAGCTCTCACAGCTTCGGAAGACGCCCTTGCAGACACTAAATCCATTTTTCAGCCTACAAGGTTCTCTTGCATGTTCTCCCACATAGTTTCTGAAAGCAATTCAGAGAGCACATTTCATACCCAGATGGACCCAGGTTTTGCATCAGGCTCCCAATAGCTGCTCCAGGAAGGGACGTGACCCAGCACTGACACAGCAGTGCTCACCAAGGGTCCCACCAAGCCAAGGGATGCTGCCATGTGGCAGCGATGGACTCCAGCTCCCTGTGGACCCACCACCCCACCGTGCTGGACAATGCCGCAGCAGCAGGTGATGCTCAGCCCTGGATGAGCGGGGACCAGACCCTTCCCAAGCTTCACTTTGCCCAAGCAGTGTGGACCAAGCCCATGGGCTTAACCCTCCTCTCAAATCCATCCCCAGCTTTAACTCCTTCCAGCAGCTCACGAGACAGCTTGAACCAATTCACTGGATAATGCCTCCCTTAGGAACTGGCCTTGCAAATACTGAGCAAAGCACTTCCCCAGACAGGAATTTACCCAAGTTACTGGCTGGCCACCACCCTCCTTTTTGAGGCTTGAAGTGCATTTTTTTGCAATCACTCCCAGGCTATCACTCTGCTCACTGGATGCTCTGCAGCAGTAATGCAGCCACACATCTCCCCAAAAGCCCTTCCCAGGCAGCCCTGTTCCCCCTTCAGTTATCCCCCCTGCTAAATCGCAGCAAGTGAGGGGTGATAAAAAGCCAGCAATGGGGATGGGGAGAAGAGCAGCCTGCTGAACCCCAGGGGGGTAAAGATGCTGCAAGTATTTGTGCAGCTACATTTATCACGCAGGGGATTACTAGGTTTGATTAATAAGAGGTAAATGAAGCAGCTTGACTCAGCTGAGCCCCAGCAGGCGGGTGGAGGACAGGGAGGTTTTCATTAATACAAACCAAATAGAGAGACAGGTACTTCCAGGACACGATAGCTGACCTATTTTGAGATGAATGTGAGATCAAGCGAGCTTTGGGATTGTCTGTTTACCTCCACCAGCAGCAACGACAGTCTAGACAACTGGCCCAGATCAAGACAGCTGATGTTCACCCTTAAGATCCACCAACCCTACATCCTAACATGCCCTGCTGACAGTGTCCTTGACATCAGTCCCTTCTGCAAACCCCAGGTCTCGGATGCCCTGCTGAGCCCCAGCATTGCTGCCAGTGTACTGGGGACAAGAACCTCAAGTTCGTGCTAAAATGTCCTTAGGCTGCTCCTCATGTCCAAGTGTTCCATCCGTCACAGATCCACACACACCACACACTGCACGTATGATTGGGATGTATTGCTGGGTCCTCTGGGCAAGCCATCATACCTCACTTCCCTCTCTTATAAAACACAACAAACCCCATTAGGACTTATCTTAAATGCTCAGCTTTCCCTCTTAGAAAGGGAGGGAATTTTCTTTTCTTCCTCCTTTTCTTCCTAGAAAGTTTGGGGGGAGGAAAGAGGTCTTGGAGCTTCAGGGTGCTACCACAGGGAAGGCATCACAGATCTAAAGGGTCTTTGATAAACATCAGAAGTTTGGCCTGAGTTTTCAGAACACCTCTGGGGTGACTGCATTGAGTAAATACCCAGCAGCTCAGGAAACCAAGTCAAAAAGGCACCGAGAGAAGATTTTTCTCCAGAAATACAGCCTGGTCAGGGATAGTGCCAGAAATACTTATTTTGATAAGTTTGCCTCCTGACCCAAAAGGAAACACTGTTCCTAAAGGGCTGGATGATGACTGGAGGACCCAGGACCATCTGCAGACATCAAAAACCAACAGGACAGCTGTGTCCACTCCAAGACCCCACTTGCAGTGGAAAACCCACCAGCCATGCCCAGGACTGACCCCCCCGAGTGACTGGGGGACCTGCAGGTATGAGGACAACCCAGAAACACATCCACAAATGAGTTTTACGCTATTTTTTTTTCTTTTCTTGAAGGATCCTTCATGTTTATCATGAAGGTCTTCCCACTATGACCTCTACCATGTGGAAGCTCCACCAAATATGGCTGCAGGGACCAAAGGAGCTCGTGCCAGGCCATGTCAGCATCTGAGAAAGTCCCCTCCTGCACCGGCCAACCTCTGCTTACACCCAAAGGATTAACAACCCCTAAGTTAATCATAATGAGAACATGGGGGGAGGACTTAATTGCAGCAAAGGGGAAGCAGCATCAGCAGTTTCAGCAGAAACATCATAGCAGGATGCCTGCTATTCACATACTTTTGACCTCAGAGATGCAAATAAAGAGCCCAAACTATTTAGCTTTGTGAAAAAAGGAAAAGAGGTAAGAGACTATTTGATTAATTAAGAGACTGTGTAGCACTATATACCCAGATGGTATCTCACATTAAAGGGCCTTGCAGGTGGAAGCCCATCACTGCCAGCTCTTGGATGCCGGTACAGTGCAGGTCAAATGAGGGCATCTGAGGGATTTTTATGACCCGCCAATTAAGTAGCTGAGCTTAACAAGGTACTGGAAAAGACACTTCTGGAATAAATTATATAATATGAATGATCAAGAAAATAAACTCCACGCCTAGCCCTGAATTACTGCAAGCACTTGGAGACTTCAGAAGAAGATGCAACCACTGCTAACACAACCACAAAACGCCAGGGCTTGGGGCAGGCTTTCCCCACTCCCACTAGAGTTTTCTTTGGGGCTTTTCTCTCCCAGAAGGAACATGAAGAACCTCTGTGCTTGCTGAAGAACCTCGGTCCACAGGGACACCCTGCTGCTGGTGAGCATCCCCACATGTCCACAAGGTCCAGAAGGAGCCCAATGCCTTCCAGCACAAGAAGCTGGAGATGACACCTAGTACTCAAGTCCCACATGCTCCCTCCTCCAGTGTGGGACAAGGGTCACGTACCTCCCCTACCTGCATTCACCTGAGGAACTGAATCCCCTTTTGCAGAAGCAAAAGGCTGAACCCATCAAATAATAATAATAATTAAAAAAACAACACTTCTTTGCCAGCAGCCCAGCTTTGGCTTGGTGAATTTTCAATAGTTTTGGTCAAGTCACTGAAGCCAAACCACTGGGAAGAAAATGCTGGAAAAAGTTCTTTCGGGGGTTTTTTTTTAGGGTTTGGTATTTTTAAACAAAGGATTTTTACTTTTATTTCACAGTGACGTACACTAAATTTCCACAGCTCTCCATTATGGTGTAAAATACTTAAAACCAGAATTCATTTGGGATTGAATAAAGCCTCTTTGACTTGGCATGATTTTGTTTCCTGTTTTGACGAAATAAAAATACCTATTCTCATTGACCCCAGCTAAAAATCCTCTTATCCCCTACAACTATCCTTACTACCACAATTTTGCTACAGGCTAATTAACTGAAACAAAAAATGCAGTTACCATCCACTATTTGTTCTGTGGGCTGATATTTAGGAGTATTCAGAATACCTAAGGATAGTTTGGGGTACCCACCCAAAGGATGCAACAGTGCTCCAGGACAGAAGACGTAATTCACATATATATTAGAAACTCATAGGCACCTCGGGAAAATTCACGTATATCACTTTTTTTTTTTTTAAGAAGAGAAAAATAAGGAAAATAGGACACCTACATCCCCCCAAAGAGAGAGGGAACTGCTGCAGCCCCAATTCTGCAGGCAAGGTGCGACACGAGGCACAATGCCGCTTCCAGCCCTTTCGGGCTTTATCCTCCCAGCAATGCCTCTGCTTTGGCTTGTTCCCAGCTCCTCCATGGGCTGCTCTACCCCTGGAGAAAATATTTACTCTCCAGAGACTATCAGGCATTGCACAAGATAACACCCAGGGCTGCAGAAACCCCAATGCAGATAAAGCCTTGCTGATGCTTGGATGATGCCCCACTGCATCCTCTCCCACTCCCTTTCAGGTCAAACTGGATCTTGTACAGGACAAAGGGAAAAAATAAAAACAAAACATGTTTTCAGGACAACGCTGCTGACTTGTTTTTCAAACCCTCTGCCACCAAGCCCCTGCAGCACTACTAACCTCTGCTGATCCCATCAGGTGGTTTAACTGGGGAGCTTAGCGGTAAGCCCTGTCCCTACAAGGAGGCACCAAGTTATATAGGGTTATTCCCTGCCCAAAGGAAACTGCAGAGGCTTTTGGGGATAATACCCAACTTCTTCAATTTTCATGAAGAAACTGAAATTTATAAACAGAGAGAACTCACCCCACAATGCAATGTTTTGTTGTGTTGGGGTTTTTTTCCCCTTCTTCTGGCCTTTATTTTATTTATGTTGAAGTAGCTGTTAAAACCTGTTAACATGCTGCAAATCCCTGTCTTGCTGCAAAAAGAATTTGGCACTTTTAAAAGTTAACTGGCCTGTATCTGTACCCAAATAAACCCCTTATGGAAAGGAAAGGGGACAGGTAGGGGAGGCAGCATCTGCTGCAGGGAGGGTAGGACAGCAGGAGGGGTCTGGAAGAAGGAAGGAAAAACTGGGACAGGGAACAAAAAAGTGGGATAGGGAACAACCCTGCGTCCATGAGCAGGGCAGAAAGTGGCAATGCACAATTTTCACCCATTAACTTCGGCAGCCAGAGGATTTCCGCAGTGAAGAGGATGTATGTGTACAGTCGGGACAGTGGGAAGAGGAGGGGGTCGTGATGAAGAGCAGGGCTACAAGTAAACACGTGCCTGGAAGGTCTGGCAGGCTGGGGCCACCAGACCCAGCCTTGCTTTTCAGTTCTTCTCAAGCACCTGGCACAACAGGGTCATAATGAAGGCCCATATCAACAGCTACAATCCTTGGTGCCAAATCAGGTGTTAATATACACAAAAAAAAAATTTGAATCTTGTGACCACCAGAGAAGTCCTTGCTCACAGCACATGAGCTTCAATAATACCTTGTCTGGAGTTACTGATGTTCTACCAAAAGCTTGTGGAACCCTAAAATTCACCACTCACTGAAATTCTGCCATGTCAAAGTGGGATCAAACTCTGCTGCATGCACCACGCAGACCAAGAGTGAGGATTTGTTATGAAGCACTGGTAGCCTTATTACCATAAACTACTGGAGAAACATTGCCCAACCTTCCGCAACACATGCTCACACAACACTGCTCCCATCCAGAGGCAACCCAGGAGCTGAGAGACCACCCAGGAGAGCCAACCACCAACAAAAGTGCAGGACTTCTGCCGTGGAGGTAAGATCTCCTCAGCAAGGATCCCATCACATATAAATTATTACTCCTAAGAGCAATATTTTGAGAGAAGATAAAATTTGAGAGAAGAATAATCTGAGACAAAGATCATTCCTACTCCAACAACTTTATAAAACAAAGGAATAAGTGGCACATGTTGGAATTTCCTGAGCAGATCAAAATTGCTTTCAGGGTTTGAGTCTCTGGGTTTTGGAGGGGGAGAGGAAGGGTTCTGGGGGGCTTGGGAGTTTATTCTTCTTTTTATTTTCCCTTTTAGAAAGAAGCAGAGTTTGCAGCCAGCTGTGCTGGCTTCCAGAAGAAGAGAACAATTAACCTGGAAGTAATGCACTTTTTTCAGTATAGTACATGGCACGCCAAATGCCTGGCATCACTTAGAGTGGCAGACGATTAATGACTCCCTTGCTGAGCAGCAGCATCTGAAAGCCCTGCGGAGAGCAAGCGATGCTTCTTCACCAGTATTTAGCAACCGGTTCAGCTCTGCTGTGAAAGGCAAGCTGCAGCAGTCCCACATGGAGCAAGCATCACCATCCATCCATCATCCATGCTGACCTCCCCCATCAGTACCCAGGCAAGCGTGGCATCCTTCAGCAGCACCAGCAGCACAACCAGAGTCATCTTCACTCTCTTCTCCCTGGTGAGTCTGTGCCATCAAATTTCATCAGCTTTTTTACAGTACAACTAGGCTAACCCCCAAAATTTCATTTGGTTGGACTTGCCTGCCTCTCCACAGTCATCCATGCTCGCAGATGGGGAGCAGAGCAGGAGACCTGGAGCTGCTGCAGGTCTGACAGCGTATCTTCCTTGCTGTGTTACTATCTTCCTGGCACAGGGAAAGCTCCTGCCGATGGCTCATCCTCCCCCACCATGCCCTTCCCCATCGAAACATGCGGTGAGGAGGCAGACACTCCCACTGAGTGAAGCGAGTGTAACCAGAGGTGCTCAAAGAGAACCTTGGCAAAGCCAGCAAGGGATGACTGTGCAAACCAGAGCAGGGAAAGGCCGAGTCACCTCCTCCCCCAGAGCCCTAAATAGAGAAGAGCGTAAGGAAAATCATTATGCAAGCTGACAAAAAAGGAAGAGAATCCCCAGTTTAAAAAAAAAATATATATCAAAGTGCATATAGTGACGGCAGAAGGGGAAGGGACAGAAAAGGCAGCCTCATGCTGCAGCTGTAATGGGAAAGACTATCAGGAGCAGAGGGACAGAGCATCATCCCCGGCTCCTTTGGGAACTGGGGGTCCACTAATCACTTCTAAAAGCAGCTCCAGCTCCAAGGCAAATTCATAGACCACCGATGGTGCTGAAAAGCCACCATGCTGCTGCCTCGTCTCCTCCAGGCGATGCTGCCATCCACAACCTCAGTCTCGATGGAAAACGGCAGCGAGCCTGGCCAAGCTTTTGGGGACAGATTTTATCCACTCCCCAGTGTGCAAATGCTCTACATGAGCTTCTAGATGGTAGCACGTGAAATGCCACTATTAGGAGCAATAACAGTAAAATACCCAATTATCCATCCCAGCAGGTATGTGGCGAGGCTAAGCTCAAGGCTGGAAAACCCTTTTGAACAGCAGGATATCAGTACAGGCAGGAGACTCTGGAGAGAAATCAGCCACAAGCTTTTCACTGCAAGCTTGGTGGTCAAGCACAAGCACAAAGTCCTAGAACAGCGTGGCAGCACAGAATAGAATAGTTTGGGTTGGGACTTCTAAAGATCATCCAGCATCATCCCATCACACCCTCCCTGGCAGCATCCCAACAGCCAGCTCCTCCTTCCCTGCATTCAAGACATTTTGGGTTATTTCCTTAAAGAAAATTTAGTGAATTACTAAAGCCTCGTCTGAGTTAACCAACCTACTTGCACCCAGAGAGATAATATTTAAGCTCATGATTGCTGCAGCCTCTCCTTTACAAGGAAATTTGGATTTCCCTCTTCCACCTTCTTTCTTACAGTCTGTAAGTTCTTATCTTTGAGACCTGCACTCCTTTATCAAATTTTGCTGAAATTAGTCCCTGGGTTAAAAAAGCTTCTGGAGGAATAGTGAGTGACAGCCAGTCTGAGTGCGTAAGCCTCATTTCTGTTAATTTAAAAAAAAAAAACCCAAACAAAACAAAAAGCACAGAAATATAGAGAAGAAGCAAGCTTCAAAGTGGCCACTTGCAGTCGATAAATCTTTCACCCCATGTAATGCAAATATATTTTTTTTAAAAGTCACGCAAATATCCTTTCTTGGAGCTGATTCCAAGAAAGACAATGTGTGCTCCGCAGATGCTCCCAAACCCAGGAAGGAGGGAGAGGGACCAGCACCCTGGGGTGAATCTTTGCATTAAAAGCAGCCGGGCAGGGAGGGATGCTGAGGCTCTGCCGACAACCAAGCACTCCACAGAGCTATGGTGTACTGCCCACCACCGATGCTGCTCCAAGCATCCGCAGAGGCAGGAGAAAATGCCCCACTGCCCACGCCAGGCTGGCATGGGGAGGGACAGAGCAGGGATGTAGGAGGGGATGGAAAACTTGCTGTTCACTAGAAGAGCTTTCCAGAAGCATGCATTTAATTTCAGAGCTGCTGTCAGATGCAAGAAACTGCTGGTCCCAAAACTAGGGGAAAAAGCTGTTGGAGAAAGTCATTCATCACCTCGTTGCAGCTGGTCCCCTCTTCATCCACATCTGTGGCCTCCTCTTCCTCTAGAGGCATCCGTAGCCATCGTGGTGAGACCCCACACCCCCTGAAAACTCTGCCTAACTCATCTACTAGCTTGCAATGATGAAATATGCACATGGCAAGAAAAATAAAGAAACCATTTCCAAAAGCACCCCAAGCCTCCACACCCTGCTGTGAAGTCTCCAGATGCAAAAATTATTGCTGCAAGTTTTAGGACTGCCAGCCCGGCTTCCCAAGCTGGAGAAAAATGTAATCAAAGATGCCTCCAAGCCAATCACCTGGCTGGGAAGAGGCATTTCTTGGATCACTAATATGCCCTGATCTAAGGGAATACGGCTCCCATGGGTGCAGGCATCCACCCCATCTCTTCTCGCCGTGCAAAGCAATCACCACTTTAAACATAAAACACTTCTCTGTTATTGAACTCCAGCTGACAATCACAGCACAACCACAATTCTTCCTGCTTTCTTTTCCTCTCTTGCCCAGACACCCAGGATGGTACTTTTGATGACATGTTATTAAAATCCCCTCTGGCTTTGTTGCAGCTGGACATGGCGTCCAGGAGCTCTCTGGCCCAGGGGGTTTGCTTCTGGCCGGGTGATGCAGGGAGATGCCAGCACCCAAAAGCAAAACAGCATTTGCAGACCACTGCTTCAGGCTGGCTTGGTTGGACCTAGACTACACCATATCCCCACTGGCAACTGGAGCACAGACTTCTCTGCAGGACAAAAAAGTCCTTTTAAATTCACCCCACGATTATTCCTGCAAGATCCCCCATTAGCAAACACTAAGATGTGTTTTCACAGACCTGAACACCCTTCAAAGCCACCTGCAGAAGCTGGTAGCCCCAAAACAACATCTCCACAGACAACATAGAAGATGGAGCAGCTCGCGGCCACGGGTGAGACCAGCTCTGCAAAGCAGCTGCCCCAGCCCTGATCTCACCCGAGGCTGTGTCACCTGCAACTGACTCCATGCCGGCTGGCAAAGCTTTGGCTTCACAAACTAGATGCTTAATGCTTGTGATGGCCAAGACCCCTGAAACATCTGCAGTGCATTTCTGTTCTAGCTTGAAAGCATTGTGCTTGCATAGACAGACTTGGGAGATTTAATCAAACGATGCAAAACACTTGGGATTGTACCTACTTATTTGCAGAAGACCACCTCAGCGCTAGCCTGGGGATGGACTGGGTGCCATCCCTGCTGTGTGGCATGGCACAGCTCATTGCAGAGACCCAGACTGCTGCAGCATGCCGTGCTGCCATGCCATAGCCTCCCATGCCACCCTTCCCACTCCAACCCAGCCGCTCGCCTCCTGTGCCAGCTATCACCCAACACAACCAGCAGCGGAGGGACAGCAACAGCTTCTCCCAAGATCCCAGCGAATGCAAGCCAAGCAACATGGCTCCGCCAGGATTTAATGAGTTCAAAAGCATTTTTCAGATTTAATTACAAACCCTGTTAGCAGTTCCTCATCACAGGTGGCTGGGGAAGCTGGTGGCAGCTGTGTGTCTCCCTGTAGCTTCTGCTTTGGCACAGGGCAGGCTCCAGCAGTGGTGAAGCCTTCCTGGGGTGGTGCAGGCTGCACAAACCAGTTCCAGTGAGCTGGGCCAGCTCCAGAGGGAGGGAGAAGGTTGGGTGGGGTTTTTTTTTTGCATTAAGGCCAATTAAAATCGCTGGTGAGAAACAAGAAGCTTGTGAGCACCCGTGTACATCCTCAGGTCACCCGGGCATGACATGACACCAAGGGATGGGGCACACCACACAGCCACCCACCTCCCAGGGACATCCCCACCACAGACACGTCATCCCGCCCATAACCCTTTCCGTCCTGCCACCTGAGAGATGCAGATGACTTCCACCACCACCCAGCGGCGTGGTGGACACAACCACGCTGGGGAAGAAGACGAAGCTGAGGTAGTGCTGGTGACCGCAGAGGAGATGCCCTCAATAAATTGCTGCATGTTATGAAATACTCCGGCAAGCTCCTGGATGACACGCACAGCAGGATTTGGTCCTGCAGAGACAGCAGAGGCAGAAGTTTAATTGTGTCACCACAGCTTCTCCTACCACCTAAGAAACCAGGTTTTTCTTCTCCTGTACCATGACTGCTATGTGCCTGGGGGACAGGGGAGGCCAAGGGTTGTCTCTGTAGGAGAGGAGACAGGAGTAGTAGCTTTTCTGAAGTAAGCACAAAACTACTCCTAGTCAACCTGTGGTCCTTAAAGCCTCAGAGGTCCATGGACTGCCTCAAAGGAGTTTCCAAAAGCTAACTTGAAACAGCAAAGATCTCAAATCCATTATAGAGACACCATCCTCATTCCTGGCCACTGTTGGGGCACCTCTACATTGCAGAAGACTGACAATGACGATGTGGAGTCCAGCAAGCCAAGACAACCCATGGCATAGCCCAAGGCAGACATGGAAGAAACAAAACCTCTCTTTTCAGCAGGAAAGTTGATGGTTAAATGCACAAAAGTTTTGAGAGCATCCCATGTCATCCCCATCTCAGTCTGAACCGAGCAGGAAATGTATTTCTCTTAGGATCACCAGCAAGTCATCTATGTTGTAAATGACTATACACACACACACACAAAAATAAATAGCCAGTTGTCGTGGTTCAGCCTCAGCTGGCAACTGCACACCACGCAGCCGCTCGCTCACTCCCCCCCCACCCCTGTGGGATGGGGAAGAGAATCGGACGAGCAAAAGAACTTGTGGGTTGAGATAAGCACAGTTTAATGATTACAATAAAATGATAATAATAATACCAATGATTATGATAATAATGACAATAATGTTAATATAATAAAATGGAAAAGGAAGGGAAAGGGAAAAAAGGAAAAAAAAAAAAAACCACGGAAACACAAACGATACAACTGCTCACCACCTGGCGACCGACACTGCCCGTCCCCGAGCCGCAATTGCCTCCTCCTCCCCCAGCCAGCCCCTCCCAGGTAGCATACTGGGCATGACGTTACATGATATGGAATATCCCTTTGGTCAGTTTGAATCCGCTCTCTTAGCTGTGCCCCCTCCCCTCCCGGCTTCTTGTGCACCTGGCAGAGCATGGGAGGCTGGACATGTCCTTGACTAGTACAAGCGCTACCCAGCAACAGCCCAAACATCTGTGTGTTATCTCAACAGGTTTTTTTCCATGCTAATTTCAAAGCACAGCACTATAGCAGCTAGAGTGAAGAAAATTAACTCTATCCCAGCTAAAACCATGACACCAGTCTTTCA